>NC_139624.1:110023870-110123870 GCF_964638095.1 Poromitra crassiceps
TCCCAGCCTGTGACATTGTTTCAAGTCAAACTGATAAAAGGAACCCGCTAGTTTAGTATTTATGGGTGGAGCCTGTGGTCGAAACAGAGTCCGATCCAGAGTTCTCGGCTGGCGACGATGGCGAGGAAGACGCCAGCGTTTTTGTTATTGCTCCACGACGGAGCGCCATGGCGACGAAGGCTCCCCTTCACAGCGTTCTGGTCTGACACAGATGAATCGGAGGAGGAGAAATGAGTGCCACTTGGAGAGAGCGATGACGATGGTAAAAAGTAGCCTATTTTTTGTATCGCGTTTGAGATGAAATGATCACACACACAACATTTGAGTATAATTGTCACGCATTGTTTATAACTTATGCCGCCGGCATGACTCGCTTCACGTTTCCTCTTGCCAGCTCTCAAGGGAGAGCTCCCTTCACACTCAAGGGAGGGGGAATCACATGGATACGTCAAACGCGTCAAACCGCGTCACACACCCGTCCCCAGCAACCAAGGCGAAACATGTGTCACATAAACATTTCAAAGTTTACAGCACTAACGTAGCTATTGTGTGATCTTCTGTGCTAACGTTAGTTATGAGAGGTAACGTGACAGCAGGTAACGTTACAGCACTCGTTATTCCTGTGTGTGTGTGTGTGTGTGTGTGTGTGTGTGTGTGAGAGAGAGAGAGAGAGAGAGTGTGAGTGTGACCACATAAGGGTTCGTTCCATTTGTTTATGCTTTTATCAAGCTAAGCTAAAAATCCACATGGCAACTGTAAAATACATTCTCTTATTTTTTATTTTTTATTTATTTATTTGGGAAAACAAATACTGTATATGTCTGATGTGTCACTGAGGCAAAAAATAAAAGGCTCAAAAGAGAGTTCTGCTTGAAACGGTGTCCTTCACTAAAAACCTATTTTTCTCATATTTCTGTCCAAAGGAGAGCATTTTTAGTGAAAACAAGCTAACTTCCACTGCTTGTAACTAAACAAGGAAACATGGGAGAGTTTCAGTTTTTTACAAGGGGTAAGAAGAGAGTCTCTGCTTTATTGTGAGATATGTTGTGTAATTTTATTCCTAGCACAGAATATTCTGTGGGTCCTGGAAGATCAGGAAATATGCTCAAAATCCTGGCACTGGGAGCACACAGACCGAAATGACCCTGGCAGAGAATGAGTTAATACTCCTGTCAAAGACATGTATGTTAGGGTTAATACTCCTGTCAAATACATGTATGTTAGGCTTAATACTCCTGTCAAAGACATGTATGTTAGGGTTAATACTCCTGTCAAAGACATGTATGTTAGGGTTAATACTCCTGTCAAAGACATGTATGTTAGGGTTAATACTCCTGTCAAAGACATGTATGTTAGGGTTAATACTCCTGTCAAAGACATGTATGTTAGGCTTAATACTCCTGTCAAAGACATGTATGTTAGGTTTAATACTCCTGTCAAAGACATGTATGTTAGGGTTAATACTCCTGTCAAAGACATGTATGTTAGGCTTAATACTCCTGTCAAAGACATGTATGTTAGGCTTAATACTCCTGTCAAAGACATGTATGTTAGCCTTAGGTTTAATACTCCTGTCAAAGGCATGTATGTTAGGCTTAATACTCCTGTCAAAGACATCTATGTTAGGGTTAATACTCCTGTTGGTGCCCCTGACCAAGGCACTGGCAAAATAACTGGTTCTCTACTGTGGCTGATTGAAAAGGAGGACTCCCGCACACTGACTACCACTTAAAGGCTTTTATTAATATAATTGCAACGTTTCGGTCAAACGACCTTCATCTGGCATATGGTATGACAAACACTGGAACCTGTTTAAATAGGAACCAGGACAAGAACAATCATCCAATGAGAGCAAGGCAATTATGTCGTAGACCCATGGAGCAAATCAGTGCAAATCACACTGCAGGTGTCACACAATTACAATTACAGTATTGACAAGAGACATACATTTTTCACAATTCCCAGTGAAAAAAGGTAAAAAGAACATATACAAAAATACAGCATAGGTACAATAGTACTGTAACCGCTATAAATGGCGCTGAAATACAGAAAAATATACGTAATCATAACCTATGACACCCCCTTATAATTATGCAAGCAGCCCTTCTGACAGGACATAGGTTATGATTACGTATATTTTTCTGTATTTCAGCGCCATTTATAGCGGTTACAGTACTATTGTACCTATGCTGTATTTTTGTATATGTTCTTTTACCTTTTTTCACTGGGAATTGTGAAAAATGTATGTCTCTTGTCAATACTGTAATTGTAATTGTGTGACACCTGCAGTGTGATTTGCACTGATTTGCTCCATGGGTCTACGACATAATTGCCTTGCTCCCATTGGATGATTGTTCTTGTCCTGGTTCCTATTTAAACAGGTTCCAGTGTTTGTCATACCATATGCCAGATGAAGGTCGTTTGACCGAAACGTTGCAATTATATTAATAAAAGCCTTGAAGTGGTAGTCAGTGTGCGGGAGTCCTCCTTTTCAACTGATCCTGCTTTTCCGACGCACCTGAAGCTGAGATTACACTACAAGACATTTCCTAGGATTTTACATAGGATTTCCAGTTGGGCTCAGATGGCTCTAGTTGGCTCTAGTTGGCTCTAGTTGGCTCTAGTTGTCCCCAGATGTGGCCAGTTGTCTGCAGTCTTAGCACCAATTAGCACCGAAATCGGTTAGTGTAAACCGGGTGCAGATTTCTAATCGTCTAGTGTAAACTGCCAGATGACGCCAGTCGGAGCCACACGATTATTTCAAACATGTTTGAAATCCAGCCGCTGATATCGCATAGTGTATACTGCTCCACCGACTCAACCCAACTGGACTCAACTCAATGTTCCATCAACAGCCAATGAAAACAGAGGAGGGCAGTACCATGGGCGGTACACAAAAGGTGAATAAAAAAAATGGCGAACGTGAAGCGTCCCAAGAGTCCGCGGATTGTCAATTGGACCACAACAACTCGAGGGAACATACACAGCCTCGCACACACGCAATAGAACACAACACTGAACAGTCTGTTACACTATCAACAAAGCAAGGACTAAAGTTTTACCGAATCCCGTCAACTCATACTGCTTTTAATGCTAACCGTAGGTGTCTTTGGTTGCAAGCCGAAAGAGGAAATCGTTAAAAATGCCCGACTTTGCAGTGCTCGCTCATTTCATATCAGAAGCTGTAGTAGGCTGCTAGTAACAGCCACATCGCTCGGTTAGTTAACAACCAAGTAACGTTAAATAATGTCATTATTGAGTTGAACTGATTGGAACGAGGACATCATTAAAAATGCCCGACTTTGTAGTGCTCTTCATAATCAGGTAAGCTGCCTGAAACTGTAGGCTGCTCATCGCTCGGTTAGTTAACGACCAAGTAACGTTACATAATGTCATTATTGAGTTGTGTGCATTATCAACATAACAATATATCTTTGCAAGTTACAGAATAATTATCTACGCTATCCCCAGTTATAAAGGAATGCACGATATGTATTGCTGGCCACTAGGCTTGGCCAATTGACAGCGCCAGTGCGTATGGGTCTGTAAGACATATCCCATTAAACAACGTTAATTTCGATGCATAACATTGCTTATCACTAGGCGATAAGCTGTGGTAGTAAGCCGAGAACTGCATTTTAAAACTAAAATCTAACTGTGTGTCGCAGATGAGCACAGAGCAGTCCTGACAGCGGGGCTTTTACACAGTTCTCAGTGTCTGTCAATGCTGGGCTGACGGCTTAACTCTCGCTCTCGCGAGAGTTTTGGTGAGGCGATGTTCAGTTGGAGGGACTCGTCATGGAGACAATCGGCTAGTGTATTTCAAACAGTGATTTCCAGGCGGTCTGAGTCGTATAGTGTATTTCAATCAGTTGTTCAGTCGTGATAAAAAATCTTAATGAAAAAGTCTTGTAGTGTAAACTCCCCAGTCTTTCCAAATCTGTGAAAGATGTTCAGAGTTGGTCAGAGTTGGGTAGTGTATTTGAGGCATGACGTACACGGTTGTGCAGAGATTTCCTCTCTTTGATACTCTCTACTGTGGCTGCCCACTGCTCTAGGTAGGTACCTTGTATAGGATGGATCAAATGCTGAAGATACATTTCCTGACGGGGATAATAAGGTATACAAATACAAAAAGGCAAACAAGCAAACCGCACCGAAAACATATAACCTCCTTGGCGGAGGTAATAAGCTCACTCCACCGAGGGCATTTGCTGCTAAGGACAGACCTTAGGCCTCTGTTTCTCCAAGGAAGATGGCTTTGAAAAGAGGTTTCGAATCACAGAAATGTACAGTGGAAAAGGGCTTGTGCTGCAAGATGTGCTTTCAAATGCTCTGCGAGTTCTGTCTGCCAGAGCTACTTGGCTGTTTGCTTTTCTAAGTGTGATGGGGAATGGGGTAAATAAGAATCACTGGTGGTACCTGAGAGCACAGACTGTAACATTGTGCATCTTCTCCTGCTGCTCAAAGTCTACACGGCAGGGAGCGACGCAGCGGGCGCCTGACACACCCCAACCCCTGCTTCTCTGACTGAAAATGAGATCATCCATGCATCAGCAGGCAACACAGCAGGAGTGTGTGTATCTGTGTTTGAAGGTGTGCAGTAGGTGTGTGTGTGTGTGTGTGTGTGTGTGTGTGTGTGTGTGTGTGTGTGTGTGTGTGTGTGTGTGTGTGTGTGTGTGTGTGTGTGTGTGTGTGTGTGTGTGTGTGTGTGTGTGTGTGTGTGTGTGTGTGTGTGTGTGTGTGTGTGTGTGTGTGTGTGTGCAGACAGGCTTGGAAGGACCCAGCTTTGAGTTTTTGTGAAGCACAGCAGGAAAGAGCTGGGGAGAAATAAAAAAAAACTTTCAGTAGATGATCTCCACTTGAACTTCCTATATCGCTCGCAGACAGCCCGATTAGACATTCACCACACATAAGTTCTTCTGTTCAATCCGCACCTAGTCTCTCGCACATCTATCGTGCTTGCGGCGCATCGCTGTGAGGTGACGCTTTCAACAGTCGATCAGTCTATTTCAAAACTGAGATGGGAGATCAGGCGTGTTGCTAGGCAACGGAAGTTGTTGTTATGGGCTGCAGTTTTGTCAAAAACTCGCTCTGAGGTTCTTGGAGAGGACCAGAGGAGGTGGTGGTGGTGACGCAGTGAGATGACGGTAGCTTGGTAAAAACCATCCTGATAACGTGACCTCACATTCTATTTTGCTGTACGTATGAGTGTGGACTTCCAGCCCTCTACTGTACATCGATTTCAGTGGGCGGGAGTACTTGCCTTGACAGACAACTCCTTCAGCCAATCAGTGTCTCCAGATCCACTCCAAATCCACTTAGAAGAATGGCAAAAAGAAAAACTCCGCTAGTGCATAAGACTTGTTGAATTGTTATTGAGACTATTTCTGCAATAACTGCACTTATGACTGTGTTTGCTCCACTAACCTTAACATTACTGCTTGTTGCTTCAGGAGACGCATTACTGTTCTGCCAGTGCTGATTGGCTCGGTTACGTCATCAAGTTACAATGTATTTTCATCAAATCGATGCGGGCGCGTAGAAGTCCAGGCTGAGACATGGAAACAGAATGTGAGGTCCCGTTATCTCGTTATTGGTTTTACCAGACAGGGTGACGGAAGAGGAGGAACATTTTTAGAGTTTGCCCCAAACCGTTTTGTGTCACCTTGTCGCCATCAACACCTCTCCATCGCCCCCTGTGATGCTCTGGCACGCTAATCAGGCACGGACTGCATAATCGGGCACGTCGGGCAAATGCCCGGTGGCCTGGCCTGCAAAAAAAAAAAAAAAAAAATGTGCCCGCAGTCAGGCCACTCACTGAACATCAGGCCAGGCGCCGCCTACTGGTTTACTAGTGGTTTTATTACTTTATTCAGGGTTAAAGTGGGTGCATCTCATTGTAAAATTGGACTCGGCCCAAATTGGGCTTCAAACGGCCCAAATCTGGCTTCAAACGGCCCAAATCTGGCTTCAAACGGCCCAAATTTTTCGCCGGCACGCGCGTCGGCCCGTATCGGCCTGGCCTGCTTGGTATCTAATGCCCGGCCTGAATTATGATCCCAGTCCGCCCCTGACGCTAATTATGGTCCGTCCCAGACAAATGAGGCATGCGACATGATCTACTGCAGAAATCAATATCTCTCAATCTCTCTCTCACACACACATACACACACACACACACACACACACACACACACAGACCATAGGTTTCCACAAGCACACGAAATATCCAGCAACAGAGAAACTGCAGCTAGCTGGGAGGCGGTCTGGAGACATCCTTCTTCCCCTGAGGAATATTTTTTGAACAACCTGCTTCGGTGTCTTCTTGTGCATCCTGATGGCTAAATTCCATCCAAAGTCTTCATTTACCGACTCATTTTAATGTTCATCTCAAAAACTGAGCGATTTACCTTCCGGATTAATCTGTTTACCTTCCAGATTAATTAAGAGGCCATTTACACCTGGCGCTAACATGCGTTTTCTGTGATCAGATTGTATTTTATCACTTGAAAGTACAGGTAAACACCGCCCCCAAAACGCATTGAAGAAGGATTGCAATCTGATCGGCCAAACCACCTCCGGAGGTGGTCAGGGATGCATTGTGTACACATTGAACACAAGTGTAAATGCAATGTGTCCTCTCAATCTGGATACAGCAATTTTATGCGGATTGAGAGGACAATTGCAATCTGATGGCAGAAAACGCATGTTAACACCAGGTGTAAATGGAATCAGGTTAATGTGGTCAAGTAGAATCTGATTGCAATCTGATGGCAGAAAACGCATGTTAACGCCAGGTGTAAATGGCCTCTCTCAGTTGTGGTTTTAAGCCTTGACCGTTGGAATGGAAACAGAATAATCCTCCTCCCTCTCCCAACACTGAGGATATCTAAGGCAGTCAGGATAAATACTTTATAGCGGATTTTCTTGTGAACAGATTGACTCAGGCCTGGTCTGCATGTAGGTGGTACACCTTTGTCTTTGGTCCAAACCAAAGTGGAAGATTTGGTTCGTTTAGGTTCACACAGCTTGTCACCAAAAACTACTTGGACTCATAAGTATCTTGTTTAGGTTAGACTGGTCACAGGGTTAGAGATTTAGACAGCGGTGGCAAATAAGATTCCAATCCCTTGTAAGTTTAGCTCAGCATGACGGACTTGTTTGTCTCTTCTTTTGCGGTGTTCATACCAGTTAAGAACACATGACACTGACAGTACGGCAACCATTTTAGGGCATCCTCCTACCTCAGAGTATTGGCTATCATTCCTCAGACTAAGCGTTGTCAGCTCTTGTGTATCACAGCACACTGCTTTGCGTGTGCTCTGAAAATGCTCTCCATGAGGAAAACACAGAGAGAGGTAAACACTGCGCATGTGCTTATATTACTGAGATTAATAATGATACAAAGTGGGTTGATTACCGGTAAAGCCATGCTTTAAGAACACATGACAGACTTATGATAGACTTGTCTGTCTCTTCTTCTGCGGTATTCATAATAGTTAAGAACACATGACAGCCTTAGTTGTCAGTCTCTTCTTCTGCGGTGTTCATACCAGTTAAGAACACATAAAGAAACAGCTGAATATAAGCATCAGTCCAAACAGACTATATGTTGTTCTGCCCGGCTTTCCAAGCAGGAGGAACTGCTGCCTATCAGATGCCAACAGTGCTGTCTCATTACACTCATAATCCATTTTGGGGTTGTTTCCTTGTTGCTTAATTGGATTACTTTGTCCCTCCAAACGAACCGCACTTCAGTTCACTTGGCGGTCGACCAATAGCTGCATTTTTTAGGCATCTCAGAGTTTCAATTTGTTTCTCCTTCTCAAAATATTTGAATAAAATCTTCTTGTTTCTTTACTTTTTTGTATTCATTACGCACATACAAATCCAAAAACATGTCGTGTAGTGTGCAGCGAGCAACACAAACACATCAGGAAAGCAGTTGTGTTCCCAGCCTGAGGCGCTCACCGCGGGCAGCGAGCCAAACCACCATTTGCATACAGTCACCCACCTATGGAGACGGGAGTCAACATCTGGTCTGGAAGGGACTGGAATCAGATTTAGCGCTGTCTAAATTTCTAACCTCGTGACCAAACTGTAACCTAAACAAGATAGTTATGAGTCCAAGTGGTTGAACAAACCGCACTGCAGTTCACTTGGCAGATGACCAATAATACCTGCATTTTTTAGGCACCTCAGTTCACATGGCATCGTTTCCACCTGGCCAAACAAACTGAACTAAAGGAGGAAAAGCTCCAAAGTTGGAACAGAGGCTAATGGCCTATGTCCACCAGCTGCTGTACAGCTCCGTGCGGCTGCCTGAACAGACCCACACGCATGTCATTTTATCAGATTCATGCGGATCCGGCAAAAATAGAACAGGTGCATATTTTTGCAGTACCGCATGTATTGCCCATCATCCAACAGCGGTACTGGAGCCGCCCGGAGCCGTTACCGCATCTGGTGGACATTGAGCTTAAAGTCGAGCTGAACCCAAAAATGACTTTTCTTTTCTTTTAGTTCAAATACCTGGGTATGCAGTGCACCTATTTAATAATGTATGCAAACAAAATCACAACAATCTAATTTCTTTAGTTTTTCACACTTTTTCACATCAAAAGTTCATTTTTCAAGATTTCATTGATAACAGTAATGTACAGTTTGCTGACGTCACCCTGTACTATCAAATTTCTACCCCATTTCAACCAATCATATCACGACATGCAGCTGTCAATCAAATCTTCATTTCTGGATCATTTTCTCTTCCAAATGAAGTAGAAAATGGCGCCTAGTGCCTGTCATCTGGCAGAATTCCTATCCCATAAACTAACTACTAACTTGGCCAATTGTTAGAAACATGAACAACAAACAAAAACTATAATCTCTAAGAATGCAAAGAAATGTAACTGGCTCGTTAAAACGTGCATTCCAGGGATATCGTATTTACAGAAATAGCGTAAAAGGCGCGCGCTTGAGAGCGTTTGAGAGCGTGGTTGTCAGGGGTCTCCCCTCGGAGATTCCAGGCGGGTGGGCAGCACCCATTCATCGGATTGTCCGCTCCCTCCGCACGACGCAGCTGGCTGCCTGGTACTCCGCGGATCCCACTCGCGTAGCAAGATAACACGCAGAATCCCACTCGATTTGGGGGTGGAACACGCCATGATTGGCCAAAGCCCAATCCAGTCCCCAGAATTGTCAAATAAAATCATCGACATATATAACCTGCCTCTCAACCTGTCATCTTAGACAAACTATGTTTTCAGTCTGAAACGGACTCATTATGCACGTGACGAACAGGTTCAGTTCGACTTTAAGGCTTTAAACACTGATGGGTTATGGTGACATATGAGATGGTGGCATATTCTTTCTTTACAAGCACTGTTGCAATCGTTCTGGCCACTTTTACCATTTTTGCTATGGGGTTCATCTCGCCTATGCCAAACCATACCAAGGATAAAAGTTAGAAATGACTGAGAATGATAGAAGTTTAATCTGAATCATAGTTTCCCATTTTCACAATAGCAGGCTGTGCCAGATTGTGTGACATCCAACCGGTGCAATCCTCTTCCTTATCCAACCCTTCTCTTAAACCCCTTTTAGACTGGCCAAAAATCCCACTAATATCCACAAACTAGTGGGATTTTCTTCAGTCTAAAAGTTTCCAAGCCGGGCCGTTTAGCCGATAGAGCGACCCTGCTAGTGAGGTGGGTTTTTACGCGGCGGCTCTGCTCCGGCTGGCGATATAAATCTTGCCGGTGGTCCAACCCATGATTTTCCGACCCTGCTTCTTGTCCTCCTGAGTTGCCGCCCCTTTTCCAGCGTGAGTCAGTGAGATTCAGTGATTCCCACAGCCTGAAACTCGACTTTCTTAATGGTTAATTATTTTACATTGACGGAATATGCAGAGAAAAAAAGCATCTCTCATGCACGAGTGCACCCCACAGCCCAGGCGCAGAGAGCGTCAAGTCAGCCAGAATGTAAGTAGGTCGTCCGCTTTAGCTCTTTCAAAACCCTCGTTGTAACGTTAAACATTTTGAGTCATATGCTTTACAGCCATTTGATGTAATCTTAACATCACAACGAGTATTTTGATACAATATTTGCTGCTTCGTTAGTTGAAACACCTTTTTCTCCTCCAACGTGTATCAGTCAGGCTGTTTACTTGTTTAAATGACATTAGTTTGACAGTTTTACCCGAAAGTTTCCATCTTGTTTTGGGTGGCCTGACACAGCGCCCTCGCCGTGAGAAAAGAAGGGAAAAGGGAGGGGGAAGAGACAGCCCGCAGCGGTGGAGAAACGCGGATTGAGAGTGCGATATAAAAGTTTAAAATGCGATGCTGCTGCTGCTACCCCCTGCTGCTTTCCTGGGTAACAAAAACACGTGTACACTAGTGGGACTTTTGACGTAAAAAAGGTATTACACTGGCAGTCTGGCACAGCACTAAAAACAAATAAAAACAAGCACAAACACATAATAGATCCCTCTGATACGTGACTAGAAGGTTCTTGATATCCATACAGCGATCACATTCAGGAGAATATACACCGCCTGGGGAGAAAGTACCATTAAAAAGGATTCAGTAATCAGTCAGCAGCCAGCACGTGGAAAACACAAATACAAACCTTCAACTTCCTCTTTGCATCAGCTCTCATCCTAATAAAGTTGCTAACCGTCCTAAGCCTAGTGCATAACAAACACAATTAAGTTTAAAATACCAATTAAAAAGGAAATCATTGTATAATGTGAAAGGACCCGAGGTCGAGTAGGTTTAAGTATCACTACAAAGCTGTTGATGGAGTGTTGCTGTTGCCAGGCAATAGAAAGCTGAAACCTGGTATCTACACAAGCTGGGTGATAACCGGGTTTATAACAAGGAACCTATAAATAAAGAAGAGACATCACTCACGTCAGTGTTCGAATTTTGCATTGGGGCCAGACTTTGGGGCCGGGTCTATTGAATAAATAGAAAGTCCCCGTATAAAACATCATACCTTTGTTGTTTCACCTTTGATTGAAAAATGTTTCCACCAGATTGAAGAAATTACGTGGTGATCTAAATGTTTGTTTTCCTTATTATTGGTCTCCAAACAGATCATCATGGCTCTGTCCAGCAGCTGTATATAGCTCAACTCAACCTGTTTGGTCCAGAACAGAGCTAGATTAGCTAACTACATCATGATACATGTCCAAACAGGCCAGGTCTGACCTATTATGTAATAATGTGTGTTTACTGTAATCCATACAGTAAACACAGTGTGCCTTCGATCATTAATGTAAATGGTGGCAGGCATCAGCACAGCGACTAAACAATTAGCCTGTTTACTTTTTGACAGGCGATCAGCCATATAAAGAGAAAGTAAGCTGCCTATAACTGGACACACCGGCCTGACACAATGGATAAGCGATACGTCCTGTATTTACAATGACAGCCCGAGCCGGGGGCTTTAGAAAGGCAGCTATCGATGAGGAATCAATGAAATAGCTCCATGGATTGCACAGTAATTATCAATCAATTCTTTGCAGCAAGTGGATAGCGGACGACTGTTTGAGGGTATAACCCCACAGCACAGCTTGTCTGTGTGCTTGAAGATAATTGCAGAAAGTCTTTGATACCATTTACTTTTTTACTATAATTCCATCTTTCAAGCAAGATGAAATACTTCTTTATGATAATCCTCCTTTGAGAATAGACCAATTAAAAATATTTAATCCCCCCTCACCACCACCACCACCACCACCACTTCTTTCTAAAGTGAAAATTTAAATCTTAAAAGCTTATTTTCTTGGGAAACTGTTAAACAGCAACATAGAGTCAGATAGCAGAAATCACAAGTAACAGCTGTATTTGTCCCTGGAAGGACAATACAAGGCAGGCTGCGTTGTAAACAACACTGCATAGTCCTTAAAGCAATGTGAAATGCCTCAAACACACATTACGCCAGCGTTTTTCAACATGGGGTCCGGCGACCATGAGGGGTCCATGGGGGGGTTAGGGAGTTCCACGCAAATACCGAATTGTTAACGTCACCACACGTCACAAAATAATTTTTTATTGCAAGTTTGTACAGTGTGCGGGAGGGACTCCCTTTTTACAAGTTATGAATGCTTTGTCATTGTCTTAAGCACCTGTCCCAGAAAAGAGATGTGCAGAGTTCCTTCTATTGCAATACAAAAATATGACAATATACGTGGGTCAGAAATTTTTTGATATTAGCTCCATGTTATACTGCTATATTATCACAAATGAGACACTTGAAAATCACAATTTCACATCCAAATGATATTATTCCACCCATTATTCGATTAAGCAATAGTTCACGACAGACCGTGGTATATGCTTATTATACTACGGCGTTGGGCGAAAACACCCCTATAAAACAGTTACCAAGTATGGCAATATGAAAGGAATAAACAACTCCAATTGAAATGGCTGTTATTCATAAATCATACTCTTCCGCGTAATAAAATAGTCCCTCCTACCTCCCTGAACCGACGCAGTTGCTGAACGTAACGTCAGCTAGACAGGCTTGGTGATAAACAGCTAACATTAGCTAGCGGCTAATGCCTGTGCTAACATTAGGTTAACGTGTCCGGTAGGCACTGCTCAAGGTCAAAGTTAACCTTAAAGTCGAGCTGAACCCAAGAATGACTTTTCTTTTCTTTTAGTTCAAATACCTGGGTAGCCTATGCAGTGCACCTACATTATTTAATAATGTATGCAAAACAAATCACAACAATCTAACTTCTTTAGTTTTTCACACTTTTTCACATCAAAAGTTCGTTTTTCAAGATTTCATTGATAACAGTAATTTGTAGTAGTTTGCTGACGTCACCCAGTACTATCAAATTTCTACCCCATTTCAACCAATCATATCAGGACATGCAGCATCAATCAAATCTTCATTTCAGGATAATTTTCTCTTCCAAATGAAGTCGAAAATGGCGCCTAGTGCCTCTCATCTGGCAGAATTCCTATCCCATAAACTAACTACTAACTTGGCCAATTGTTAAAACATGAACAAAAAACAAAAACTATAATCTCTAAGAATGCAAAGAAATGTAACTGGCTCGTTAAAACGCGCATTCCAGGGATCTCGTATCGTTACAGCAGCGATAATGGCGCGCGCATCCGAGAGCTTGGTTGTCAGGGGTTGCACCTCGGAGATTCCAGGCCGACGTGCTGCACTCTCCGCTCGGCAACATGAAGGCAGCTGGCTGCCTGCGGGTGGCTGACATCCACTCCTCTCGTCAAAAGGCTCTTCCCGAGGGGAGCGCCACAACACACTGAATCCCACTCGATTTGGAGGCGGAACATGCCAGGATTGGCCAAAGCCCAATCCAGTCCCCAGAATTGTCAAATAAAATCATCGACATGATACTATGACCCGCCTCTCAACCTGTCATCTTAGACAAACTATGTTTTCAGTCTGAAACGGACTCATTATGCACGTGACGAACAGGTTCAGTTCGACTTTAAATGTTTCCATTTCGGTAGGCAGCTAGCGAACGTTAGCTAGCTAGCTCAGCTGTAGCATACTGATGACATTACTAGCAGCCACATTATCACCACATGCCCCCAGCCTGCACACATCTCAGCCAACACGCCAGCGGAGTCGCGGTGGAAGTTGGATTTGAAACCAGACTCCAGCCCGTCTATTCCCACGATGAGAACAGCTTTCAGTAGCTTCTCCTCCAATCAGCCTCCCAAAGAAATGTCCCCAGATGTTGCCAAATAAACAGGCTTTGATATTCCTGCATGCCTTATCCCCGGCTGGCGAGCTGGGAGTCTTTAAAGGGAACGTGGGTGCGTCTGACAGATGAGTGGGCGCCCACGATGCTGGTAACGACATGAGGGATGACAACAGGAGCTGCACATCAAAGACCACAGACACACAGGCACATACGGAGCAGATTACACAGGCCAGAAGTTTGGAGTTATCCGTCGGTACTTACACAAGTCAGGTTACCACTAACACAGGTGTGATAGGACTCCGGTAGCTTGTATATACACAAAGAAGAAAAGTAGCTTGGCTCTCGGAGGGGGGGGGGCAGCAAGCCGGCTTTAGAAAGGGACTCGGCCAATTGGTCAGGATTAGGGCTGGGCGATATGGTTGAAATCAATATCACAATAAGGGTTTTTCTCTATCTCAATATATATGACATGTGACAGCCCCTTGGCCCTTCAGACCAGTACCGTAGTCTGTTGAGCTGCTGGGCTGGAGGAGAAGGCTGATTGAGATCTTGTGCACCTGTGTGGGTGTGACTGCTCACCCTACTTAACTGGGGTTTGAGCAGTCAGTCTCTCTCCCCTCTCTGCCCTGTTTGGTTTGTTTGTCTGACTTGGTTGGTTTGGTTGGTTTGATTTTGATTTGAACTTTTTTCACACATCCACACACTACAGACATTACTGACTTACTGATTGTACATTTTTATTTAAATGAATTCAATTCTATTCTCCATATTTGTCATATGGTTCATGTATCGGTCAGTGTGTGTGTGTGTGTGTGTGTGTGTGTGTGTGTGTGTGTGTGTGTGTGTGTGTGTGTGTGTGTGTGTGTGTGTGTGTGTGTGTGTGTGTGTGTGTGTGCGCTGTATGTGTAGGTGGTGTTCATTATCCAGAGGTTGCCAGGGAGTGGTCCAGTGATGTGGAAGCAGTCAGAGGCCATCTGAGGCCACGCTTTCATACGCCAGGCTGGACCATGTGGGTATGGCTGAGGCACACACAAACACACACACACACACACACACACACACACACAGATAGCAAGAGGACCTACAGCTAATATCAAAGGGAGGAAAGGTTCAGGACAGCAGCTCGATTCCTTAAATCATCTTTATTACCTCCGCCAAGGAGCTAATAAAATGTCTGTTTGTCTGTCTGTTTGTTTGTTTGTTTGTTTGTTAGCAGGATTATGGAAAAACTGTCCCAATTTGCATGAAACTATGGGAGGTAGCATTCTGTAAGCAAAGGAAGAATCCATTAAATCTTGAAGCCTATCCTATTCCAGACCGCAGCAGAATCTCCATGCTGCCTGGGAGCCTTGCTCATGGGTTTTCTCTGGGGAAATAACTTGTACCTTTGTGGGACGCTACCGCGCTACTTGATCTATAAATAGCTTCGCTACTGAAAAGGCTAATTGATTCAAAAGGAGCAACGCTAGTACGCTACCACCAAGCTACTGAGAAATGTAGTTAATCTAAATAGCTTTGCTACTTGTAGCAAGCTACTGCCCAACACTGGCTATGACCAACAAAGAGCTGGTCTAAACTATGCCACAGTATATGGTATTAGTCTTAAATATCTTATTTTTCTTGCAAAATTTTAAAAAAATTCCAACATAATTCAACAATTCCCAATACAGATCACTAGAGAGACAATCAATTCAAACCCGTAAACAAATTGACTCAATATTAGATAAAAACAATAAAAATGTTTTGTTGGATATTTTCTGCAGTGTGAAGAGAAAGGAGAACATGAGAGGGAGTGGGTGTTAGAGAGTGAGAAGGCCAGAAGAGGCTCTGATTATTCTCTCTATATCCAACATGAGATGAATGACACCCTGTGACCCGGACACACACACACACACACACACACACACACACACACACACACACACAGACACAGACACAGACACAGACACACACACACACACACACACAGACATACAGACACATAAACACACACACACACACACACACACACACACACACACACACACATACAGACACATAAACACACACACACACACACACACACACACAGACAGACAGACAGACAGACAGACAGACATATAAACACACACACACACACACACACACACGCACACACACACACACACACACACACACACACACACACACACACACAGATGGATAGCCTCTCATTATCTACCTCTCCAGCTCTACCACTTCCCTCTCTTCTGGCTTGTAGCATCCTCTCTCTCTTTGAACCTCCACTCTCTCCTCTCTCTCTGCAAACACAAATGTCAAACACAGAACATACACACACTGTACATACACAGCCAACACGCGTGACCTTCAGCACACGGCTCTCCTGAGGCCCAACATGTGACAAGCTACCCATGTTCAACCAGAGACCTTCTGTACCTGCTTTCAAGGCACCTGTACCTGTAAATTGGTTCGCTCTGACAAAATTCCCTTTCTGTCCGGCGTCTACTGCTTTACAAACCACAGCGTGTTCTGGGCTGAGAAAAGGCCCGAGGAAAAGAGCAAAGCAATTGGTTTCAAGTGGCCACAACACACAACACACCCGAGACCTGCAGCTGACGGCCAGAGCCATTACTGTAGCGGTCAATAACATGTAGCAACACAACATCTAACCTTCATCCAGACAAATAGAGGAAGCCTCAGCCACGTGCCTTTAGAGGTTAGACCAGTGGTTCTCAACGTGGGGTCTGGGGACCACCAGGGCTCCTTGAGGAGGGTTCAGGAGATTCTCAGTAAATTGATGAATTGTTGAACTTCACCATTATTTCATTTTCAAGAAGAAGTTAACACATTTAGAGAAAATAAGAATAACTATCTTTAGGGCAGGTGGACTTCCACTGCTACAGTATGCTGACGACACCCAGATTTACTTCAGCCCACCCCCAACCCACCCCTCTCCCACATCAACTCCTGCCTGTCTGCTATAAAACAACCCCACACTCACCATTGATGGCACCATTGTTTCCCCGTCACCCCAAGCACGCAACCTCGGCATGATCCTCAACCCCACCCTTTCCCTTGAGCCCCACATCCATCAAATCCTCCTTCCACCTCTGCAATATTGCCAAGATCCGGTCCTCTCTTGCAAACCCTGTCGCTGAAAGACTCATCCACGCCTTCATTTCCTCTCATCTTGACTATTGCAACTCACTCCTCCACGGCATCAATGCCAGACTCGTTAACAGTCTCCAACTGGTACAGAACGCAGCCACCCGAATCCTTACTCACACCAAATCCTGGCACCACATCACCCCGGTCCTAAAATAACTCCACTGGTCCATCTCATCCCGGATCAAGTTCAAAATCCGGTCATCACATACAAAGCCCTTCATCAACTGGCCCCACCTCACTGACCTCCTCTCCCCCTACCAACCCTCCTGGTCCCTAGGATCCACCTCTGCTGACCTTCTCTCCACACAAGTCCAACCTCCGCAGTTTTGGGGACAGAGCCTTCTCTCAGGCAGCTCCCAGGCTCTGGAACTCCCTCCCACAAGAAATCAGAAGTCCAGAATCCCTTACAGGAGTGATACTCAACTGGCGGGTGGCCCGCGGGCCGCATGTGTATATATTACATTAATAATATATATTATATTATATTATTATATTATTATATATATATATATTACATTAATAATATATACAAGTATATATTATTATTATTTGTGTGGCCTGTGATGGAATTGCAAATTATTTTCTTTTTTTACAGTGCACCTGAACGCAACAGACAAGATAACCGCTGAATAAGTGTCCAAATTTTCATGTCATTCTGGCCAATACTCCACTTCTGTTATAGCATTTCAGTCTGGAATATGGAATATCGTTCAATAATCTATGATTTAGCTGCTAAATTGTCAAATACCGCCTAAACTCCGACTGACACCCCAAAAACCTACAATCCGCTACAGAAAAATGTATATTGATTGTTTATTAACTGGCCCCTGGCCTTCTATCATTTCACGAAAGTGGCCCCCGGGCAAAGCTAGTTGAGTATCCCTGGCTTACAGTTTTCCAGTCCTGCATCAAAGCCCATCTCTTCTCCACCATCTTGTCTTAATGAGGGTGTTTTCAGACTGGGAACAAAAGCAAGCATTCTGTGCCCGAGTACGATTGGCCCCCCTCCCCTCTCCCCTGCTGGTCAGCTTTCACATTACAAATGCTGTTCCGTTCCGTTCTACAAACTCCCATACAACTCCCATATAATAGGTGGCAATATGTACCTAGTTGGCTTGCGATCTGCCAATAAACACAACAAAGATGAACAGTAGGCTAACATTCATTATGTTACATTTCAACATGTGTTGTAATGTGATGTGCGTGCTGTAATGTTTATGGTGTTGTGTCTGTTTGTCTACTTCTTGCACTGAAGCTGAGCTGCTGTACCTAACAATTACCACCAACATTGTTGTGTGGCATTAATAAAGTATCTTATCTTATCTTATCTTATCTTAACATTTGCCAAGTGGATTATGTGGATAGTATTGGAGTGGACGACCAGTTTATCCTAGTCAGCTGCAAATATGGTTTGACCCTAAAAAAAATTGTAACAAAAGGTTTCTCAATGGTTTATTGTAGTATCAGGTGTACTTAATAACATATCAAAACTCTACCAAAATCTGACCACAAGAAAGGTCTAATTTTCAAGATGGCCACTGCCAGTTCCTTAAAAGACCATTACTCCTTCATTATTCA
The DNA here is from genome assembly GCF_964638095.1 of Poromitra crassiceps. Taxonomy (NCBI): domain Eukaryota; kingdom Metazoa; phylum Chordata; class Actinopteri; order Beryciformes; family Melamphaidae; genus Poromitra; species Poromitra crassiceps. The sequence continues at coordinate 110,042,295 of NC_139624.1, forward strand.
TCCTAGACAAGTAATTTTGGTGCCTAACCCCATGTTTTGGTGATCTAGGAATCTAATTAGCATATATAAATTATAGTGAAGTGATTACAAGTACAAGTATATATTAAAGCAATTGGTTATAAGCATATTTATGTTCAAAGTGAAGAAAGTTTTCCAATATAATTGGACATTTCTCCTTTTTCCACGTGCCATAATGCATAATGGTGATTTCACTTATAATTCACATTCTGTTGAAGCTTTCAGGAGATTTCTTTTGATACCAATAAGGAATACATTAATTATTACTGTGTGGTACTGTGAAATTAGTCAAAACAGGGCCACCACTGGTCGAACCTAATAATGGGCTGAACATGGTGTTTGATAGCGAGATCACAAATGAAATTCAGCGTGGACAGAATGCATGTCTTGTCCCCAGAGTACAAGTCAATCATAGGCATAAACACAACAGATGATTGGCCTGGGTGTTCTAATCCTTGATGAATGATATGCATCATTCCCTGCCACCCAGGGGTTTCTTGTTTGAAGTTTAGTGAGAGCTCCCACACTACATCAACTGTCCTATCACAGTCGATCAATGCCGAGTAGTTTGAACACGATGGTTTGGCACACGTTTCGCAAATGATTTTGCGATGATTCAAGATTCAAGATTCAAGATTTTTATTGTCACTCCATGGTACAAGTATCACGTGTGAAATTCTTGTGCTGTGGACTCCGTTTACAACATAGTACAAATATAACAGGGCATATGAGTGCAAAAACAACAAGAGACACAACAAGCAATAAGGCAGTATAGTGATAAGACAAGTCAGAGACAGTGGCATATTCACTGCACATAGGTGCACATGTCATGTGCATACTTTAGACGTGCTTAAACATTTTAAATTCGGCGTATTTGACATACAGGTGCAAATAGCATAGGCTATTCCTTATTAAACATACAATTAAACTCTGCGTTTTAAATTCGGCGTATTTGACATACAGGTGCAAATAGCATATTCCTTATTAAACATACAATTAAACATTAGACATACGTAATGGTAGCAGCTACAGTACGGTACAGTACGGCTACTACCCTATTTGTGTATGTTAAGGAGTCTCGTGGCCTGCGGGAAGAAACTGTTCCTCAAGCGATTTGTGCGTGCTTTTGGAACCCTGTATCTTCTCCCTGAGGGTAACAGGGAGAACAGGCTGTTGTGGGGATGGTTTGTGTCTTTGATGATCTTCAGGGACCTCCTGAGGCACCGCTGGTTATACAGTTCATGCAGTTCTGGCAACTCACATCCTGTTACGTGCTGGGCCGCGCGTCTCACTCTCCGTAGCGCCCTGCGGTCCATGGTGGTACAGTTCCCGTACCAGGTGGTGAAGCAGCCAGTCAGCAGGCTTTCAATGGTGCCTCTGTAGAAGTCCCTAAGGATTTCTGGCCTTAGCCCAAATTTCTTCAGGCGCCTGAGTCCGTGTATTCGCTGTTGGGCCTTTTTGACAACAGTGGCGGTGTGGCCGGCCCAAGTCAGGTCCTGGTGGATGTTGACTCCCAGGTACTTGAAGCTGTCCACCCTTTCCACCACTGTGCCGTTGATGGTGATTGGGGGGGGTGCGCCCCCCCCCTCCTGTAGTCTACAATGATCTCCTTGGTCTTGGAGACGTTCAGAGAGAGGTGGTTGTCCTGGCACCATTGTTCCAGGGCCCCCACCTCCTCTCTGTAGGCCGTCTCGTCGCCCCCCGAGATCAGCCCCACGACTGCTGTGTCGTCTGCAAACTTCACGATGGTGTTCGAAGTTTGAGTCGCCACGCAGTCGTGGGTGTAGAGGTCGTACCAGAAGGGGCTGGAGACGCACCCCTGGGGCGCTCCTATGCTGATGGTCAGTGGGGAGGAGGTGAGGTTGCCCACCCTCACCACCTGGCGGTGGTCTGTCAGGAAATCCAGGATCCAGTGGCACATTGCTGTGTTTAGTCCCAGATCGGTGATTGGAATTTTACTTTGCAGTGAAAAATCCTGGTTGGTAACGTGTCTCATTGGAAGGACACAATCCTTCTTTCGCCCTGGCATGAGTGCTGCTATGATACCCATTCAGTGGGAGGTCCCCCTGCCATAGATAGTAAGGATATTGTGGTCAAGATCGTCACCAGCAAAAACAAGAGCCATGTCATCCGTTAACATATCTGGGGCAACTGAAGCAGCTGCATTATTTTCAAAACGCAAGACTTCTTCATAAGATGAACTAAATCCCATCCCATGAAGGGTATCCACAAGGAATTGTGACCCATACAAATGATGTGCCTGCACTGCAAGGCCAACTTAAGGGAGCTAACAACGGCATGTGGTCGAACTGCTTGGACAATTGGCTGTCCAAATGCTGCAACCTTTCGGCTTGTCTCCTTACCCACAAAAAGACAATTTAACAATGTCTGCAGAGTGTCAGAACAAACGAAAGGGCAGAATCAAGCTCAAGCAACTTTGCACTTGGATACTGATTTGTAAGGGACGGGACATTGAACTTTATATAACTTTTAATCAATCCCGCCGCTGTTTCAATGATCACTTGTTTCTGCTCCTGATCTTTGTTTTTGGGCTGGCCAGACTTTCTGCGCTTTGCCTCTGGGACTTTGTGGAACTGTAGTGGCCCATTACGGAAAGTAACACTGCATGTGTGATGGTAAATCCACTCCACAGCATGTAGATCACAGCAATAATATTCAATCCTGCCTTTCACGGTGAAGGCCTATTCATCTGAATGATTGTCACAACACTCAAGAATGGACTTCACGAACGTATCGGTCTTTACATAACTAGAGTATGCACTTCCATGTGTTATGTAGTCCCAAAGAATAGACAGATCGGTTTTGCTATTGAAAGGACTTTGCTTCTCTTTGGTGGCTCAACTTTCTTTTTTTATGGCTTTTAATGTCTTTTAGATTGATATACTGCTTTCAACATTTTGAGTGTACTTTTTCACCAGCTGAAATTACTATGTCATCCCCTCTTTGCACACTTGCACTGTTGATTCCATCAGCTCCCTTCTGATGAACTTCAACCACATCAGAAGCATCTCCTAATTCTTCATGGCAGATTTTGCAAGTCTCTTGGTTTATGACACCAGCAGTTATGGTCAGGCTACAATTGTATAGGGTGTATAGTCAAATATGAATTTTGTTTGAGCCAAATTTGATCCACAGAGCTATCCACAACTTTTCAATAATGCAAGCAATATATCTATCGACTGCCAATATTCTCTGCCACCACCTTCTGAATTGCTGAAAATTGTGACAATTAGTTTTGTTCTGTTTAGCTGTTTTTGAGGATACCATGAAGCCTTGTTCCAGTAAAAAAAAAAAAAAGTATTTATTACATATTACGTTTTAATAGAGTCACACGCAAAATATTGGATTTCACAATTATGTAATTGTATCTCTGCAATTTGGACACGTCCAATGGATTTCTAGGCCGCAAGACATAGGGTTAGACACAAAAAATACTTGTCTAGGATAAATAATGAAGGAGTTAGGGTATTTTAAGGAATGTTTGCCCATCTTGGACGCCATCTTGAAAATTACACCTTTCCAGTGGTCAGACTTTGGTAGACTTTTAGTATGTTATTAAGGACACCTAATACTACAAAAAACAATTGAGAAAGCTTTTGTTAAAAAAAAATTAGGGTAAGGTATTTTTTTTCCATATACTGTATGCAGCCGCCTACTATGCTTTGGACTTTTGTTTCTGTGATACTACAAGAAATACAAGTTTGTGTATTGTTTGTTTTCTATAAAGTGATGAACTAGCCTGGCATCGCCAAAACCAATTCACATTGCACTGCATTCCATTTGCAAATGAGCTGGTAGCGTCAGGTTCCCAGGCTAACAAAAGTCCAAAGCATAGGATAACTGGTCGTCACACAGTAAAGAAATAGCAGTCCACTTCAGTGTTTGGGTAAGCTTGTGTTCACACTCAAGTGTACCGCGCCCGGGTTCTGGCTGTCATTATTGGAAAGGGTGTTTGGCTCAGTAAGTGATGTGACGGGAAGGGATATAACGTGCTGGGAAGCCGCCATCTTTGGGCATTACGTGTCCACACAGAAGAGGAGAGACGGCATCTAGCACGGGTTCCCCCTTTTCGTTTTCTTTGTATAACGTTGTTTGTTAGTTGTTAGCGTCTTCATGAACAGGATGGTGTCTCGACACTGAACACCATCCACTCCACCGGCTGGGCTATCCGGAGAAGGCCAGTGTAGCACCTGGGTCCAAACGTGCCAGTTACCCCAGGTGAGCTACACTCCCAGTCCGTAATGACAGCCATGTCGGTTTCATGATGCGGGTCACGTACGCCAGTCAGCCCCTAGACATGGTAAAATAGGAGCGGTTGAGAATCAGTGGGCTAGACAGCATGCTGTTATAATGCAAATGGCTCTCCATGTTTGAATGCAGCACTTCCTGCTACAGGCTGTGACACGAACGCTTGGTGTGAGGGGAATTTGTTATAGCTGCTATCACAGCCATCTAGTTACAAGACGCAGGAACGCCAGCAGAACAGCACCATCATCAAAAATACACGCAATGCAATCTCCGAGGAAGTGCGGGTTGTCTGTTTGCAGAAGGACCGTTCTTAAAAGATGTTGCATTACATCATGAACCCGAATGTTGATTTATCGATTTATGTGAAGTTGTGTGGGTTTGAATTTAACATTTTAAGCTGTACTAGCCTAGGCAAGTTCGCACAATGACAGCCCCAAATAGCAGGGGGGGGGGGGGGGGGATGTTTGAATTTTGAAGACTTCAAAACCCAGAAATCATTAACGTGAATCAGTAACTCCCCTGACCTAATTTCTTCTTCGTGGTCACTGCGGTGGAATTGGTGAAGCCATCAGTGAGTCCAGCTTTCTCTGCTAGCTGCTGTTCCGGAGATATTGTCAAAATTGTGTCCAGATCTGACATCAGAATTTCTAACGTCCTATCCGAAATGACAGGATATGTCTATTTCCACTGACTCCCAAAACGACATAATATGTAGTTTTGGGAGTCAGTGGAAATAGACATATTATATGCACGAAATGCAAACGCCATATATAGAGTACTGCAGGGATGACGTATTTTTGTAGGCTTAACCAGAAATCGCCGCCATGTTGGTTCTTATAGGTGGAAAAGGCTATGGGATTTTAGAATGGGGATTTCAGTTAAATGCATGAAATAAGGTCTGTGGTTAACACAAGTTTATGGGAGTGGTAATCTTCACAAACGTGGACAACTTTTATGACTTTTGAAGCGTTTTCTGAAAATCTGGCTTCAAAAGTCATAAAAGTGGTCCACGTTTGTGAAGATTACCCTGCAAAACACAAATGACCACTCCCATAAACTTTTGATAACCACAGATCTTATTTCATGCATTTTTTTTTCAATCTTTTTTTTATTTACAGTTTTGTGAGATTGGGCCTTCTCGCTTACCCCTCCCGCGGGCAACGTTGCAGACAGAGTAGTAAGGCTGATCCGTGAGCGGCTTCTGGGACGCGAGTCGGGGTCTTAATTGGCCTCGGCTGGGTCTACTGGGCGAGGGTGTATGATGTTGACAGACCCGAAACACCTTACGACCCCAGATAACATCACTGATGACGCGTCCTAGCGCATGCGGCAGTAGTGTATTTGAGAATATAGAATTCTGGCTTGCCTCTGGCCAGTGACACTTAGGAAAGACTAGGTGACAACCAAGTATAGTTTGGTGACGAGCTGGAGAGACAGTTGACGGCCGGAGAGACGGCAACCGGTACGGGATGGGATTAGCACCCCATCTTGGCTCTCTCGTGAGGGAGAAATCCACAAACGCTACGGATTAGCCTCCTGAAAATCTGCGCAAAGATCGGCGCGGCCTGGGGTCCTTCAGGCTAGAGCGAGGTGCTCGACGCAGGTAAATGACGTGCAGCGCACAGGCCCTCTTGAGGCGTCCTCGAGGCATCCTCTCAGCCTCTGGATTGCCTTTGCCACGGGAGGGTCTGGTGAGACGAAGGAGGAGCACGGCCGGGAGTAACCCACAGAGCCTAGATCCTCCATGCACCGAAGGGCCAATACTGCGGCGTAGCACTAGCTCTATTGCAGCGGATTGGCCGTTCTCGCTTACCCCTCCCGCAGGCAACGTTGCAGACAGAGTAGTAAGGCTGATCCGTGAGCGGCTTCTGGGACGCGAGTCGGGGTCTTAATTGGCCTCGGCTGGGTCTACTGGGCGAGGGTGTATGATGTTGACAGACCCGAAACACCTTACGACCCCAGATAACATCACTGATGACGCGTCCTAGCGCATGCGGCAGTAGTGTATTTGAGAATATAGAATTCTGGCTTGCCTCTGGCCAGTGACACTTAGGAAAGACTAGGTGACAACCAAGTATAGTTTGGTGGAGAGACAGTTGACGGCCAGAGAGACGGCAACCGATACGGGATGGGATTAGCACCCCATCTTGGCTCTCTCATGATGGAGAAATCCACAAACGCTACGGATTAGCCTCCTGAAAATCTGCGCAAAGATCGGCGCGGCCTGGGGTCCTTCAGGCTAGAGCGAGGTGCTCGACGCAGGTAAATGACGTGCAGCGCACAGGCCCTCTTGAGGCGTCCTCGAGGCATCCTCTCAGCCTCTGGATTGCCTTTGCCACGGGAGGGTCTGGTGAGACGAAGGAGGAGCACGGCCGGGAGTAACCCACAGAGCCTAGATCCTCCATGCACCGAAGGGCCAATACTGCGGCGTAGCACTAGCTCTATTGCAGCGGATTGGGCGTTCTCGCTTACCCCTCCCGCGGGCAACGTTGCAGACAGAGTAGTAAGGCTGATCCGTGAGCGGCTTCTGGGACGCGAGTCGGGGTCTTAATTGGCCTCGGCTGGGTCTACTGGGCGAGGGTGTATGATGTTGACAGACCCGAAACACCTTACGACCCCAGATAACATCACTGATGACGCGTCCTAGCGCATGCGGCAGTAGTGTATTTGAGAATATGATAATACATGAACAGTGTGAGACAAAGAGGGAAAGAGAGGGGAAAAAATCATAAAAACAATAGAAATTAGACAGTGACAACAACAAAAACAAGACAAAACAAGACAAAACAAAACAAGAGGCTAGACATATTATGCTTTTTTTTTTTTTTTTTTACATATGCGGTATCTTTCAAAAGGTTACCCATCCCCCCTAACCTCATCGAGGCGGGCCAGGAACGGATCCCAAACAACCAGAAACCTCGCCAGTGAGTTGGTCCTCAGGGACCGGAGTCTCTCCATCCGTATAACAGAGATCATATCCGCCAACCACAGTTGGAAAGAGGGTGGGGAGGGGGACTTCCACTCATGCAGTATCAGTTTCTTAGCAACGATTGTCCCCTGTGTCAGAGACTGCTGCACAGCCGCAGGGAAGTCCAAGGAGGACTCCGAGCAGCCGAAGATGGTGAGTTCTGCTTCCGGCCGAAGGGTTACTTTATAGGCCTTAGAATACCAGTCAAATACCATGGCCCAGAATTGAGTCAGTGAGGGGCAGGACCAGAAAGCATGAGACAGAGTGCTCTCCGACACATGACACCTGACACATAGTGGTGAGACAGATGGATCAATCCTGTGCAGCTTATAGTTAGAATAGTGAAGACGGTGAGTGACCTTATTTCATGCATTTAACCGAAATCCCCAGACTAAAAGCCCATTCACTTTTCCCCTTACAAACCGAAGTGCTACTTCCAGACTCATTCCTGCGGTAATCTATCGCCGAAACTCAACACGCGGCTACTTCCTGGTTACAGCGCCACTTCACTGGGGCTCTCGCCAGCGGCCTGGCTGAGCGGTTCAACTAGCGACTGAGAGCCGCTAATGGCTACTTGCGGCACAAGCCCGAACCGCTCACGGTCATGGAATCGGCGGTTAATGTCAAGCAACTAAAACAACTTGGTTAAGGTTAGGGTTATGGTTTGGGTAGGGGTTCAAAGTGTGAACCAGCATTTCTCGTGACGTCAAAATTGAAAGACGAAGGAGCTACCGCAGGTCCACGCAACCCACCCCGCCTCCTTAGCCCCCCCCCCCCCACACACACACACACCCCTGTCCATTTAAATATGAGACTGTGGCAACCTCTAGTGGCCTTGGCCAATGACAACATTTGTTGTTTTAACACCCTGTTGTAATTTTTCTTGTGAGGATGGTCTGGATTTTCTGCAGAATCTCTGGATGGGATTTCTCCTTTGCAGCCCCACTTGTGAATTAGTCTGCTAATGTACTATCTTTACATACAAATCTTAATCTTAACCTCTCCCCCAACCCTCCTGTGACACTAGAGTCCATCCCATGCTTTGGTGTTGATGCATGTTCCCCCTCTCATTTACAATCACACATCATCACACTCCAGTTTGACAGCAGCACAGGTGTGCACGGGCTGCGGTGAGCTGCAGTAACACCTGGCGCACCGTTTTGCACGGTGACCTAAATGCTAATCACAAAATTGACAGGATAACAAGCTGTGACGAGGCCCACTGTGTTAATCAATGAGAATGACATCTGAGGAGACGGTCGTTTAAGAGCCAGATAAACACACCACACACACAGTCAATGGGAGGCACAAGGACTCACGCCACAGTCAATGAAAGGCACAATGCAAACTCAGCAAACAAGAGCCACACACACACCGACACACGCACACACAAAACCCGCTTTTACGCTGTCAATGTCAAATGGAAAGCAGCAACTCCTGGCAAAGAGCTCCTGGCATGGAAGCAGATGGGAGGGCTTGGCAGCGGAGCGGAGGTGTACTACAGGGGTCATAAATCAGCGGGTTGGTGAGGTCCGCAGAGACGAGCGTAGATCAAGCTTTACAACGGGGAAGGAAGACCGGAAGAGACCAGAACCAGACCAGGTGAAAAAACGTCGGGCCAGAAAATGTGCAGAAGTGTCCAATCCATTTAAAGCTCAGTTCATACCAATGATTCGCAATGCAATGAGTTGCTACTGCAAACAGCCCCTGCGATTTGACAACCTGAATTGCTGGCAACGCCATCAGCCGGCTGGAGTTGAGATGAGACGGGTCAGTTTACACTACTGCAACTTTCCCCTGCAAAATTCTAAAAGGGTTTTGTTTTTGTGAATTATTGGTGTAAACTGGGCTTAGAGGTGATATGAATCATACACTGCAAAAAATGTACAAGTCGTCTAGTGATTTTATCTTGTTTTCACACCCATCAATCCAGATATTCTTGCTGGATTCAATAGATTTCACTTGATACACACCATGACTTCCTTCAAGAAATCATTACAAAAAATATCCAGGACAATTTAACTTTTACAAAGCAAATGTCCAGAAACAAGGTAGATTAGGAAAAAGCAGTCAAATTCGTTGTAAGTGGTAAATTTATTAAGATGTTTTCGCTAAATGCAATGTACTGATCAAATGCACTTTCCTGTCTTTTTAAACTTTAAACTTTTTCCTGCATTCTTTGTAATTGTTTTAATGGACCTTTTTTAATGCACTACTTTTTATCTGTTACAGGCAATGTACACCAGATACGTTACGGCTGCGTTGCGGATCCGGATCAACTCACGCCCTTGTTAATTGATGGCGATACATGCAGTACGGAAAAATTACGCATCTGTTCTATTTTTGTCGGATCTGGCATACGTCTGACAGATTACATGAGTGTAGGTCTGTTCGCAGCCGTACCGGAGCCGTACCGCATCTGTTCCGGAGGCAGTGTACATTAGCGCTTATTCTTCTGTGTTTTTATCTGTCCATGTAGCACTTTGAATTGCCTGTGGGCATGAATTGTGCTATATAAATAAAATTGCCTTGCCTTGCCTAAAATAATCTTGATAAGTCTGGAAACCAGATGAAACAAGGTAACAAGTCTGTCAGTTTGTGACGTGCATGTCAGTGCAGCTGATAACATCATGTCATATGCTGTGTGACACTCCCTTCTTCTCCCTCTCTGCAGCTCATCGTCCTCTGTCTGTCACCCTGCCAGACACTGCTTCTTTCTGCTCAAACTGTCAATTTCACAGGCTGGGTTCTCAGTCTCTATCCGCATTGCTCAACTACACACGGAGAACCTTCTCCCAGCTTTCGTTGTTGAAAAAAAATTGTGTTGCTGAACCAATCCAGAGTCTTTAGGGCAGCCCTTCATACAGGGGCGGTGACATGCAAAAGTTGTGTGCTTGTAAACGGATAAAACAGAATCAAATAATGTAACGTTGCTCGGAACATCCAATTGAAATGTTTTAAAAAGCTCTCTTTATGTGACAAACCCATTCGTTATATCTCCAGTTTTTCCACTACGGACTGAGGATAATGGGGGGAGAGCGAGAGCGTCTTATCCGGTAACTGGACAAAGGCGTAGGTTTGTTAGCAGCTGCTCTCGTCAAGAAACTATTTTTGACAAGTTCCCAGATGACTGGTAAATTGTCTGGGAGCCGAGACTAGCCATTTCAAAGCCACTTTGATCATGTGATCACAGCAACAGACATTAAAGTCACAAGTCTAGAAGCTCAAATGCTCACATTGTCATTGGGTGGTATCAAAAAGATCACAGTGGCTGCACCGCTTACAAACGAGTATGGAAGTACGAGTACGAGTATCGTACTGTGATCCGAATTCAACGTAGTCTTAGAAATGTAACAATGGTGATGGATAAGATAGGATGGGATGGGACAATAACTGGTATTACTATACTGTGTATTGTGGTTAAGAAAAACTATAACGGTTCTAACACCGCCACTAATTCTTATTACTGTGAGCTCCATCATAATCGGGACTCTTAGGGTGCATTCTCACTGGCCGGGCGCGCGCAACGGGGAACCGTGACAGGATCCACTGGAAAAGGTGGTCTGGGGAGCGCTTTGGCGTGCCCGGGCACGGAACAAAGCCAAACCGTTCCAAATCACATAGACAACACACAGAGCAAGGATACACTGCAGGCATAGTTGATGACGCAAGTGCACTCTGTTTCGTTACCGAGCGCGGAAGAAATGTAGTAATGTGAAAGGTGACCAGCGGGGGAGAGGGGAGGGGGGGCAATCGTTCCAGGGTGTGGAACGGAACGGAACGAAAGCAATCATTCACAGTGAGAAAGCACCCTTATCTGTCATCACTGACGTTTTATTTTCCCCAACAAGGACTTAACGTGGCAGGTCAATCAATAGCTATTTATTTGAGACGCATTCAAACTTTATTTATTCTAAATGCTGGTCTTTGGAATTTTATGTGTTAAGACTATCTTTTTTCTTAGCAGCAGTTTCGTCAGCATTTTTTTTTTTACATTACATCTTGTCTAGTGAAGCTCTAAGTAAACATCAGCCACAGATGTCATTTAGTCACAGGAGAGTCATTTTCAAGCCATGTGTGGCAGTGATGTGACCCCTGCTTTTTAGGGTGTATCTTTCTTAGTTAAAATTGGCTAAGTGGGCTCTGTCTGTCTGTCTGTCTGTCTGTCTGCCTGCCTGTCTGTCTGTCTGTCTGTCTGTCTGCCTGTCTGTCTGTCTGTCTGTCTGTCTGTCTGTCTGTCTGTCTGTCTGTCTGTCTGTCTGTCCGAGCGGTGTCAGTCACAATTTGTGACGGAAGTGATGTCATCAGTGATGTCACTTGAGCAATTGTAATGTCATTAGTGATGTCACTAGCAATTGTGATGTCATCAGTGATGCAATAAATCCTTCTTCTTCTGTGGTGTTTTATAGCAGTTTGCATCCTTTATGTTGCTGGCCACCACCAGTAGCAGACTATAACGTGAATAGCGTTCATATACACGTATCTAGAAATGTAATTTGGTTCAGAGACGTGATATTGTACGTATCCATGGATTGCAGAAAGATGCAATGCAGACATTTTATTCGGGTGACCCTGCTGGGACAAACTGCACCTGGTGCCGGGTGGCGGAAGGAGATCCAGGCCACTCAGGGAGCAGCTAGCTAGACAAAGACATTAATATCGACACTTGATGCCATGACCACCACCGGCTGTAGCGGCCAAGTCGCTATAGCGGCCATCGTCACGCAGAGTCGCTATAGCAGCCATCGTCACCCAGAGTAACTATAGCGGCCATCGTCACGCAGAGTCGCTATAGCAGCCATCGTCACGCAGAGTAACTATAGCAGCCATCGTCACGCAGAGTCGCTATAGTAGCCATCGTCACCCAGAGTAACTATAGCGGCCATCGTCACGCAGAGTCGCTATAGCAGAATATAGCAGCCATCGTCACGCAGAGTCGCTATAGCAGAATATAGCAGCCATCGTCACGCAGAGTCGCTATAGCAGAATATAGCAGCCATCGTCACGCAGAGTCGCTATAGCAGCCATCGTCACCCAGAGTAACTATAGCGGCCATCGTCACGCAGAGTCGCTATAGCAGCCATCGTCACCCAGAGTAACTATAGCAGCCATCGTCACGCAGAGTCGCTATAGCGGCCATCGTCACGCAGAGTAACTATAGCAGCCATCGTCACGCAGAGTCGCTATAGCAGCCATCGTCACGCAGAGTCGCTATAGCGGCCATCGTCACGCAGAGTAACTATAGCGGCCATCGTCACGCAGAGTAACTATAGCGGCCATCGTCACGCAGAGTCGCTATAGCGGCCATCGTCACGCAGAGTCGCTATAGCGGCCATCGTCACGCAGAGTCGCTATAGCGGCCATCGTCACGCAGAGTCGCTAAAGCGGCCATCGTCACGCAGAGTCGCTATAGCGGCCATCGTCACGCAGAGTCGCTGTAGCAGAATATAGCAGCCATCGTCACGCAGAGTCGCTATAGCAGAATATAGCAGCCATCGTCACGCAGAGTCGCTATAGCAGAATATAGCAGCCATCGTCACGCAGAGTCGCTATAGCAGAATATAGCAGCCATCGTCACGCAGAGTCGCTATAGCAGCCATCGTCACCCAGAGTAACTATAGCGGCCATCGTCATGCAGAGTCGCTATAGCAGCCATCGTCACCCAGAGTAACTATAGCAGCCATCGTCACGCAGAGTCGCTATAGCGGCCATCGTCACGCAGAGTCGCTATAGCGGCCATCGTCACGCAGACTCGCTATAGCAGCCATCGTCACACAGACTCGCTATAGCGGCCATCGTCACACAGAGTCACTATAGCAGCCATCGTCACACAGAGTCACTATAGCAGCCATCGTCACACAGAGTCGCTGTAGCGGCCATCGTCACGCAGAGTCGCTATAGCGGCCATCGTCACGCAGAGTCGCTGTAGCGGCCATCGTCACGCAGAGTCGCTGTAGCAGCCATCGTCACACAGAGTCACTATAGCAGCCATCGTCACACAGAGTCACTATAGCAGCCATCGTCACACAGTCACTATAGCAGCCATCGTCACACAGAGTCGCTGTCGCTGTAACGGCCATCGTCACGCAGAGTCGCTGTAGCGGCCATCGTCACGCAGAGTTGCTGTAGCGGCCATCGTCACGCAGAGTCGCTGTAGCGGCCATCGTCACGCAGAGTCGCTGTAGCGGACATCGTCACACAGAGTCGCTGTAGCGGCCATCGTCACACAGAGTCGCTGTAGCGGCCATCGTCACACAGAGTCGCTATAGCGGCCATCGTCACGCAGAGTCGCTGTAGCGGCCATCGTCACACAGAGTCGCTGTAGCAGCCATCGTCACACAGAGTCGCTGTAGCAGCCATCGTCACACAGAGTCGCTGTAGCGGCCATCGTCACGTAGAGTCGCTGTAGCGGCCATCGTCACCGGCTGCCCGCGGGGAATCGACGCTTCCTAAACAAATTAGCCTGGAGAAAAACTGCTGAGGCCCAAACCCTGTAATTACATCAACTCAAACCAAATTATAGACCAACTCTGCTGTGTGTAATAGCTAATACACATCAAACAAGCCTCTCCTCCTCTTCTCCTGTCCCCTCATATTGGCTAGTCATTCCCAGGGGAGGCAGAGAGAAATGTCAAGAGAAATGGCAGACGTGGCTTATCCTCCATCCCTGGCCTTTTGGCTTCTCGTTCTATCACTGGCTTCCTGTTCTTTGCTCCCTGAATGCATTGTGCACGGCTCTGTCTCTTCCTCTTTTTATCCTGTCATCTACATTGTGCGCTGCGTCTCGGCTCCCTCTGAGGCTGGGCTGTGTAAGCACAGGGAGGCGAGGGCACAACCAGAGGCGCCGCACTCTGAATAGTGAAGCATGCCATCTGGGGAGGTTTCCCTCTGCTATCTATCTGCTGTAAAACTCCACCCAAACACACTGGCTGCACAATGAGATATCTCCTGTTTGAAAGTGACAACTACTCCTAAAAAGTATATTACAGGTTACAATTAAACTAAGCCATCTTAGCACCCTCTCTATGTGTTTGATGACAGAATCATTATGAAATATTCATTGATTAATTTACACTACCAGTCAGTCAGTGGTGTATGGAGTACCTGAAGGCCACACTTGAGTACAAGTGCAGAAATCTTACCAGACAATGACTTTGGTAGAAGTTAAAGTGTGCCGCTGCTTACCCATAAAGCTCTTCTAAATAATTCATTATAAACCAAAGCTGGTTTCTATCTATCTATCTATCTATATCTATCTATCTATCTATCTATCTATCTATCTATCTATCTATCTATCTATCTATTGTAAAATGTAAAAGTAAAAGTGTGAACACTTATCTATCGAACTATGTATGTATGTATGTATGTATGTATGTATGTATGTATGTATGTATGTATCTATCTATCTAAATATCTATCTATCTCTCTCTCTCTCTCTCTCTCTCTCCACACCCCACATTCCCCCGCTCACATTTTGGAAGGAAAGACAAGAAAGGGAACTGTGACAACACTTTATGAAGGCAAGTCATATTGTTTCTCTTGGATCCATTACAGTGCCATCCAGCAGGCACTAAGGCAATTCATTACTGCATTATAGCACGCTGCTGCACAATGAATGCAATAGGCCCTAGGGACATTTTCTCATTAGCAGGTAGTGGTACACACTGTCCTACACAGGAAGGCTTTTAATAACATTTAGTATTCAGATGAACCTGTATACAGCCAAAGCTCTGGCTTCCAGGCTTTTAGCTCTGAGGTAGATCAATTCACAATGCAATGAATTCAAACTGTGTGGAAACATGCTCACATGGAGCAAAACCACTACCTGTAAAGGCTAACATGAGTCTGTCTATTAAGAGACTCTGATGTGATTCACCTGGAAAGCTTTCAGGTCAGCGTGAAACACCATTCTGACAGCATCCACTTCCTGGATGTGTAATAGCCCCTAATAATGTAGCATAAGATATTGACAGCTATTATTAATCCTGTGACATTATTCAATTTTGTGCAAGGGCAGGCCTACCGTACATGTGAATTCACTCATGCTCAGTAAGTCCCACTCTGACTCAGGTAATGGGGACTGGACTCAGACTCTTCTTTGGTGACTTGGACTTGAACACTAGGGACTCGAGACTCGACTTGGCCTTGAGATATAGTGACTTGACTACAACACTGGGGCCATTCAATCAAGTGTAAACCAATGGGATATCAGTTAAAAGAGATGTGTATGGTATGATAGTTTGAATGAGCTAGTGTGCCTTTAACGACAGCAACATGACCAACTCTGTCTGTGTGTGTGTGTGTGTGTGTGTGTGTGTGTGTGTGTGTGTGTGTGTGTGTGTGTGTGTGTGTGTGTGTGTGTGTGTGTGTGTGTGCGCACAAGCGCGCGCGCGCAAGTGTATGTGTTGTGAGTGTGTGTTTGAAGGGTCAGCGAGCTCCCACCACGCCACATTTGACCATCCACCTCCCCCCTGGCAAGGTATGGGCCCAAGCTGTGGCTGCCATGGACACACATACACACACACATGCACACACACACACACACACACACACACACACACACACACACACACACACACACACACACACGCGCGTGCGCAACGCACACACACACACACACACACACCTAATGCAGCAGAAGGGAAAGCATCGTGTTTGTGTGCTGATTCAGACTCAGTGAACAGGTAAAGCAGAAACAGGATTTGTGCTGGATGCACTAAATGGGATGCAGACTAGTGATGCGCGGGCCGCAGTTATAACCGCGCTGACTGCGGATATCCCGCCCCGCGGGCGGGCAGGATCATAAAAATAAGCATTCTGATTAATAGCGGATGGGTTGCGGGGGGTTGAAACGATGTATCATTAATGAGGAAAAATAATATTAATTATGTTCTCTAGTCTATGAACGCATTTTAAGCTACATTCAGGCACATTCTTAGTCGCCTATTAATTGTAGGATCCCCAAAGGACCGGCGGCAGTGGTAAATGTAAACAAAACAATAGCCATGTGCTAGGTCGCTAGGCTCCACTTTTGGTCCATATATGGTCAATGATGTCACCCTCAAAAAGGAGTCTCCGCTGAAGACGTGTTTGAAGAGAAGACGCGTTCGTATTTTCCCATACAATGAGGAAAATCCAGTAAACTAAACTTAAAACTATAGCGTTAGCCGAGTAAACTAGCCTACATGAGGGCAAGTGGTGGACTGGACATAATACAGCATGGAAGTTTATTTGGAGTCTTGGACTGCAGCGATCGCATCAACGGCAGCAGAAACCGTAAGTTCGCTCCTTTATAGCGTTGTGAAATGTCGGGTGCATGGCGGGCGCGGATCTCTAAATAGTATGAAATAATTTGTGCGGATTTATGGTGGGCGGTTGGTTCATGTATGCAATGTTGCGTTATTTAATACAGAACACTTCCCCGCCATTGACGCAACGTTGCGTCAATCCGTCTTTTCACTGCCATGCAATAGATAGCACTCTTGGCCACCTTATGAAGTGCTTACCGATGGCGTAGTCCTCTGCAAGCCAAAGTTTTCTCCCCCACAAAACCAGCCAGCGTTCTCAGCATCGATCTCCCTTCATGCAGTAAGCTCAAAACACATCCAGCCTGCCAGACTGAGCCTGGAGCCTCAAAGCGGTACACGGAGTTGTTTTACCCGGGCTGGACGCGTTGTCACACAGGCTCGTGACAGTAACTCAACGCGGAAGGATTTAACTGGTAAACGCACACCAATGCCTGCTCCTGTCAGTTAGATCAGTCATCCGCTTTGTGAACCCTCTCACATAGTGTAAATTTCAGCCATCAAATATGCTCCCAGACCTCCACACATCGAGTACCAGGAAGCACCAGCCTCACGGAGATGAGAGTGTGACGACCCGCCCTGGTGCGCTATCCGTGTGGGGATGAATTATTCACTCGCTTCGGTGCACAAAAAGGCACGTACAGTATCTTGGCTTTCTGGTCAGATACGCGCTTTTTCAGTGAAAACGACCTACATTGTGTCGATAACGGAAGAAGGCAGAAACAAACTTTTTTTCCCCATGAAACTACAGGCTTTGTTCTGTCTTTTGGGATATCCAGTGTTTACATAGTCATAGAAGAAAATATTCTGTGGGTCGTGGAAAATCACTGAAAATGCTCAGAAACACTGGCGGTGGCTGGCGACTTTATTTTGAAACTCTGGCGGAGAATCATCAGTCATCATCATCTTCATCATCATCAGTATATAAATGGGAGCTAGGGCTCTGTCTGTCTGTTTCTGTCTCTCTGTCTGTCCCACTGTGATGTCATAAATCCCACTGTGACATCATCAGTGATGTCATAAATCCCAGTAATGTGTGACATCATCAGTGATGTCATAAATCCACTGTGACATCATCAGTGATCAGTGATGTCACAAAAAAGAAGTTGGAGTCTGGCTTCAGACCCCAGTCTTCAGCCATGGACAGCTGTATGTTGCCAGCTCCAGGACACGTGATCCAGCATCTGAAGTATGCCATCAAGGAGCAGCCAGGGCTCTGCCGCTCAGCTGAGCTGCATATGCGAGCTGCAGGGCCAGCTGGGCAAGCTGCAGGGCGAGCTTAGGAATTGAGCGCGAGATGCCTAGTGAGATAAATGGCAGCATGTGTGTGTGTGTGTGTGTGTGTGTGTGTGTGTGTGTGTGTGTGTGTGTGTGTGTGTGTGTGTGTCAAAGGGTTTAGATGCTTTCTGGCTGTAAAAATGGGGAAAGGCAAATTGTTCATGTCAACACCCCTTTCCTCCCAAACCCCCCAATCAACTCCACCCCCCATGAGTTGTTTTATGCCCAACAATGATCAGTGGACGGCTGCCAAGCAGATACATTTGGCTATGAAGACTGGCTCATTGGCAGCATGGCACAAGCAGTGGTCAATCCAAAGACAGCACGTCTTTATTAAAGTGTGAATGAAGAGAGAGAGAGAGACAGACAGACAGACAGACAGACAGACAGACAGACAGACAGACAGACAGACAGACAGACAGATAGACAGAGAGAGAGACAGACAGACAGACAGACAGACAGACAGACAGACAGACAGAGAGACAGACAGACAGAAAGAGAGACAGACAGAGAGAGAGAGAGACAGAGTGAGATTGACAGACAGAGAGAGAGACAGACAGAGAGACAGACAGAGTGAGAGAGACAGACAGACAGAGATTATCATTACAAAGCCCTGCAATATCAAGACTTGAGCAAAAGCAGTCCCCTCACTCAGCTGGTCCTGATGCTCAGTTCACTAACACACACAAACACGGCTTAAAATTCACTTTGCAAACTAGGGGGGAATTCCCCCCTTATGTTTTTCAGATAGGGGGGATTTATAGATTTTCGGGAGGATCTATGGACTTTAAGGGGGATTTTTTTCAGGCGATATAACTGACAAATACCTGCTTCTCCTGTTAAAGTGAGGACAAGGGAGTAGATTTGTATCGAATCTCTGTTCTTTTTTCATATTAAATGAATTTATATTTTGTTACTCTATTGCCAACTGCTATTCACCTTATCATGAAGGACGCTTCCGCATAACGTCATTTTGTAATCGTTATAGTAGATTACTACCTTTATCATTTTTAGACCTGCTAAAAAGCTGTTTTCAAGCAAAACAACTTTTTTTTTTATAAAGTTTTAATATTTTTTCGGATGAGAACGTAACATTCCAAATATGTGACCAGTTTATCAGAATAACGCCTATTTGGACATTTTTAACGAGCAGCGAGAACTGAGAGCGCTGGCCAATACAGCCATTGGCTAAATCGGTTGGCTAAATTGCATCGGCTAAATTGGTCGGATTCAATGTATATCACTGGCGTAGCCAGACTTGGCACATTGGGTGTGCCACAGAAGGACAGGTTGTGCCAGGGGGCGAAATATCTGGTGGCTGCCGCCAGGCCGCCAACCACATTTTTTTGGGGCCTTTTCAAGCCAGATTTAGAGGAATATTAAGATAGGACCATATGAACATAACCATCAATGTTTGCTCTTTTTCGCACTCATTATTAGCAGATAGAAGCAGTCAATTAATTGTATTTTTTGGCAACATGTAAAACCACTTTAGTATCTCAAAAAAGTCTCACCTACTTTTTCCAAAGAGTGTTCTAGTCGGGAAAGAACGCAAGTTTGGTTGGCATGCAGGTTCGTCTACTGCAGAGAGATCTGTAGCATTAGTGTCCTCTGGCTCTGCTGCTGCACAAGCCACCGTGTTTTTGGCTGCATCCCCCGCTGTTATTAACGTCATTGTTTCGGCTGCATCATCTTCATCATCGTCTGTCTCTCCACTGTCCACCACCAATACAGGTGCGTTTTTTTTTCCCCTTTTGGGGTGTGCCAGCTGCCTGTGTGGGTGGCACTGGCACACCCGTAGCTACGCCGTTGATGTATATACATTAATAGAAACGAATTAGAAATAGCTGATAAAGAAAATGTCTGCTGGTGGAACGAAATTCAACTTCAAATAGAGCGCCATCACTCAGCGCGGCTCTCAGTACGCTGCACTCCAAGTTGAATACATTTATTGCCACACAGACGTTTGGGCAGCAACCCTTCTTCAGCATGTGAAATGGCAATGATACACAGGTGATTCACAGGTGGGCATGAGCGCGTTTTATTTGATTTTCTATGCATGACAGCCTCACATCTCTCTCTCTCTCTCTCTCTCTCGCTCTCCCGATCTCTCTTTTCTCTCTCGCCCTCTCTTTCTCTCTCTCTCACTCTGTCCCTCTGCTTGTGCACTCAGCAAGAAAGAAGCTGCTGTCACAGACGCGCTGTAGCTTTTAAGGGGAGTGGACATGATGTCACACTTGTGAATACTGTTTTGGCCATAAACACGCCTATATGGAGGTTTGCACGAGATGACGCCAAGCGCAGCGGGGCCGACATGCCCACAATTAGGGCTTTGCGCGGTGCTATTACAGCGCAAAACGGGCGCTAACGCAAAATTACCGCCTTTGCGACGATAGAGCTCATAGTTTAAAGTTTACAATGCAACCGGCTGAACGCTGAACCGGAAGAACAAATACAACTGCGTGTGACACGAGGAGAAAAAGTGGGCGTGGCAACATAAGGTGAATAACACAGTATAAATTCAACTATGTCCAGTTTATGGTTTGTTTGCAGGAAGAACTGTGTAGTTAGCATGAGCAGCGATAGCCCCCATGGCTGAACAGACAAAGAAGAGATCAACTCAAACTGCATCAACAGAAAACTCTGGCTCTGCCCACACTGTTTGATTGACAGGTGAAGTGCAGCATAGAGCGATGAGGCCAAGCACCAGAGACGGAGACAAAATAGCTAGTTTTTATCCTTCAAATGTGAACAAAGACTCGTGAAAAACAAGAGAAACCCTCCTCTCTCTCTCCCCTCTCCTCATTGGAGCTCATTGCCAAGGTTCCAGTGAGCCCCGTCCCAGCGGGGGCTGTGTCCTTGTGTAACCGGAGGGAAAGGCGATGGGAAAAAAGGAAAGAAAGACAATCTGAATGGCGGCAGGCGCGTGTTGCGACTGCTCTCCCCTGCAGACACAACACAGCAGGCAGCCGCTTCCACAGAACGTCCCCAAACAAGCTCCACGGGGTTCAAAAGGAGAGGTCACCCTGGAACCAAATCAAAATAAATAAATAAATACAAAAGACCTTCCTCTCTCGGGGATAACAACCGTATTAACGACTCTCCTCTCAGCCAACAGTCTGCCACGACTCAGCACAAAAACAACAAAAAACACTCACTGCCCCGCCTGACCGCAGCTCCACCGGCCTGACCACAATCCACGCGCCTGACCGCAATCCACCCGCCTGACCGCAGCTCCACCCGCCTGACCGCAGCTCCACCCGCCTGACCGCAGCTCCACCCGCAGCTCCACCCGCCTGACCGCAGCTCCACCCGCAGCTCCACCCGCCTTACAGCAGCTCCACCCGCCTGACCGCAGCTCCACCCGCAGCTCCACCCGCCTGACCGCAGCTCCACCCGCCTGACCGCAGCTCCACCCGCCTGACCGCAGCTCCCAAGCTCATTTTTACAAGACCAAATCACTTTCAGATTAAAGGATGGCTTTGCCGATTATCAACCCACTTTGTCTAATTATAATGTCATTAAAGGGATAGTTCAGTTTTTTATGTGGGGTTGTATGAGATACTATGAGGTACTAGTCAGTGTATTACATGCAGAAGAATGCAGCCAGCATGGTCCCAGTTTGGAGAAATGGAGACCGGCTGCGTCAGGCAAGTAGAGCTGTCTGCTGAGTGTGAAATATAAAATTAAGTTAAGTCAAGTTAGTGGGGCGGCATAGCTAACCTATCGTTCATTTTGTGATAAAAGCACAACGTTTTGCAGATATGTCCATAGATATATTCTGAACAAAACTGGATATTGGGCCATCACAAATTTGCCTCCTCGTGGCCGTGGCAGGCATTTTTCAAAATGGCGACCAGCGGTTTGTCAACATTTCCTATCCCATTGGATCCAGATGCAATACCAGACATAATATAGATCCTAGTAAGCCTGAGAACCAAATAAAAACACTTGTTGAAAATTATATGGACTTTTACGAAGTAATTGGTCACTTCATTAGATTATGTGTGTAGCTACATAGGCCTATTAGTGTGGCTATTGTTCATTTAGTGATAAAAGTGCCAAATTTGGCACAGAAATAGCTTAATAGAAGACATCTCGATATTGGGGCATTGCAGATTGGGATTTTGATGACCATTTTCCAAAATGGCCACCAGCCGTTATAGGCATAGAACACTTTGGTCAGCCCCAAGCTGTACATACAAGTTAAAGTGAAACATATGTTTTGTAAGCATTTTGATTTTGTAAGACACTCACAGTATTTCAACAATCAGGTTCATCTCCTGTGAAACAATGTGTTAATGTGAAACATGTTTTCTGATGACCATTTTCCAAAATGGCTACCAGCCGTTACTGGCCTCTACACTTTGGTCACACCCAAGCTATTACTGGCCTCTACACTTTGGTCACACCCAAGCTGTTACTGGCCTCTACACTTTGGTCACACCCAAGCTGTTACTGGCCTCTACACTTTGGTCACACCCAAGCTGTTACTGGCCTCTACACTTTGGTCACACCCAAGCTGTTACTGGCCTCTACACTTTGGTCACACCCAAGCTGTTACTGGCCTCTACACTTTGGTCACACCCAAGCTGTTACTGGCCTCTACACTTTGGTCACACCCAAGCTGTTACTGGCCTCTACACTTTGGTCACACCCAAGCTGTTACTGGCCTCTACACTTTGGTCACACCCAAGCTGTTACTGGCCTCTACACTTTGGTCACACCCAAGCTGTTACTGGCCTCTACACTTTGGTCACACCCAAGCTGTTACTGGCCTCTACACTTTGGTCACACCCAAGCTGTTACTGGCCTCTACACTTTGGTCACACCCAAGCTGTTACTGGCCTCTACACTTTGGTCACACCCAAGCTGTTACTGGCCTCTACACTTTGGTCACACCCAAGCTGTTACTGGCCTCTACACTTTGGTCACACCCAAGCTGTTACTGGCCTCTACACTTTGGTCACACCCAAGCTGCCGTTTCCATATTTTCAGGACCACAAATATTATTTACAGAGCCTACAAGTTCAAGTGAAACATGTTTTATTAAAACGTACAGCAATACTGAACTGGTGAGATTGTCTCTACATGTTATAGTGATAACTGGAGTAAACCGGAGCAGTATAGCGAGTTCAGGTACGGATTGAAACAACTGAACTGAAGCCATTAAAGGATGGCTTTACCGATTTTCAACCAGATTTGTATCCTTAATGTCAGTAGTATGAGTAGATGGGCAGCCTTTACCTCCCCTCAGTAAACCCTCTTGGCTGTACTCCCTTATCATTCACATTTTTAGTACACCGCTCTGACGCGTTTTACGTCACGACCGCGTCAGAGCGGTGTACAGGGCCGCTGCTGGCCATTTGGGTGCCCTAAGCGTAATTGTTTTGTGGTGCCCCCCCCCCCCCCCCCCGCAAAACTTTCAATAACTGTCAAACGAAAGACTGCAAAATCATTAATTATGAACGATACTAGTGTATCTCACATTACATTACATGTGGCAAACAAACAATTGTTAGAATTACTGTACATGTCAGCAAACAAGCAATTGTTAAACTGTACATGCAAGCAGGGGCGGACTGGGATTATAATTCAGGCCGGGCATTAGATACCAAGCAGGCCAGGCCAATACGGGCTGACGTGTGTGCCGGCGTCCGAAGGGCGGCGGCAAATTTTTTGGGCTGTTTGAAGCCCAATTTGGGCCATTTGAAGCCAGATTTGGGCCGTTTGAAGCCAGATTTGGGCCAGTTGAAGCCAGATTTGGGCCGGTTGAAGCCAGATTTGGGCCGTTTGAAGCCCAATTTGGGCCGACTCCAATTTTACAATGAGATGCACCCACTTTAACCCTGAATAAAGTAATAAAACCACTAGTAAACCAATAGGCAGCGCCTGGCCTGCTGTTCAGTGAGTGGCCTGACTGACATGATGCCCTACGCAGTCTGCGTACTCTGCGTAATGGGGTGCGGCGGGCCTGGCGGTGTACCACACATGCGGAAGAGCTGTAGCTTAAAACTACAATTCTTTTGTGTGTGTGCCGCCTCTAGGGGGCCTCCACGCGCCCACATCGGTCTGGAGCTAACTAGCTCACCATGGCTCAACCATGGCTGAAGGAAATATTTCTGGTTAAATTGAAGAGTTTGATATAGATGAAGACGATTTCCAAAGTGCGCTAATAAACTCTGACATTCAGGGCTACTTAACGCCATATGAGCCAGACTACAGTGAAGAGGAATTGCGCCGTATGGAAGGAGAGGCAGTTGAACAGGCCACCGGAGACGAACCAGAGGCCGGCGCCGAGGCTCCCCGTGCGGGGACAAATTCTGCATCGTGCCGCTGCCGCAAATGTGCTCCGATGGATCGCTCTGCTACAGCGAGAGGCCAATTTCTCCTTGAAGAAGTCGTAGGATATGCAGAGGAACGAGAGGGATGTGTAATGTTTTGGACCATGGATCGTTGGGGTTTAGAAACGTTTGTGAGGAGACGGAAAATAAACTAGAAGAGACAGCAAAGGCCAGCAGCATCGAGTGAGTAGGCTACTGTAATAGCAGAATGTGTAATACATTACTATACTGTTTTGGTCTTAGAACAGTGGCGTCTGGGAATAAATTAAATAATTATGTGATTATGTTTTTCATAGCGATACAACGATACGTGTAACAATACTATACTGTTTTGGTGTCTGTGTAAAGTTAGTCCTGATAGCTAGCAGTAGATTATGATGATAACGAATCGTTTTTTGCATAATGATATTTAGCAGAACATTTGTATGTAAGTCAAACGTTACACTGAAAATAGGCTTGCCGTTCCAATACTGTTTTTTCTTTGTTTGTTTTTGTTTTGACAGTGTCGCCTGATAGCCTATTGACATTTCCTCCAGTGGGGACTACAGTGCGAGAGAGGGAGGCATCGTCGTATTGTTTTGCCAGCGTGTTGTGCAGGCGATCCATGTACCCTTCACCTGATAAACAATACCGTGGCTTCCAGCAAACAATCCATGACATAGAAGAACATTTTCGAAATCTTAGAATTTGCTAGACATACATTTTTCATTTTCTGTAGGCTACATCTTATTATTATATTTTACATAGTGTTTATATATTGTCAGAACCTGTATTAAAATTTCAAATATATGTTGCTTTGGTTATTTGCCACTTTAATCAGTCATGCCGGTATGGGGTTGTAAAAGCTGTAGCCAATAGGTTGATATTTACATTAGATGCAGTAGATTCTTTGAGGGCTTTGAGCAGTTATTGCTGGCATCTATTCTTTCTGTCCCATTTCTCCAAAGTGGGACCACGCCGGCTGCATTCTACTGCATGTAGTATACTGACTGTATGCAAGCCAAGTACCTCATACAACCCCACTTCAAACTGAACTATCCCTTTAATATAATTATAAACAGATGATCAGTGTTTTACCTTTGCTATGTTTTGCACACGGAGAGTTCCCATTTCATCCTCTGGCAAAACGCTTCGCTGTGATGCATTTTACTTCACAACGCGTCATCACGGAACTGCGGAAGCTCTGCTCGAGACGCGGAATCTGCAGCTAAGAGGGCTGTCGATTCAGCTTCCTGGGCGGCTGTTATTGTTTATTTTTATTTTTTTAAAGGCACTATTAAATATCACCAAACCATTACCTTGTATGTGTAGAGGATGACAGTGTGTCACTTCTGTGTTTACAACTAAGCCACGCCCCCTCCCTGTGTTGTGCTTTCAAGCTTTACTTTCTGCAGGGTACCCGAATGGGCGTGATCTGTTTACATAGAAATCCCTCCCTGGAGAGGCCGACCTAGTGAGCCCCGCCCAGCCCACAGCCAAAAACAGAATTTTGTTGAGCAAGATGGCGGACCCTGATGCATGCGCTTCCAGGGACTTATTTATGTCGATGCCAGGGACACTCATCCACCTTAGAAGCCGCATACTTTAGCCAAATCGTCGCCGAAAAGAAAGATCTCAGACCAGAGTCAACCTTGCCGGTCTGGCTTTCACTAGATGGAGAGCCCTACGAGCAGCTATAGGGCCTGCAAAGTGACTCGGAGGTGGCGTTAGTTCTCCTCATGTGTAAGTAACTAACGTTATAGCTTTTGCATGTCCCATTTCAGTAATGTTAGGCATGATAGCGAAATGTACAAGTTGTTATCGATATTGTGAATTTGTTTTGAGAATGTTGTAATCACTAGTTGGCTAACTGTTGCTTTTCACAGCTATTCAAATGACTTTACACTAGCCTGGGTAAACCCATCCCCCACGTGACCTGCTCTCAGACCTGTTCTCAGTCACTATAGCCCTTTTCCCACATGCGCTTTGTACCGCAAAATGACCGGAACGTGGTGTAATGCCTGCATGTGGGAAAGGCGCCGTGCCGGTATAAGCGCGACCCCGTCGTCCCCGACATTTCACCAGTTTCGATCCAGTCAGAAGAGCGGTATGCTCTTAAGGGGACGCAAGTGGAAACGGGTCCAGTCATTTTCCGCGACAGCGGCCCTTCAATCATGGGCGAAGTGTAGCCTACACACGTTGCTTTATGTTCCAGCGGGCATAATCTAATCATTCGCGCACATTAAAGCAAACTGGCGAAATGATCTTGTGATAGCCTAATAAGAGCAGTATGTCAGCTTGCTGATTTCCGAAGGCAAGCCGTACACATCAAACGAAGCCAGTCTGTAAAAAGTGCTTCAACGCAACGCAGGTGAACGGATAAACATCGAACCAGCAACTATTTCTCTCAGACACGGATCCCAACTTCTTCAAAGTGCATCATCTAATCATTCGCGCACATCAAAGCAAATTACTTCCACACATTTCGCTTCATGCATTTGCTTTCTCTACATACATAGGCTACAAGCGTTGGGCAGCTTGCCTTGCAAGCCTCTGCCATTCTCGCTTTGTCTGTCCTGTGTCAGGCTGCTGCAAAGTACGGAGGACTGAGTGAAGTTTTGCCGACCCCCCAAATAAGCTCCCCCTTCCCCCCTCCCCCCGTCCCCCAACATACCGGCTATTTGACGACTAGATTCCCATATGCGCGCGCTAAGGTGTGAAGGGAAATTCAGGGAAATGTCCGATATTGACTTACAGGTAATTTTCCGGTACGCATGTGGGAAAAGGGCTTATGACTGGTGACTGGGAACTGAGAGAGCAGGTCACGTGGGGGCTGGGTTTACCTAGGCTAACTTTACACTGCTAGTGTGGCATGTTGCTGGATTTGATTAGGTTGTCGTTCATGTATAACTTATACACAGACATTCTGGTGACAAGTTGACATGCATGACATAACGTTACTTCCCATTACAAATTTTGCATGCATTTTCTGTTATAATTACGTCCAGTTGCTGTCACTATGACGCAGAACGGTATAGTAATGTAAAAACTTAGAAAGGCCATGGAGAAAAGCTAGCTTCGCTAATGTTAGCAGTTTGTTTTTCTATTCTGTCTCACTAAGCAACGTTACATTAGAAAATAGCTGTAACACCTTCCAAACAAATCAAGGTTTGGAAAAAGTATCTAATTCATGACAATGTGGAGGAACCCTGCCTTGATATATAGCAGCTACAAAATAGATGATTCAAATGAATACTAAACACATTTCCATTTGTCTGATTTCCAAGGTGCCAGTCATCCAGAGAGGATGAGGAAGGGGCATAGCGTTCTCTAGCCAGACCGCACTTCGGCAAGTCATGGAGAAAATGGACGCGGAACTTACTTCCAGGAGAAATTACGTCATGAAAAGTCATGTGACTGTTGAGCTCTATTACTTAATGATGTCATGTCATCAGTGATGTCATTAGTGATGATGTAATCAGTGATGATGTCATCAGTGTCATCATGTCATCATCATGGTGCCAATAGAACAGGCGAGGCCACATAGCAGCCGAGCTGCGGCGAGGCCGCGTAGCACCCAAGCTTCAGGCGGGACCACGTAGCGGCGGAGCTGCGTATGCGACGCCCAGCGGGCCAGCTGCAGGGCGAGCGAGGCGAGCCCGCACAGATAAAAAAAAATCTTGACATAGTTTTTGTTCTAAGTTAAATGTTATAGTCTCTCCTGATTCTAAATATACTGTAGCTGAATGGTTTGACCAAGTGAAAGTATTTTATAAGCATTTTACGAAATGTTTATGGGAAAAGATGGCAGATGAAATCCCTTGGTTCGTAAGCTTAACCCGGAAGTGGGCGTGACTTTGGCTCTCTATAAATAATAGAGGTGTGTGCAAGGCCGAGGCAGACAGCCCCAGATGTTGGAATAAGAGAAAGTGGGTCAGGTGTCTGGCTGCACCGTCCACCGCAGGACACACACACACACACACACACACACACACACACACACACACACACACACACACACACACACACACAAACACACACACACACAGGCAGAGGATAGGGAAGAGAAGACTACATTTGGCCCCCCAGAAAATCCCCTTGGATTTAATCTATACACGTGATGAAGGAGTTCACTTAGTTGCAGTTCATATAAGAAAATCATTCCAGGCAAAGACATTCCAATGGGGAATCCACAAACACGGATGCAAACAAATTTCTGACAGGGACTGGTATTTTGGGTATCAAGTAGGTCAAGGTCTTTTTCCCCCCAAATTATGCAGATTGTAAGCTTTCAAATGATGTGTCATACAATGAAATTAGTTGAAGATATGCTTATTTGAATGGCCTTACTCCTAAAAGCGACATTGACAGAAATTCGCCCCGAAAGCAAACTTTTCGTTTGCCTTGAACAAGCTTAGTTTGCTAACAAATTAAAGGTATTTAGTGATTCTAGCTGTTGTTTGTTATACTGAGTGCGTTCTTCAACATCTATTGCGTAATAATACGCCCCCCCCCCCCAAACAAAACAGCGTTTTATCTTGATTCACGGTTGCCATGTTAGTCCTCACCAGACCATGTCACATGTGTGCACGAGATTTTAAGAGAAATAAGCTTTTTGTGGATTTCATCTTAGCTAATTAAACACTTGACCAAAACTTTATATTGCATTTATATTTTTGTTCTGTAGTATATGCAAATCAGGCCTATAATGCATGGCACTGGATATCAGAATCAGAATCACTTTTATTGCCACAGTATGCAAGTTACATACGAGGAATTTGTCTTAGTGTCTGTATGCAGCGTAGCGGTCACATCAATATACAGAGATAAGAAGTAGGAAGATAACTAAAGACAATCACAAAGTTGCAAGTGCAATCAAATCGAGTAAATATATACAATATGTACATGAGTGGTGAAGTGTTCTGTGGATAATAAATATGAATTTACGTTGAATTTACATGAGATTTACAGACTGAGTTAAATAGACGTTAAATAGCCAGTGGATTTACATGAATTTACAATCGGAGTTAAATAAGAGTTTACATTGAATGTACATGAAATTTACAGGCCAAGTTAAATAGGCATTAAATGTGCAGGGAATTTACATGAATTTACAGTCCCAGTTAAACAGGCATTAAATTAGATATGAGTTACAGTTTTATGGGGGGGGTGCAGTTGAGTTTAGGAGGAGGTAGTGAGTTTGTGTGTGTGTGGGGGGGGGTTGTTGGTGAGGTCCTTGGTGGAAGGGGTTTCCGGGCCTTGTTGGTGAGGCTGATGGCGGTTGGGAAGAAGCTGGTCTTGTGGCGGGTGGTTCTGGTCTTGGCAGACCTCAGTCTCTTGCCGTGGGGGAGTGTCTTAAATAGTTTGTGGCCAGGGTGGGAGGGGTCGGCCATGATCTTGCGAGACCGCTTCAGTCTCCTGGCTGCGTGCAGGTCCTGGAGGGATGGCAGGTTGCATCCGATTATCTTCTCATCGCAGCGGATGATGCGCTGAAGTCTGTTAATGTCTTTGAGAGTGGCAGCAGCATACCAGGCGGTGATGGAGGAGGTGAGGATGGACTCAACGATGGAGGTGTAGAAGTGCACCATCGTGGCCTTTGGCACTTTGAATTTCTTCAGCTGCCGTACAAAGTACATCCTCTGCTGTGCCTTCTTGGTGAGAGCTCTGATGTTCAGCTCCCATTTTAGGTCGTGACTGATGATCATCCCCAGGAAGTGGAAGGACTCCACAGTGTTGACTGGGGAGTCACCCAGGGTGATGGGGGAAGGTGGGGCTTTGTTCCTCCTGTAATCCACAATCATCTCCATTGTTTGTTGAGGAATTTAACACCAGGTTGTTTTGACTGCACCAAGTCATCAGATGGTCAACGTCCTGTCTGTATTCCGACTCATCTCCGTCTGTGATGAGTCCTATGAGGGTGGTATCATCCGCGAACTTCAGGAGCTAGACGGACTGGTGACTGTAGGTGCAGCTGTTGGTGTACAGACCGAAGAAGTAGGGAGAGAGGACACCACGCTGGGCACCACCGGTGCTGATAGACCGAAAGTCAGTGATGTGCTTACCCAGCCTCATGTGCTGCTTCCTGTCAGTCAGGAAGTCTGTGGTCCATCTGCAGATGGGGTCGGGCACGCCCAGCTGGGAGAGTTTCTCCTGTAGCAGGGCTGGGATGATCGTGTCAAACGCAGAGCTGAAATCTACGAATAGGATCCTGGCATAGGTTCCTGCATTGTCCAGGTGTGTGAGGATGTGGTGGAGGGACATGTTTATTGCATCGTCTACAGACCTGTTGGCTCTGTAGGCAAAATCACCTACAGAGTCCCTAATGTCTCTAGATGAACAGATGTTGAGAATATAGAGAGCCAAAGTGTTATGTGTAGACCACATAACATTTCACTCGGACCAAAACATTTAAAAAAATCGCAGATTTAAATAAAATATTTTTTCTGTGTTGTTTTTTTAAGTTTTGGTCGGAGTGAAATGTTCTATGGTCTCTCCCGATTCTAAATATAGCTGAACCGTTGGGTTTGACGAAGTAAAACTATTTTTATAAGCATTTTACGAAATGTCCATGGGAAAATAAATGGCGGATGAAAATCTCTGGTACAGTGCTGAAGCAGGAAGTAGGCGGTCACTTTGCCTCTCTATAGGTATCTGTTTTCACATCTGTGCTGTGCCAAAAAATATCGGTATATAAATATTATCCTGATCATTAATAATAGGATAATAAGAATAATAAGATATCTATGCTTTGATTATTTAAGAAATAATGTATCACAATAATCACAAGACATTTCTCTTTTTTGAACACATTTTAATTAATGCAAGACTGTACATAATGTAAAGTATTTGTGAAATATTGACTTTTTGGTGTTTGTTATTCACCAATCTTGGAACCCATCGGTTAAACAAACCGATGGGTTTTTCTCTAACCTCTGGGGGCAGCCCCGCTTAAATGTGATGCAACAGGAACTCAAGAGGCGCCGTCGGCAGCTGAAGAAAATCCCATTCCGCTCCCTGCAAGCTCTGCCATTGTGTCCAACCGACCGGCTCCCATTAATACATTTCTTTTACGCTCCCTGGGTGTCGCTCTCAAATCCGTCCGTCGCTATGAAACAACAATAACAACTCTAGCTTGTTGCTAGTAGCAAGTAGCAACTTGCTACACGCAGAAAATGGTAAGTTTTGACAACAGATCGGTCACGTTCACTTCATTTTGATCGGGTAAAGCGCAGCATGCGTGCGAGCGCTGTTACACCCCTTTTGATGGAGCCTGCCGACAGATTTACGATGCAAGTCGAAAGTCTGTCTCAAGAGATTCATTATTCACAGGTCAACAGTTATTGCAGCGTACTACTGTACAAATGTCTTAATAAATTAATATATTTTACTGTGGCATTATTGTAATAGTGGCTATTGTCCCATCCCTAATCAGCATACATACACCATTTTCCTTTGCTATATTTTACTGTATTTTCTAATTCTATTATACTTTACTCTTTAGCATAATAGTCTTCTGCACTTAATACTGACATAATCTATTTTGTATGTTATCATTGACTGACTCAATATTGACATATTTACGACAAAAGCTTTGACAATATACTGCATTGTAGTTTCCAATATGCCAATAAAGCTCATTGGATTGAGAAAAACTGGATACAGCCATCAATTGAAACAAGAGGGGTGTATAATGTGAGTGTGACAAGTCTATTGGCTGCACTTGATTATTTGGTCAATGGAAGGTCAAGAGGTCAGAGAGTGCCGAGTTGTGTCACATATTGCAAATGGCCCCCTTCCCCCCGGGAGCTCGTACCTCCGTCTAGACCTTCACAGCTCAGAGATATGATACAGTCTCATCCATCGAAAAACACCAGGCATTCATATCTATATATCTGCTGCCACAGATATGTTTTCTCCTCGTCTATCATAGGGCTGGGCCATACTGTATGGTGATAATCATAAGGATTTGTCTCGATTAGGGCTTGCCAATAATTCAATAATATTGTTTATTGTCTTTCAGTGGAATCATATTGCGATGATATGAAGATATTTTAATATTGTGAGTCGTGACACACATTTCTGTTGTCTAAATTGTACGGGAACTGTACCACCATGGACCGCAGGGCGCTACGAAGAGTGAGACGCGCGGCCCAGCACGTAATAGGATGTGAGCTGCCAGAACTGCAGGAACTGTATAACCAGCGGTGCCTCAGGAGGTCCCTGAAGATCATCAAAGACACAAACCATCCCCACAACAGCCTGTTCTCCCTGTTACCCTCAGGGAGAAGATACAGGGTCCCAAAAGCACGCACAAATCGCTTGAGGGACAGTTTCTTCCCGCAGGCCACGAGACTCCTTAACATACACAAATAGTGCAGTAGCTGTACTGTACCGTACTGTAGCTGCTACCATTATGTATGTCTAATGTTTAATTGTATGTTTAATTAGGTATATGCTATTTGCACCTGTACGTCAAATACGTCGAATTTAAAATGTTTAAGCACGTCTAAAGGATGCACATGACATGTGCCTATCTATGACTTGTCGTATCACTCTACTGCCTTATTGCTTGTTGTGTCTCTTGTTGTTTTTGCACTCATATGCCCTGTTATATTTGTACTATGTTGTAAACGGAGTCCACAGCACAAGAACTTCACACGTGATACTTGTACCACGGAGTGACAAAAAAAATCTTGAATCTTGAATCTTTCTTTCTGTTTTGTTTGACATCACATCTACCATTACCATTCCATTCGGTTCAATCATTGAACCCAATAGTAATGTATTTATGTAGATGTGATGTCAATGAGATGAGCATTAATTTGATTAATTAACGTGATTTCAAGTACATGAACCATATCGTGATATATATATTGATCGAGAAAAATCATTACGATTATCATGATATTGATTCCAACCATATCGCCCACAATATATATCACGATATGGTTCATGTAACCTTGTGAGGCAGCTGGATTCACGCCAAGATTATGAGATCACGATCACACGACAAATCCATCTTGCCACGCTCCAATCTATTGGTTTGAATCGGAACCACCAGTGGTTCGCACCAATCAGCATCCTATGAGGCAGCTACAGGCAGGCTTTAGAGTGATGCCAGTGAGAGTGAGCCTGTGATAGACGTGATAAACAGGTTGCAGTGCCTGCCATTTGAAATGGTTTCCCGAGCAACTCGTTCACAGATGGTTATGTGAAAACAGCATCAGGTTAGTTCATGTATGCAAAATCATGTTCAATAATCAAATTAATGTTCATCTCATTGAACAGAATGGTAATGTTAGGTGTGATGTCAAACAAAACAGAAATATTCAAATAATATTCCTACTATACCGTACTTCATTTTATCTGAGTTTTTAAGTCAAATTTGCCTGTCATAATCAATTTAGAGAGCAGAAATGTGTCACAATATTAAAATATCTTCATATCATCACAATATGATTCCAGTCAAAGACAATAAACAATAATATTGAATTATCGCCCAGCCAACGACAACGTTAGATTATCATGCAAATCCCCACATCAACAGCTATTTACCAAGTCTGTCTCCTCTTCCCATCATTAAATCGACCAGAGACCGATGCACTCATCAATCATATCTGGATCATTTGACGAATCACGCTCCCCACTCACGACAAATTAAAGCTCCTCATTCAGGGTAATAACAACAATTATCACTGCATTGCACTCACCCCTCACACTGTTAAATAAAAAGGGCCTCGTTTGGTCTTTTGTCACATAAATAACCCCAATTAGATATATGATTCATAAATGACAAATGCAATTGTTAATGCTTTCTGAAGGCTTCTGTGTCTCTGGATTCTTGATCAGCATGTAGGCATCCCAAATATGTATACAGTAATTCAAAATAGACTTATTACTGCTTATTAAACTTAGTGTCGACTCGACCACTTATTTATTGGACTCCTTATTTGACTGGAATTATCTTCTGACCGAATGATATGTACGGTCTAGTCTCCACACTTTGTTTCACGCTGTACAGTACCAGCGCAGGAGAGAGTCTGGCTCAACTCATGGCATTTGAGAGCGGAAAGGAATTTCCCTTCTGCTCAGACTGAAATGGTTGGAGCCAATGGCAGAGCTTAGACCCGCAGCCTGCTTTTGTTGACTTAAGCCCATGGCACACCAAACGAACATTCTCAAACAAACACAAACAAACACGAACAAACACGAACAAAGACAAATGTTCGTTTGGTGTGCCATAGCTGTCTGTCCTTGTCTGTTCGTGTTCGGCGATGTTCTGTCATGTTTGCCAGGATTCGACTTGTTCAATCCGGCGTTGTTCGCTGTTCGCTGTTGTCTGGTAACTTCCCATGTTTTCAGTCGCGTATCCATGGAAACGGAGCTCACGCATGCGCGCCTAATGCATGCGGTTGTCTGGTCAGTTTGGTCAGAGGCAGAGCCTCCTCTAAATTAACGTTACACGCGACGCAGCAAACATACGTTTCTCTGCCAACCATGTGCCATCACACTGGGCATCAACAACACTAGCAGGAGACTTCTCCCATGCACTCCTGCAAATAAGTAATGTTATGCGCAGCAAGGTTACATAATGAGGGAGAGAGAGAACATCCATGACGGCTAACAGCGAGCTATGCTAATAACTAGCTAGCCGTTCAGAAACACATGTAAACAGCCGTGTGATCACTGAGAACGTCAGTAAAATAAGGAGAGAGCTGCAGGTGCTTATGCAGAACTAGTGCACGATTAAGTGCACAGTGGGTAATGACCCGCTGTGATGAAGAATATAGCGAGATTAACCAGGTTGATAGCAGAGAAAACACTGTTGCAGCGGCCATCAGCAGGACCTCCAGGCTTTAACTAGCGTTGCCTGTCACATGACGCCTTCAAGGTCCCTCGATAAAGTCTGCAGAAAGATGCAGTTACCTCACCTCTCTCTCAAGAAGCGTCACGTGAGTGTGGCGTTTATGGCCATCTGTCGCTACAAAATAAATAAACTGGGTGTATCATTGTATTACTCGACAGATGTATAACTAACTTTGTCAGTCTGAGCCATCTTCTATGTGCTGTAACACAGTGCAGTTTCTATTTTTCTGGTGTTTCTTTTTTACATGTTTGGGACTGTTGTGCTGAATATGTTTGGTCGGTGTGCCATGCTTTCAAACAATCTCCAACATCTGCCAACATTCACAGACAATTGTCTGTTGGTGTTTGTTGGTGTTTGTTTGAGAATGTTTGATTGGTGTGCCATGGCCTTCAGACTATGGGCCCTATCGTTGTACGGCGCTATCGTTTGCGCTGCATTTGCGTTGCGTTTGCGCGCCTCTTATTGCTATCTTCCCAGCATCTAAGCCAGGGATACTCAACTTGCTTTGCCCGGGGGCCACTTTCGTGAAATGATAGAAGGCCAGGGGCCAGTTAATAAACAAACAATATACATTTTTCTGTAGCGGATTGTAGGTTTTTGGGGTGTCAGCTGGAGTTTAGTCTGACAATGTTGTGCACACCGGATAGTTACAGTAGTTAGGTTAAGTATAAGTGCCTGGGTAGCGAGCAGACGGCGGTATTTGACAATTTAGCAGCTAAATCATAGATTATTGAAAGATAATCCATTGTCCAGACTGAAATGCTATAACAGAAGTGGAGTATTGGCCAGAATGACATGACATTTGGACACTTATTCAGCGGGTATCTTGCATGTTGCGTTCAGGTGCACTGCAATTCCATCGCGGGCCACACAGGGGGCACGGCCCGCGGGCCGCAAGTTGAGTGTCACTGGTCTAAGCTATCGTCTGCCTCCACCGTCCAGTTTTGCGCTGTGATGACACAGGTGTAGGCGGCGTGGCCCAGGCATGTCCGTGGCCTCTAGCCTATTATGTGTCTCGCACAACTGTCATTTAGCGCTGTGGGGAAGATACCGTCGGTATGTGCCGAGTGCAAAGAGAGGTTTGGGAGTTGCCCATTCCAAAATAGGCGTTCCAGCACAATGTGTTTGAAAAAATCGCCTTGGGTGCTCTCAATTTTAACACCAGGAAATAGCTGGTCTTAGCGCAAACGCAGACGTACGCCTGAGCGCAGACAGTCTCCACATCTCCGTGCAGTGCAGGAAATCCTTGCTTGGATCCATTTACGCACGGCATGGATGTCACTCTCCACTCGCGCCTACACACACTCTTCTCTCCTCGGAATGCCACGTTGATTTCAACTATAGCCTACATTGCAGAAAAAACACCTTGATTTAAAAATTTGAATTTGTTTGTCATGGTTTTATTAGGCTACATAATTCCCGACCATACAGGTTTGTGGTGTGAGGTAACAATAGATTGCTTTTGAGAAAGTTGTGACGGTGTTGTGCCAAGCTGCCTCTCCCCACCCTGGCCGGCCCAAAACACGCAGGGCACCGACCCACACCCACCCCACCACCAAGCCTGCATACCCGTCCAGCTCCCACCTTCTCAGGGAAGACCCCCCTCCAGCACCCAGCGCACACAGACTCCCGCCCCGCCAGACCCTAATCCAATTCAAAACGCATCATTTTTTCGCACAACACCTGTGTCCGGCCAGTACAGTAACCTCTTTCCCTGCAATTTCACGCATGTAAGACTGACCAGCTTCTCCACAGCACGGATGGCAGCTGAAGTCCCTCTCGCCATCAAGCAGACAGTGACGGAAGCATGTGTCTTTATGTGCGCCAAGGGGGAAATGACAGACTAAATTGGTGGGATTCGATGTATATATATTAATAGAAACGAATAGAAAATAGCTGATTAATAAAATGTGTGCTGGTGGAACTTTTCTTTTTCTTCAAATAGAGCAGCATCACTCATTGCGGCTCTCATTATGCTGCGTAATTACGCATGCAGTATATTACCGCAGCCTCACATCTCTCTCTCTCCCTCTCCCCATATAGGCTATCTTTTCTCTCTCCCTCTTTCTCTCTCTCACTCTAGTCCCTCTCAGTGAAGGAGGAAGCTGCTGACGTGACGCTGTGGTTTTATGGGCATGACCACACCTCCACAATGCTTTTGGGCAAAAACACGCCTATACAGAGATGTGCGCCGAGATGACGTGAAGCGCAGCGGGCCGAAACGCCCACAATTAGGGCTTTGGTATGGTCTAAGGATGAGTTCACACAGGATCAAGCGCTCGCATTGGCCCCCCCCGCTCTCCATTCATAGTCAATGGGGGTAGTCCGTCAGGCTCTGGCAGTGGGCGACGCAGGGGTATGCTTGAAAAACACGCATAGGTCGTACAGCAAGAGAGCTCAGGGTGATCCAACTTTTGGGGGATGCAGCCCTACGTCACACTCTGCTGGCCAATCTAGACACCCCCCACACACACACACAGCTCTGCTCTGTTTCACTCTTCTCTTCTCTTCTCTTCTCTTCTCTTCTCTTCTCTTCTCTTCTCTTCTCTTCTCTTCTCTTCTCTCTCAAAAAACCGTGGCTACATCCTGTATATCTGTAGCCTGGCTCCAGAAGAGGAAATGAGTTTACGAGTTGACAATTCAGTCTGAATATCAGTATATAGCTAGTAATAGCTAGTATATCTGTTCTCTTCGCAAGAAAAATCCTCCGGTTAGTTTGTCAATGAAAGCCTGCCTCAGCACTCGTCTTTTCCTGGTTCACTCGCACACATGCTTGTTTTGAAGGGGACTCGGGGAGAAGGCAGAAAGGGGGGGGGGGGGGGGTTTGAGGTGAGATCCGCCCACCCCAACGGACTACTGCCGGACTACTATACATCTCAACGGATTGTGTCTGAATTCGGCCTAATGTCTATCATTTGTCTTGCACTGAATTTGAAGTCATACGTTAGTTGACAATATTTCCCCACACCAATGTCGTAAAGACACATTCCTGTACATGTATTCTACTCCGAGAATTAAAGTGACTCTGATGGAATTAGTAATTGTCTCCATGTCTGACCAACCACGAAATTCCCTTTTTAATAACTACAGAATTCACCATCCAGGCACATTGATAATTTTGCCCTCAATCAAAAGAAGCTCGGAAATGTTTTCTTTAAGCAGTTTCGTTTCAATAGTTTCATTCCTTTGTCCACCCATCTGAAAACACAGAGATATTGTTACAAAATGAAGGTCAGAATGAAGGCAAAAGCACATCATGGGTTACTATGCAAGTTGTGAGTACCCTTGTAATCTTTTTTTTTATACTGACTCATGAATTGAAAGTAACATTTCCCCAAAATGGGTCTAGAGTCTTCTACCTGTTTCTGTTATAATTCCTCCAGGATGCGTCATTGTAACAGAGGTTGATGGATTTTCACGTGTCTTGCAGGTCTGTCCTAGGGGAGACATATGACCCAATGGTGCGTGTCTGGCTCAAAAGCAGAGACCTTCATCCTTACTCTACCCACCTTTTGTCCCACTTTACCATCCAACAATTGCCATTAGCACATGCTACTTCCTTGATGGAACAGAAGGACCTGAGGTCACAGTGACCTTGAACTTTGACCTTTGACCACCAAAATCAAATCAGTTGATCCTTGAGTCCAAGTGGATGTTTGAGCCAAATTTGAAGAAATTCCCTCAAAGCGTTCCTGAGATTTCGTGTTAACGCACATGGAACGGGCGGTCGTGAGGTCACAGTGACCTTGAACTTTGACCGTTGACCACCAAAATATAATCAGTTCATCCTTGAGTCCAAGCGGACGTTTGAATCGAATTTGAAGCATCCGAGGGACATAAGACAGACAGACGGACGGACAACTGAAAAACATAATGTCCCCCGTCACCGGAAGAGGCATAGTATAACAACCAGAATGGAAAAGGGGAGGTCCTATTTGAGTGGGGGTGTATGTAAAAATGTGATAATGTTAGAAGTAAAAGGGAATGGTCTGATTGTTACTGTACCGCATTTGTCTCCAAATTAAAGTTGTTGGCTTACTCGCAGTAAGCTAACAACAGGAAACCATCTTGTCTTAAATTAGCCCTATAGCTTCTACTCAAAAACACTTCCAAGAGTCAGCTCTGTTAATGCAAAGAGCTGTTTTTGTTTTTGTTTTTGTTTTTTTGCATTGGTAGCTAACTACCCAGCAGGCTAATTTATCAGTCCCACTCAATGTTGATGTTAACATGTGACTACTAGTGCTAATATTAGTTTCTAACATTACTAGATATAGAGGCTATTAATGTGCAAATCAGATGTGTTTAATTAAACTGTGATGCTTAGCAACTAGCTAACAAGCTGAGATTGTCTGAACACAATCAATAAGTCAGATGTATCAGTGATGAAACAGTTCCCAGTCAAAAACCAGCAAAGAAATTAAGTACCACATTACAGGGGTGGGCAATTTTGCCATACTGACTTACATAAAGTAAGCGAAGGGCCACACAGTGGACATCATACCTGCCAACACCCCTGAGTTTTGCGGGAGTCTCCCTATTTTTAACGCTCTCTCCCACTGTGATTGATCATTTCTCCTGTTAATCCCCTGATATAATATATACTGTGATACAAATCCAATGGCTGCAGCAGATGAGATTTATTAGCGTAATTCTGCCTTTTATTGAGTTTTTGGGGGTTGTTGTTTTTTCTTTTGAGGACGTTGAGGGCCGGATTGAGATGGTCCAGGGGCCGAGGCCGGGGCCGGCCCTGGGGCCACATTTTGCCCGTGTGGTTTAGAATCTAAACCATGTGGTTCATTTCTTTGCTGATTCTGTTGAGCCGTCAAAGCTGTGGTCTACATTTAGAAACATAATCAGCTGTTCACATTGAGGACATTGAACATCTCTGCTGGAGGGCGTTGCGTTATGTCACCTGAAATCCCTCTATGGCAGTGGTTCTCAAAGTGGGGTCCGGGGACCCCCAGGGGTCCTTGAGGGGGTTACCCAGCAAAAAGAGGAATAATTTATTTTCACTATAATTCCATCCATAAGTAACACAATGACAGAATGTATGACTATTTTGGTCATGGGTTTCATCCACTTTCTGTAATAAAACACCTAAAAGCAAAACTTTTATCAGCTGGGGGACCTTGGGATAAAATCTTATGAAGTGGGGGTCCGTGGTCTAATGAGTGTCAGTTTAGGGGTCCTTGACAACGTGTAAAAGTCTAAATAATGGTGCCTGCCAAACATGGTTGTTAGAGGAAACTAACTTCGATAATTTACTGACTTAGCTGGTTGTTATTCCTAGCCCTGCAGGCAATGTATATAATGGTGTATGTGTTATGTGTAAACAGCATTATCCACAAATACCATTCTGCCCACATTGTGTTAATGTCACATATAGAGTGAAACCTCTGCTGCAGATGCAACTTTGCTTCTTCTTATTGACTTAATGGATTAGGAAGCGAGGTAAATTATTTTCTTCTGACAACAACGGATGCATTAGCCTTCACCATTCGTCACTGTTTACAATCCAGCCTGGAAACTGAAATAACAGCATTTATCAGAGGGGAAAGACACCCACAAAACAACAGCGACACAAGGGAGACAATGATTGATTCAAATTGGAGAATCCTGGGTAGGCAAAATTGCCACAGGTTCACAATGTTCCCCGTGAAAAAACGCATTAAATGCTGTCATTAAGGACAGATGGGCAAGTCAGCGGGTGTATCAATATGCCTGTATGTATGCACGGAAGCCTCATAGATAGACCGGCTAAACAAATCGAGTGTCAGACAACAGGAGAGAGAATCAAAATAAATACAATCAAACACGCCAGCATCAGCTCACAAGCACGCTGCAGACAATTGGTTCCTTGGTATTGGCACAACAACAACAACAAAAAGGCAACAACAACTAACCTACATGAAATAATATATCTAGTGATGCGTGCGATCGTCTGGCCACATCTCAATTTGCGGCTCGATTCTTCCGGAGCAGCATAACCTTGGAGGTCTAACATTGAAACTTCCCCCAGTGGTCTTCTCTCAATTGCCACTTCAAAACCTCTATACCTCTCTCTCTCTCATTCCTTTTTTCCCTGGGAAATGAAATTTACCCAAGCAATGCATTCCTGTATTTCATTCTGCCCATTCGCTCTCCCTCTGCTGAGGGACTTTTTTGTATTTGATTTTTCCGCCTGCTGGCAGATGTGGAGACCTTACCTCATTACAGAAGGTCATCACTGGCACCCCATCAATTGTCAGGAGCCTCTCAAAACGAGCTTGGACCTGATTTATTACCGACAGCTCGCTCAGAGGGGGATCAGGTGAGAAACATTGCAAAATGAAATTGGCGCTGAACAGCAGAGTGGAGAGCTCATCGTGAGGTTTAAAGAGTTGATGTGTTTGTGTCAATTCTTGAATTCTTCTTTTTCCCCGATTAGCTTTATCGTAGCATTCTGTTATCGACTGTGCTGCAGTGAGAAATTAATCCCCCCCATCGATCAATCCATCTCTCTCTGTGTGTCACTTATTTGTGTTCTGGGTGCCCATGTGGTTTTGGCAGCATTCTCCTTTTTCATATCAAGGAGGCCTAACTTAGTACACATTACGGACCCCCTAAATATTTGTATTGTTAGATATGATTTTGTCCAGAATATCTGTATGTAGAGAGATAACAGTGAAACGACACTTTCTTATTGTGTTCACTTCTTGTACATTTAATAATTGTGAAGTTTAACAATTCATCAATTTGACTTGGGGACGACCTGGAACGCACTCAAGGACCACTGTGGGTCCCCGGACTCCACATTGAGAACCGCTGTTGTGAGACCGTCCTGCAGCCAGAAGGTCACAGGTTCAATCGTCCCATAGAGTTACTGTA
The DNA here is from genome assembly GCF_964638095.1 of Poromitra crassiceps. Taxonomy (NCBI): domain Eukaryota; kingdom Metazoa; phylum Chordata; class Actinopteri; order Beryciformes; family Melamphaidae; genus Poromitra; species Poromitra crassiceps. The sequence goes on from NC_139624.1 coordinate 110,084,190, forward strand.
TGTCTCCATCACCAGCCATGTGTCCTGCTGAAGTGCCCTTGAGCAAGATATTAAAATGCTATCTGCTGCTCCCTCTCTGTAAGACTGGATTGAGCATCGGCCAAAACGCCTGAAAACAAAAATGTTCTGGAATGTAGTCAACACTGCTCAAGCAATATAAAACAACAATATGGACAGAAAATGCAACCATAAGCTAGATATCGTCGCCAAGCTGCTTTATCTCGTCATCACAAAATGAATCAACCTAAGACAATGACCAAAGCCATAGAAGCCCTTTGAGGCCAAACGCAGTATTGGCTATTGATACTGAATGCTAAGGAGGTGCAGTTAGTGATGTGCGGCCATGCAGGAGCCAACACAGTCTCTCTAGCACAGTGGCTCCCAAACTGGACTACGTGGAACTACTACAGGGGGTACTGGAGAGAAAGGGTAAAATGGGAAAATGCAAGAATAAATTATGAAAATAAATGAAACGTTCAAATAAATCTGCTCAGGAGGCACTAATTGCAACTCTTTCACTCCATTTCTTATTTTGTAATGTTATATTCTTCAAAGGGTGGGTTAGCATTCATTCGTTGCATCGTGTAGTTTTCTCTTGCAGTTTTCTAAGCAAAATGTTATAGTCGGGTAAAGGGGGTACTTGGATTCAGAAATCGGGGAAAGGGGGTACTGAAGCCAGAAAGGTTTGAGACCCTGCTCTAGCGTGCTCCTCTGCATGGTACTGTAGGTTTGAGACCCTGCTCTAGCATTCCCCTCTGCATGGTACTGTAGGTTTGAGACCCTGCTCTAGCATGCTCCTCTGCATGGCAGGTTTGTGAGTTTAGACCCTGCTCTAGCGTGCTCCTCTGCATGGCAGGTTTGAGACCCTGCTCTAGCGTGCTCCTCTGCATGGCAGGTTTGAGACCCTGCTCTAGCATGCTCCTCTGCATGGCAGGTTTGAGACCCTGCTCTAGCGTGCTCCTCTGCATGGCAGGTTTGAGACCCTGTTCTAGCATGCTCTTCTGCATGGCAGGTTTGAGACCCTGCTCTAGCATGCTCCTCTGCATGGCAGGTTTGAGACCCTGTTCTAGCGTGCTCCTCTGCATGGCAGGTTTGAGACCCTGCTCTAGCGTGCTCCTCTGCATGGCAGGTTTGAGACCCTGCTCTAGCATGCTCCTCTGCATGGCAGGTTTGAGACCCTGCTCTAGCGTGCTCCTCTGCATGGCAGGTTTGAGACCCTGCTCTAGCGTGCTCCTCTGCATGGCAGGTTTGAGACCCTGCTCTAGCGTGCTCCTCTGCATGGCAGGTTTGAGACCCTGCTCTAGCGTGCTCCTCTGCATGGCAGGTTTGAGACCCTGCTCTAGCGTGCTCCTCTGCATGGCAGGTTTGAGACTAAAGTCGTCATTGGCACTCAATGAGTTAAACATCAAATTTAAGGACTTTTCAACACGGCATAATTTGAGACAAAGATCACGGTTTATTAGCTACAACAACACCAAATTTTTATGAGAACTAGCTGCCTTTACAGAAGCTCACTAACAACAATGTGTGTGTGTATATATATATATGTGTATGTGTGTGTGTGTGTGTGTGTGTGTGTGTGTGTGTGTGTGTGTGTGTGTACGTGCGTGCGTGCGTGCGTGTGTGTGTGAAACGTAAATGTTTTTTTACGCGATTTTCAGTAAACATTTCAAAAGTCATAAAAGTGGCCCACGTGTGTGAAGATGATCTTGCTAAACACAAATGACCACGCCCATAAAATTTTGTTAACCACAGACCTTATTGTGTGTATTTAAGCCAAATCCCCATGTTAAATCCCCATAGACTTTGCCCCTGACGAACCCAAGTGCTACTTCTGGACTCATTCCTGCGGTGCTCTATTTATGTCTATTTTCAAAAAATGTCAACACCTTGATTTTTTTCCTCTCAAATTCACTAACTTTCAAGGATTTCCCCGTGGGAAATGATATGACTAACGCAAGAGGTAATGCAGATTATCTCTCTTGTTCCTGCAAGTCTAGAACACAAGGACAGACGATGTGCATCTGCCCAGGCTGAAGGGCCACTTAGTCCTGACTGCACTGCATCAGGAACGCAGATGATCTCATTTCATTTTCTCTCCATCTTCCTGTCTCACTCCATCAAACCTGACACAATATGAGAATCAAAACCACCTCATGCATTTTCTTCCAGTACTCCATACTCTCTGCCCCGTGTTGAAGAACAAACTCAGAGGATGTACAAGCTGGATGATACGGCCAAAATCTTATCACCCTATACTTACATAGAGTACATATCAGTCGATACAATATTACTCAATTAGTATGTTAACACCATTGACCTATATATAAGGTTAACACTATATGGCCATGGGAAAAACCCATTTACTAATGTATGTATGTATGTACAGTATGTACATACTGGGGCTAGAGCCCAGGGCTCAGTCCTGGGCCCCTTACTTTTCCTTCTCTATATCAGATCTCTTGCCTATGTGATCTCTTCTCATGGCTTTTCTTATCACTGCTATGCTGATGACACCCAGCTTTTCCTTTCCTTCCCCCCCTCTGACACTCAAATCGAGGCTCACATCTCTGCATGCCTCAAATACATCGGTGACTGGATGTCTGCCCACCACCTCAAGCTCAATCTTGGTAAGACCGAGCTACTCTTCCTCCCAGGGAAAGACTGCCCTCTCGCAGATCTCTCCATCTCCATTGACAACACCACTGTACTTCCCTCCCAAACAGCTAAGAACCTTGGGGTGATCCTTGACAACCAGCTGTCTTGCTCTGCCAACATAGCTGCTACAGCGCGCTCCTGTAGGTTCTCTCTCTACAACATCCGCAAAATCCGTCCCTTTCTCACAAGAGAAGCGACTCAACTCCTGGTCCAGTCTCTTGTCTCCTCCCGCCTGGACTACTGCAACGTGCTCCTGGCCGGCCTACCTGCCACCGACATCCGACCGCTTCAGCTCATTCAGAACGCTGCAGCCCGTCTGATATTCAACCAACCCAAATTCTCTCACGTCACTCCCCTCTTCCAGGAGCTCCACTGGCTTCCCATCTCGGCCCGCATCAAATTCAAGACACTGGTACTGGCCTACAGGGCAGTACACCAGTCAGCTCCCCGGTACCTGCAATCCATGGTCAGGTTCCAAACCTCTCAGCGCTCCCTTCGCTCCTCCACCAGTGCAGGTCGCCTCGCCCCTCCTTCGCTATGGGGGCTCAAAAGTCGCTCATCCAGATCTCGACTCTTCTCGTCCCTGGCACCTCAATGGTGGAACGAGCTTCCACCTTCGGTCAGGACAGCTGAATCACTGCCGATCTTTCGGAAAAGACTAAAGACACACCTTTTCAGGCTCCATCTGGGCCCTTCTTGATCTAACTTCGTTCTCTCTCTTTCTTAACACATTCACTGCCAACAACGTGTAAACACGTTTTCAGAATCCAGCTGTTGACTGCCAACAACGTGTAAACACGTCCTTGGCATCGATTTTTTTTTTTTAACGGGGGGTTGTGCATCTAACCCTTTTACATATCTTATATAAGTATTGGACGTGTACAACGTGTACAACCCATTCCACCGACCCACTAAGTGGCGACAAGGAAGTAGGAAGGCAAGCAAAAAGCAGTGTGATCCATTTCCATTCTCATGAAAATGGATTGGCGGAGGCGCTTTCGTTTTCGCGTTGATTGCTGGCGGTGCGGGATTGCAAACTTGCATCGTGGATTGCGGATGGAGCACACTTTGAGGCACGCAGCGTAAATATGACCAGAGTCGCAGGGGCTTCATCGGAGCTCTCGGCCAGGGCTCCGGGAGGCGGGCGAGTCCAGCCGGGCTTCCTCGGGGAGCGGCCACGCAGACAGGCACAGCCAGGCACAGCGGCAGCGGGGCAGTGAGGCTGGTGACAAGCAGCAGGCCATTTTGCCTTGCAAAATAGCACCAAATTGGAAACAGCCATAAAAGGCTTTTAGAATGGGATTTTCAACCCATTCTTTTTTGTTTCTTTTTCGCTCTAATTTAGAGTAATTTAATTTCTATTCAGAAATTTATTTGAGAGGTCGAGAGTATGAGAAAGTGAATTTGCACAGGTAGGAAAGTGCTTGTTACACGGCGCTGCAGCCAAGAAGAACGCCCACGGAGGGAGGAGTTGAAGCAACTCTCCCTCTCGCTCTCTCCCTCTCTCTCTCTCTCTCTCGCTCTCTCTCTCTCCCTCCCTCCCTCTCTCTCTCTCTCTCTCTCTCTCCCTCTCCCCCTCTCACTAGGATTAAACCTAGTGCGTCTCCCTCCCGAGAGGGAGGGAGAGAGAGAGAGAGGGAGGGAGAGCGAGAGGGAGGGAGAGAGAGAGAGAGAGAGAGAGAGAGAGGGAGGGAGAGAGAGAGAGAGAGCGAGAGGGGGAGGGAGAGAGAGAGAGAGAGAGCCAAAAATGAATGGTTAAAGTGACTGTTCTATCCAATTTCACAAAAAGCCGTTTATCTCTGAATATTTTTTCTGACGCTAAAACCATGCTGTATTCAACTGCTAATGCTTACATAACTACTAACTCTACAAACTAACTCTTTTAGACAGAGAAAGTACACATTCTATTAGTACTTTTGAGATATTGTATGTTCACAAAGTCCAAGCTGAAACGAATCCTCGGCTCTTGTAAAATGAGCCAGTATCCTCAAAAAACGGCTTGGCAGAAGCTACCTACAGCAAAAAAAAACGGCTGGCAGTCAATGTGTTAAAAAAAAAAAAAACAAAAAACTAACCAACCTTGTACCACTAACCTAAACTTGTACCACTGTTCCTTCAGAAGTTGTAGTTGTCATAGACTGTGCTCCATAGTTGATTGCTCTATTGCTGACAAAAAATGTGTTATTGTAAGTCGCTTTGGATAAAAGCGTCTGCCAAATGACGTAATGTAAATGTAATGTAATGTAATGTACATGTATGTATGTATGCATGTCATATAACGTGCTTTGAAAAACATAGTAAATACTGTCCATCATCAAACAAGGTTGGCAACCATGGTGTGTATCAATCCTTTTTGGGTCTGAGTTTTCAACAGAAAACTTGGCGAAATGATTTCTGCGAGTGTATTAGTACTTTTTGAACATTTTCAGCACATTTGAACAAACCCTGATAATACTGATAACCGTGATAATTTTGGTCACTATAATCGTGATATGAAATTTTCATATCGTTCCATCTCCAATATATATATATATATATATATACAGTGTATATATATTGGAGATGGAACGATATGAAAATTTCATATCACGATTATAGTGACCAAAATTATCACGGTTATCAGTTCATTCAAGAACACTCAAGTCATAGAATTAACCATTTATTGCATAAATGAATATAATGCATACAATTATGTTTGGCGTTGAAGGCTCCGCTCTTAGAATTAATTTAATATTTAATTTAATATTTAATTAATTTAATTCTCCCTGAACTCGGCTCAGCAGCATGCTACGCCGAGCAGGGAGCGCAAGCAGAATCCCCCATGGGAATAAAATATTCCAGATACATTAAAACCATAGAATTTAAAAGAGGGAGCCTAAAAGCAAGACATGGAAACATGTTCATTTTTTGAGCCATGCAGACTCCAGAGCTACAATACATGATAGCATTTGCATTTGATCTAAAAGGTGGAGGTTGGGGTGGAGGTGGCAAAGCGTTTGCCAGCAGCCGCACGATCCAGCAAGGATCCAGCAGGGTGGGGAACAGATCAGTGAGTGAGAGGCTGCCCTATTTAAACGGGCCGCCCTGTTGTGAGAATGACTGTGATTGGAGAATTGGTTAAACGGTGAACCAAACAGAGGCTGTCAGCTGGTACAGCTGGGGCGTCGACTATGACATCATGTCTTGAATGAACTAACGCAGGCTTCATTATTATCAGGGTTTGTTCAAATGTGCTGAAAATGTTCAAAAAGTACTAATACACTCGCAGAAATCATTTCGCCAAGTTTTTTATATATACAGTGTATATATATATACGTAGTATAGTATAGTATATTTAAGCAATATAGCATGAGAGCCAGTGTGTTGTGGCGAATATATCCCGCTGATAAGCTGTTATCCCATGAGGCCGCAGGCCGAGTGGGATAACAGCTTATCAGCGGGATATATGCCACAACACCACGCAGCTCGAGTGCTATATTGCTTTTATAAAATGGTTTCCAAGTATGATAATATAATAATAATAATAATACTATAAGTCCGACTGGCATGGTATTCTGATAGAGTCAGTTGAAACACTACTGTAAGGCGGGACCGCAAGAACGTGCCGGTGATTTGATTGGATCGTTCTGGAGACTGAAGTTGACATTGGCCAATCCTGGCGCTTGCTGAGAAGCTGAGAGCTTTCTGGAAAGCCCGACATGCAGCTCGAGCGCAGCGCTGCATTCTCAGCGCTTGCTGAGAAGCTGAGTGCTTTCTGCAAAGCCCGACACCAACTAACGTTACGGGGTTAAATGCGGGGTTAACAGCCTTTTTTTGGCAAAGAAGACATTAGCCCGCGTCTATTCTTGTACAAAACATAATTTTCTGCGAAGTATTAGTAAAGTTATAAGCGAAGATCGATTCACAAGGATCTGACAGCTGTCTCCGCCATTTGTTTTTTTTGAGGTAACCAAAGGCTTTTAGTAAGAGAGTTGCCATGGCAACCAATAACCCATGGCCATGGGTTATTGGATGGCCATGGGTTATTGGAGTGGGTTATTGGATTTATACAATGGCTGTGAACCAATCAGATTGCTTGATTTGAGAGAGCCGTTTTATATATATATATATATATACTGTATTTATATATATATATATATATATATATATATATATATATATATATATATAAAATTTATATATATATACATACTACTTCACAAAGGATGTCTGCAGCACCTATACAAACATGCCTGAAAAACAAATGTGCCAAGTCTATTGCAATATGCTTGAACGCACCGAGTCAGTGACTGATGCTGTAAATAGAAAATTTCAGAAATGCATTAAAAATCAATAATATTGCGATCAACGACAACAATAATATTGATTTACTGTTCACCCCTATGTCCGAGGTAAAAGTCGCAAATAAAATAAAATAAATCGTCAGACTACTCCCACCAACGTGAAGAAAACAAAAGTGAGCTGTGAACCCGTGGCCAGGGAAAAACTGAATCAATATGGTAAAACTCCTGGCACAAATTAGCCCAAGATCGTGTGCAGAGCGTTTTCTCCCAACAGATGGGAACCAATTAGCCACCTGACTCCCACAAAACACTTGGGCAGCCGAGTGGAGCCAACATGCAAATGAAGCGGAGGGAAGAAAGGTGGAAGCGGACCTGCCAGTGTCTTGGGAGAAGGGAAATTAATGAAGGAGACAGCAGAGGTGCAGTTTGGGAAATAGAAAGGGAATAAAGCAGGAAATGATGTATGGAGGGCGTCGCCAGCTGGGCTGAGGAGCCGTGGAGGAGAGGTTAAACCAACACCGACCTGAGGACCAGAATCTGTGGAGAAGGTAATCTAGGCTAATCCAGCAGGCGCTATAGATCCTCCTTTATCTGTCCATAACATCAGCCAACCAATATAATCCTTCTGTAAAATAAGATGGCTAGACGTATTCAATTTGAGGATAACATCAAATCATTTATCTACTTAATTAACATTTTCTCATATTTACTTAGCTGATCTGCTGACTAGACCAGAGGCGGCTTAGCGTTGCCGCACATCACAGCCTTTATTTGTGGGTAAAATAAGAACATAATTAATTGTGAACCCAAAATCTACAGGTAGGCAGCACCCACCCACACAGTTCTACAGGGGACGGCTGGGTAATGTGTAGAGCAGGGCTATTCAACTGGCAGCCCGCGGCCCGAATCTGGCCCGCCAATCAAGTCCGACCGGCCCGCGAGTGAGTTCCCAAAAAAAACGGGGGGAAAAAAACGATTTTTTTTTTTTTTTTTTTACAATTAAACCTCATTTACTTATTACACTCGACTGGTTGTTTTTCAGATGTGATGTGAATCTAAAGTGAACTAAACAAGTCAGATCCACTATAAATGTTTTTCAGTAGATGCTGTGATGTAGCCACAAGAAAGGTGCAATATTAATGTTTTTCAGGAGATGGCGATGTGATGTAGCTAATCAATAAAGATGCATTATAAATGGTGTTTCAGGAGATGTGTGATGTTGCTAGCTATTCACCTTATGTAGCCACGCCCATTTGACCTGGTTGTGTGGCCGTCCCAAAACTTCCGGCTAAAAATAATAATAAAATAAAATAAAAAATGGCTGCGCTGCTCCAATATCATCTAACTCTGAATTAACTAATAATTTAGCCAATTGTATGTAACATACCAAATAAAAGCAAATGGCAATGTCTAAGAATGCAACGCCATGTAACTGGCTCGTTAAGTCTCGCATTCCAGGGAATTACGTTAACGTCTGCGGGTCTTTATTAACGTTAATGGCTCGCGCTGCGCTCGGAGGAGAGAAAACTATCTGAAGCTTTCTTTGTTGGAGTCCAGGTATGTTTTACAAGAAAGTGCTCGTCATTGCCGACGATAACGTTATCTGACCTGGCTAACAGTGGATACTCGCTTGCTTGCTGTGTACCGGCTGAAAGTAGTAGGCTACGTTATTTATTTTACCCCTGCACTGTCCGCTCCAAAAACAACTCTCTTATTTTGCGCCGTGACCGCCGGAAGTGTTAGATGGACCCGGAAGAATTTGGTCCACTGTAAGGTCTGAACATAAGGTGAATAGGTTCTAAACAAGAAATATGGTTCAAATGTTTACAGTAGTTTTCCTTTCTTGCTGCACTACAATGTTACAATGCTGTGAGACGGAGCTAAACACAAAAGATGCAATATTAATAGTTTTTCATGAGATACTCAGTATTTAATACTAATACTAATACTAATAATAGAAAAGGAGAAGATACTGAATAATGACATCACAACAGTATAATCCTAATGTTAATTTAAAATTAAATATTCTTCTAAATATGGATAAAAGTCCAAAAAACATAACATTTTCTTCGACGCTGCCCTTGCGGGAAGCGTCAAGATTCCATTCCTTACAGCACCCCCTACTTAAAGGCCCAATCCGTCAAAACTCACTATTACTGACGCCGGTGGCCATTAGGGGAACTGCACCCAGGCGCTTGCATGTGCCAGAGCGCGTGCGTACCCATCCGGGAACGCGCCTCAACAGCAGCTCCAGAGTTGGAGACCGCGCAGGCGCAGTGTGGACTTGAATCACCCTCGCAAAAAACACTGCAACCGTTCTTTTCTCCAACTTTTAGCGACTAAAAGCACCATGTCCAGTGATGAAGTAAGTAAAGTCGAACTTATAGTTTGAATTCAGTACACTAACGATAGTTGTCAATAAGCAAAGGAGGGGAAAATAGCGAAGTTAGACGTAGATGTAGAAACGGCAGCACATTGTTTCAGCCAAATGAGTGTTGCTATGGAGATTACCACAATAGATTTGGAAGGACATACGTTTAGTACTGTAACGTACTGTTGTCTCTACTTTACTAACTCTTAGCGTTAGCATCCAGCACATGCAGACTTACAGACGTGACACAGAAATCCAGTCGAGGTTTCATAGTTTTCATTCATTCAATGACAATTCAACGTGACTAGACGATAGGCTCTAGTATACAGTCCATAATGTCAGGAGGCATGGCATAGTTGCAGGACTGTAATGCATGTGAACGTCCAGATTTCGCAAACAGCCAGGTAACCTGGTTATAGCTGATGTTTTAGAAAGGCACTAACTACATTATCAGGGAAAACTGTTATGGATCTGCTAAGACAACTTCAAATGACAGTTAGACAAATGTCCCCAACTACAAACTTACTTTATATGTGAGGTATTAGGGCTGACAGTGCTTGTAGCCTACTTTATTGTAATTGGGGTTTACCATTTGAAACAGTGAGCTTAGCCTGTTATCTCATCTTCCAATGTAGTCTTTCACAACTTGCAAATCTGCATACGTCAAATGTAGGTTTGAGACTCAAACCAGCCTTTTGAGGGTTAGGGTTCAAGATTACACACCCATTTGAAAGCCATTCTAAACATGTTATTCTTGCTCAATATGCAGGCTGAATTGCAACAACTGAGCCAGCAACAGCGGGATGAAGTCCTCCAGATGGTGGTTGAACGCCTTCCAGGGGTGATGCTGGACATCATGGAGTACCGGGCAGCCGAACCAGGACCACAACTGCCAGACAGAGGACAGCCAGCATGGTGCAGATGCACAAACTGGAATGACATTCTATCCTTAGACGACAGCCAGGACCTAGGGGCCGATAACAAACAGTACTGGTACTCAGCTTACCGCCAGTTCAACGTCTGGCAACACGGACGTCTGGGGAGGGGGAACCGGCAAGTCATACCTAGCTGCTGTGTGTGGCGGGTCAGAGACAAATATCCTGACCCCTTTGGGAATTATGTCGGATACAAGGAAGCACCATTTAGGTGAATTTTCCCCTTTGAGATGTTCCTGTGTGTTTTTGTTCTACCTCAAAAAGACATTTCAATTTGACAATATCCTGACATCTTCTTGCGTGTGTTCTGTACCTCAAAAATACATTTCAATTAGGGTTAGGCTATACAACAGAAAGAGACTGCTGTTCAGTGTTTCTCGGCCAGTGCAATAACTGAAAGGAAAGATTTTTTTCCCCAACATTTTTATTTTATTTTCTCAAACACGGACAAAGACAGTCTCTGCCTACCTTTTCTTTTGCACATGTGAATTTCTTTTCTTACAAAGTTTTGTCTAATAAACAATTTGTGGTGCTGTAAACAATCTTTTTTTTTTTCTAAAACATGGACAAGAGACAAAGTCTCTGCCTACCTTTTTTTTTGCACATGTGAATTTCTTTTCTTACAAAGTATGTACAAGGTTTTGTCTAATAAACAATTTCTGGTGTTGTAAACAATCTTTTTTTTTTCTAACACGTGGACAAGAGACAAAGTCTCTGTCTACATTTTTTTTGCACATGTGAATTTGATTTGTTACAAAGTATTTATAAAGTTTTGTGCAATAAACCATTTGAGGAACAGTAAACAATACTGTCAAGCCTTTATTGTTTCTCGCAGTCTGCCGTCCAAGATGCTGAAGCCATGTCCTTCACAGGGAGAGAGAGACAGAAAGATATTAGAACCAACACCAGTATTTCTCAAACCAAGTGGGTGCAGGCTTCCAAGCACAAAGACTAAACAAAAGTAGACAATTAATCAGCATACATGTGTAACCATCGTGTCATTATTGCAGGGTATTATTTTATAGTAGTGACTCAAATTGAGCCAATGAAATCAGTGCTGACCCAATCCACAGAATATTAGATTCTGCAGGAAGAGGTGAATGTCTCAAACGTTCTCAAAGTGGCGTCCCCAGATGTTCCCCGGCTAAAACACAGTAGTTTATTTCATATATATATATATATATATATATATATATATATCAAATACCATCCACAAGTGCCACAATGAGTAAACAAAGTACTACTGCTATTGAGGTCTTGTGGTCTAATTTGTGTGAGTTTATGGGTCCTTGGCATGGTAACATTCTGAAAACCACTGACGTACAGCATGTCTAAAGGGAATTACATGGCAGACAAATGAAACGTATGTGTTGTTTGTTATCATATTGAAACTCGGTGGCTCCTTGTGAGAGATCAGGGATGACTTTTAGGATGGCGGTTGACATACCTGTCCTCTTTGGATCTGTGCCTTGACCAGTTCAGCTGTTGGAGGGGGCAGGACCCCTGTAATAGGTCCCAGACTCCGCGGGTCACCTGGCTTCAGACCTCTCCGTCTTGGGAGTCCAGTTGGAGCGGTGAAACGTGTCCTCAGGATGTGGATCAACCCCAGCTATTCCAAAATCCTCCCTGTTGAGATATCAATTTAGTTTCAACCAATCAATTATCTGTGTGTGCAGCTGTGGTACACACATAATCCAGCTGTACAATGCTGACAAATCATGAGCATTTTTTAGAGTATATAGATTTTACTTATTGATCATGCAGATAGTTATGTTGGTAGTTTGAAAGGGAAAACAAACTAACCAGGCAGATTCTTCTCCAATAGGTGATGTTTGGAGGGTCAATTGAAGAGATTTCCTCTTTCTTGGAGTTGACGCTGCTGGCCCCTTACTTTTCAGCTTCTTGTAGCTAGAAAATAAATGTAACGCTAGTCAGATTGGGAATGCTTTACCATGCAACCACGCTACGGCCGAGCTTCTTTGTAAAGTCAGCTGGTTCCAAACAAACACAACAAGCTAACGTTGCAAGCTTACAGTTTATGCGTCACTTTTGGCTCAAAAAAAGTCTGAGAACACAGTAAACTCCAACACCGCTAGTATTAGTATGGACAACAAACTAACGTGACAACGTTGTTAGCATGCTACAGTCAGAAACACTATATTTGTCAGTCTTTTTCCGAGTCGCGTTCGGCTCCAAACAGCTAATAGCTACAACCACGTAGCGTTATAAATAGCTAGCGTTACTATTGCATATATGACTGAGCCCCCCGCAAACGTTAGTTTGCTAAGTAAAGGATATCCTCTTCTATGACGCTAAAATCAAATTCACTAAATCTTTGTAAATGTGTTCTTACCAGTTCAATAGGAAATGAGCCATATCGGGTTATCTTCAGAACCGAGCGAAGGTCTCTCCATGGGGCAAAAGCATAGCCGATGGTGATTCGGGTTTTGTTCCAGTTTCCTGATGCAAGTTTATGGGCCAGACGGGCTTCGCTGGATAAAACTTGCGGCTTTTTCTTTTTTGGTTGAGCTTTTTTAGTGGGCTCTGAGTTCCTGCTGGTCGTTTGCTGCTGCTCGCGGACGCCATTGCTTCGCTAAACATTTGCCTGTTGGTTGTCCCGCTCTTCTTCTACGGTTGTATTCATTGCTGTTTCCTGGAGGAGCTGCCTGAGCGCGTGAACGCGCGAGACGTCACATCCTCTAGCTGTGGCGGGAGATGCTCTCCACTTCGAAACTGCGTTTTTCCATGTAACTTCTGAACGGCTGGTCTGAGAGAAACGCCCCTGGTCGCCATTTTTAAGTTACGTCAAGGCGCATTCACTCAGTGCCAATAATAAACACTTTGTGCACATTTATTTCTCGCCAAAACCAACGGAATGGGCCTTTAATAATAGTTCCAGCGCGGCTGCGAAAATGTGGTGGCGCATTGTGTCAAGTGTACATATAATGGCTCGGGGAACGGTCCGGCCCCCGGTCCCTTAGGTTTCTGACAATGCGGCCCCCTGAACAATTTAGTTGAATAGCCCTGGTGTAGAGGATGTAAAAGCACTCGCCTACCACCACACAGACCCGGGTTCAATTCTCGGGAGCAGTACTTCTGGCTTGGTCAGACTTTCCTACAGACACAATTGGCTGTGTCTGCACTGCAGGTGGGAAGCCGGTGGGGTATGAGTCCTGGTTGCTGCTGCAGTGCCTCCTCTGGTCGGATGAGATCAGCAGGGGGGGGATCAATGACCGGGACAGCAGGAGGAATTGGCCAAGCACAATTGAGGAGAAAATGGGAGAAAAAAAGGTAAAAAAAAAAAAAAAAAAAAAAAAATGTAAAAAAAAAAGGTTAAAAAAACAAGGTTAAAAAAACATAAAGCTGTCTATTTAAATTTGACAAAAGGAGAAAGCGCCAACTTATTTCTGATGGCAGGATTGTGGTATCCGATTGCAAATAGCTCACTTCCCTCAAAAGTAAGGAGAGAGCAGAAAGAAGAAAAAAGAGAATAAGCTCAAGGGATCATTTCAAAGCTCCATACGTGTCTAAATCTCCCCGCCTCAGCCAACTCAATGGCAATGTTTACTTCCATTCCCTCCGATTGCTCACAAAAGCTATCAGACAGCTGTTGGATGGAGTCAAGTAAATATTGATAAGTGTAGATGGTGTGTGTCGACGTTCTCTAGGGATTTAATGACCCTAACAGTTGAATTCGATGTTAGTGTATAATGTGGAGTTCTTCCAAGTTGTTTTTGGACCGAATGAAGCTGAAAGTAAGACAGTGATCAGGCTATGTGCCATTTATAAGACAATATCAAAATGTTCCTTCAAAATAGGTCTATGTGTTATTTATTTAAACATGTGCTGATTCTTTGTCATGCATGATCTCCAACCAGCTTTCCTGGCATGGCATAGATGAGTCACATAGAGTATTACCAATCAAAATTAACATAGTTTTTTGTTATGTATGCAGTATGCACTATCCCACTTACAGTACAAATGCAAGTGTCCCACCACAATTTTATATAAGATGAATGAATAGCTTATCTTGTTCCTTAACTTAAACAAACTAAACTAAATGGAGGCAATGGAATGACCAAGATAAACTTACAAGCTCCAAAGCCTTGTTATTTCTTATAGTGCTATATATTTTGTTAAGACCAAACTGTCTTGGGGAAATGCCTTTTAAATGACTGTATTCCCCAATCTGTGCGGGTGCATTCATACCAAAGCATGTTCGCAGTGGTTTATTTGACCTTATTTGAGGGTTTGCTCCCTTTAGTTCCATTTGTTTGGACAAGTCAACGCAGAAAAATGACATTCAAACTCGGGTGGCGCCAAATTACATCACGGACACGTGAAAATGCTAATCTCGAACCTCTAATAGAGTGATTCTCAACATTTTTCATATCAAGGACCCCAAATGTAGTCCACCTTGGGGCCATGAACCACCATTTGATGAGATTGTCTCTCTGACCCAAATCAATTTTTTTTGTTCGATATGATTTTGTCCAGAAATCCATGACTATCTGTACCGTAGATAGAGGGATAACAGAGAAATTATGATCAAAACAGTCATTCTAATACATTCTCCAATTCTATTAATACATTGTAAAGGAAATAATGCTGAAGTTTAACAATTAATCAATTTGCTGGGGACCCCTGAAACTCTCTCTAGGACCCCAGTGGTCCCTGGAGCCCATGTTGAGAACCACTGCTTACAGGGACTGGAAGCAGTTTTTTTTTTTACAATCAGAATGCAATGATACTCTGTGTCATTCTGCTTGAACGCGTGCAGTGATTGAGTGCTTGATGTATCAGTGTGGACTCATGCGTTTGTACTCTTGCACTGAATATGAGGTGCTGTTGTTCCTACCAGTATGTACTAATGTTACTCCATATGAGTCACCAAGACAGCTTCCTGTCAATGCATTGTACTCTGCAAAGAAAGTGAATCCTATGGTAAGTGAATAAAACACACACACACACACACACACACACACACACACACACACAACGCCAATTTCCCCCACATTTGCTTGGGAACACTGGGATGTTATTGTATTACATGTAGCCTACATGGAACTCATCTCTCATCACTGGACAAGAAAAAGAAGCTTGACTCAATGCTTTGTGGCCGATGTCTGGTCTCGTCAAATATGTGTTGCTTCATGAAATCCAGTCCTGGCTTTGTGTTGTTTGCCACTACTGAATAGTCTTATCATTTTGCTTTTGCTTTGATGCATTTGATAGTGCAAAGAAAACAGCTTTTGGTAGGTCTTTTTTTTTGGCGGGGGGGGGGGGGGGGGGGTATGTAAAAGGCTGCGGTGAGGCTGCACAGGACGAGAAAGAGACAACAATAGGAGATGAGCAGTGCTCCTGTCTGCACAGCGACACAAAGTGTCTGTGTGCCAGTTCATTCTAGACTGCATCCCTTCAAGTGTGTGACACAAAGCAGCAGGGTGCCATTTGATAGACAAGGAGAACAGAGCAGGAAACTCACAAGGCAAAAGATGGGGGTGGATCGGAGAGAAAGAAATCATGAGGCGATGTAAGCTTCAATCCTATCCTAGTAATCCAGCAGAGGATGAGGTCAGCCAAGAGTAAAGTGGGATAGCATGTTGGATGTGACGGAGTCTAGAACCAGTAAATTATGCCATAATATGAAGACAGAGCTTTACAAGGAAATCCACAGTTCATGAAAGCAGAAAACCTACTGTATGTATGCAAGATCTATCAAATGCATTGCAAACAAATGGGAAATGAGGAAGCCAGTCTTCACTGACTGCTACCAAGCTTGAAGTCTAGATTACAGAGGAAAAAACAAAACAGCATCCAGGATTTTAAGTTTTAAGAAAGCATCTCCCTATAGCCTGGCCTGGTAACCAGCCCAAGAGTTATGACAACTGCCATTCGGGGCTGGATAGGCTAGCATCTCCCAGCTTCTTGGTGAAAATCCCCACCTCATCTCGTCCCACAGAGCTAATCTTAAAATTGCCCCAATTACTTTTGATTCACAAAAACTGAACAATTAAAACATTATACAGTAGCCGATATGTGGTACAACTTGAGTTGTAATTCCCCATCTCAAGCAAACTGGATAGTAAACAAGTCTTACTGATACATTATTGCATTTAGCTTCAACCTAAACATGGCTTAAAGTTTGACAAATGAAAGTATTTCTTTTCAATTGTTGTTTTGAAAAGCATGGCAGGCTGGAATAGTGGTCTAAGTGTCCATGAGCAAGACAGTGACCATTTTCCTCACCCATAATTATAATAATAATTGTGCTCAATGCCAGAAATGCAAAAGTTGGCTTGGTTCTTATCTTACTTATTGCATTGCATTGCATTGCATTGCATTGGGTGACTGGCCGTGGCCAGACTACAGTAAGGTTATCTGATGAGCACACTACCATAATGTGGTGAATGGTGATACAAAATACAGCTGTGAGAGTAGTTATGAATGTATGAATAACAATTGAGACAGCGTGAGGTGAGACAGACAATTCTGCTCTGATGCTGTAGCAGCTGAGCTGGGGACAATATAACCTACTCTGGGGTGCAATAAAACTGACTTCATCCATCAGTCAGAGGACGTAAATGGTAAATAGCCATGTTCAACAACATCGACACAACCGCCGTGGGTTTCAGCTATGAAATAAGTGGAAATAAATCTACGGATCTAATGGTAAAAAGTTTATTAACAGGCTAGATACAGACGCAAAAGCAGAATTCATAGTTGTAAAAAAAAAAATAGGCTACTTAGCTGCTATTCTAAAACGTGATCACAGCGGTTAATGCATTACATACAGCTTCACTGCACGTTATTATTATGACTGAATGTGTCAAAGTGTGAGGACAAAGCCAAATGAGAAAGATGCTGCCACCTCCTCTCCCTCAACGACAAGTTTCCCTATTAAACCAAAACCAGAAACCGTCAATTCACCATAAGACAGAGGGAAATAAAATATAAAAAGAAAGCCATTATTACCTTTGTGTTTCCTGTGGGATAAGAGCAGCAATCCTCTCCTTTCTGTCTGTCTGTGTGGGCTGTCTCCTCTCCTCTCCTCTCCTCTCCTCTCCTCCTCTGTTCATTTAAACGGGACAGCCAGCAGCGATTGCGAAATGTGTTGATGTGCGCTTCGCCCTGTTTAGTGGCGTGGCTCTGAACTGTTTTCTTCCTATTTCAAACCAGCAGAGAAAAACACCCCGAGCCCAGAGCCCTCCCACCGCTCCAACTCGCACCTTAAAAGCTCAACCTCCTCTCTTGACGGATCCGCCCTCTCTGACTGTAGGTGGGGGCGAGAGAAAAAACACAACACATTTACTACATGGCTTGAAGTCTGCATGTAGGCTACGTACTGTTGTATGTAGCATGGTGCATTCAGATGAGGAGGAGGCAGGCGCTGTGAGTAGCACACGGGAGTCCTCTGCTCTGCTGAGGCTGATCCAACTGGGTGGCTGCTGGGTTTCTGCTCTGCGCTGCAAAAAATATCCATAGCCTACTACATCCAATATCTACCTGTTCACCTTGTTAGCTGATTCTCCATATCATTGGGGGGGATGTGACTGATTGATTGATTGATTGATTGATTGATTGATTGATTGATTGATAGATTGATTGATTTACTTATTTATTTATAAGCAGTGCTGACTTTGTGTGTCTGTCTGTCTGTCTGTCTGTCCGTCTGCCCTTCCTTCTGTCCATCATCTCATGGACCGTCTGTCTATCCTGTGGGCCTCAGCCAGCCCCACAATGTCCTGTGGGCCCAGCCCCACAAACGTCAATTGGTGGGGCTGTCCTTCCTTCTGTCCATCTGTCCGTTATGGCACAGGCCGCTGTCTGTCCTGTGGGTCAGTGGTGACTGATGATGTCATAACCACTGATGATGTCCCATTGATGATGTCATAGACATTGTGACATCATCAGTGATATCATAATATGTCATCAGTGATTGACAGACACTGCTAGGCTGATGATGTCTGCACCACTTCTCACCTGGGTGTCATTTCATAATTCCATTCCATCCACTGTGGCAGTCAGTATGATGTGCATGCTATGATGTTATGATCATAGGTTACTTTCATACAAAAATGAGATTACTACATCATCATTCAATAAAGACAGGAAAGATTTGGGAATGAATTGTGACCAAAAAAAACTTTTTCACCTAGTTAGCTAATAACCTTATTCTATATGCACCTATTTACTGCAACAGTAAACGCAAAAAAAGAAAGAAAAGAAAAACATTGTACTTTTTTATCTTTCTTGGGGGGGGGTCACTTTTATTACAAAGTTCAAAATAGGACAGCACAACATACATACACTACTGCAACTGTAAACATATACATGTATATGCACAACATACATACACTACTGCAACTGTAAACATATATATGCACAACATACATACACTACTGCAACTGTAAACATATATATGCACAACATAGATACACTACTGCAACTGTAAATATATATATATATATATATATATATATATATATATATATATATATATATATATATATATATAGGCTATATGTGTCTTTTTCGGGGCAATTCTCAATTTTTATTGCATAGTTTAGAGTAGAGCGAGACAGGAAAGAGTGGGGGATGACATGCAACAAAAGTCTCAGGCCAGATTTCAAACCAGGACTTTACACCAAGGCTATGTGACCACTGAGCCACCGGGACACCCAAATGTATTGACCCTTTACACCAAAATCCCACATGCTTTTGCTTCCTGGAAAACAATGTATTTAGTGGTTGCTTCATAGCATAAAAAGTGGGATAAGAGGCACTTGAGCTGCCTAATGGCCTGCTGTACCAACCGGTTATGCTAATAGAGGTCATTATGTCAGCGAATTAATGCATAAACTAGCAAATATATGTTAATATACTCCACATAATACATACATAGGCAGTATAAATATGAACATAAAATAATTGTAATTTCGGTGAAATCAGTTTTTCCTCAGTTAACGGTGGTGTAAACATGGTAGCGTCATGTTTTTGTTTTGTTTTTTTATGTTCAACACAGAAAATCCTGTTTCCTCTTCTGAAGGCAGCATGCCTGTGTCCTGGTGGCTGGAAGTTATCCATGAAGAGTTAGACACTGTGTCAGGTCTGGATTATGCACAAAATAGAACTTGTGAACACTTGAAGAGTCGCTCTGTGCATCCTGTCCTGCTGTTTCAGTTGGAAACACATCGAGTTACAGAAGCAAGACACGATTGAACTGCTGTGTCCTTGTGAAACATGTCATTTTACTAGTCTCATAGAAACTCTTTTTATATAAAAAATCATTACAAATCCTGTCGATGGAGTGAGATTATTCCACTTATTTCCAATGCACTTTCTTTTGGGGAATATTCTAGGAACAAAACATTCTGAAGTAATGATCGCTGACATTTTCACACATAAATGTCCTTTTTGTTCATCTCTATTGGTAGTTGATATAACATAACAGTGATTCATCCTATAGCATTGATGAAATCTTCTCCATGTCTGTTTTAAACAGCCGGTGTCTAGCTCTTTCCCACGGAAACCTCCCTTGCCACACAGGAAGTGATACATTTTACGTTTCCGCTTTGGAATCAACAGAACAAGAAGAACAGGGGTGTGTTCAATCTGAAAATGGTGTGCACTGTGCACCGTTTTGCTACGGTTTCCGGGTTGAACATCATGTATGGCATGGTGTGCAACCATGAGGTATGTTTGGTGGGTGTGTCAGGTGTTACAACTATATAAACTGTGCCATTTAAGGCAGTGCACAACAGGTAGTTGCAATGCTTGCATAACAACAGAATGTTCAACGCACATCGTTTCCATTTAAATAAACGCTTTGCTCCATTTTTTCGGGGCTGAACACGGCCTGTTAGCATGAGCAGTGGCTGAAGAGACGAGAAACTCACACTGCATCAACAGGAAATCCAAGCTCCGCCCATACTGTTTGATTGACAGGTGATCTCAGAGAAGCCCATCATCATTTTTGACTAAATTACTTGTTAAGATGGATATTTTTTTGCAGTGTATGGATGACTGATAGCCCTCTGAAGTGAAGTGAAGGTGGTTCCCTTGTGGGAATCAGGTTAGGACAGATTTGCCTTATTTGGTTTGATGATGTCACTTTGTGACAGATGAGCAGGCATGCGTGCATTTCAGGACAGTCTAAGGACATTGAGCTGTGGAAGCAAAACAAACCTGACAAAAAAAATTACAATCCTGTAAAACATTAAGGAAGCTACAAAACATCAGCAAGGCACAATTTTAGTTTATAATTTTAGATTATAGTCCCTAAAAGAATAAACCTAGTTCCTAAAGCCTTACAGGAATACCACAGTGATACTACTAAGAAATAGTAGAAATTATGATCACTATATAAAAGGTCACTATTAACTCTGGAGTATTATGATGTGTTCAAAGTCCCTATGGGAACATTATAATAGGAACATTATAATGATCTCCCATTGGAGCTCTGATCTGCTCTGAAAACGACTTTACCGCCACCAGATATTGAACATTATAATTAAATGTGATGACCAGAGTATAATATGTAGTGGCAGTTACATTTAGCAGAAGATGACTGCAGCATACGCAACAATGGCTCACAATTTTGGGTTAAATTATTAAAGTAATCCGTGCGGACGCATTTAACATGATGCTATTTATACTACTGTGTGTGTGTGTGTGTGTGTGTGTGTGTGTGTGTGTGTGTGTGTGTGTGTGTGTGTGTGTGTGCATGTGCGTGTGCGTGCGTGTGTGCGCGCGCGTGCGTGCGTGCGTGCGTGAGTGTTTGCACATCTTAAGAGCCACCTGGGCTGTTGGCCTAAGCCCCTGTCCCTCTGGAGTTCATCGATGCTATCACTGCAGTGCAAGCAGCCTTTGATATATTTGCTTTAATTACGGAGGATAATTAATTTAAATTTGTGATGCATCAAGGCTCTGAAATGGGAATCTACCCCTGGAGCCCTTACATGCGTAATAATGCTCCAGACTGTGTGGGAGTTTGGGAAATCTTAAATGCGTAATAACGCTCCAGGCTGTGGGAGTTTGGGAAATCTTTTGGAAAATTGAGTTAATGGAGAAATGGATGGGCCTCTGAAATGCTAACATTGACTTTTGTTGCCTAAATATGGCCCTTGGGACATGGCATGCTGCCACATGTCCTCATACAAAAACAACAGAATAAGTCGATTTCCACTCACTCCCAAAACAACATATGTTGTTTATGTTGTTTTAATATGTTTATTTCGCGCATATAATATATGCGCGAAATGCAAACGACGACCGAAACTCAACAACATACTTCTTGGTTCTCCGACTTTCCCCCGAACTTCACCCGCTAGCTGTTGCTCTAGCTGCCGCCAGCGGCAATTTAGGGGGCACGGTGGCTCAGTGGTAGAGCTGTCGCCTCGCAGTCAGAAGGTCCTGAGTTCGATTCTCGCCTGGGACACTGCGGGCGCTGTGGTTGTGTTCCCCCCATATCTTCAGTGCCTACTGCCCAGGTGGGGTATCTCGTCGTAAGGGCCCTTCTGTCTGTGTGGAGTTTGCATGTTCTCCCCGTGCTCCCCCAGGGGGGTTCCTCCGTATATAACCCCCCCCCCCCCCCCCCATTAAAAACATGCAGAAGATCAGATCGTCATCGTCATCCGACCAGTGACGACAACATCCGAAGTCGGTCCCCGGGCGCTGTACGAGAAAGCGACCACTGCTCCTGGCCTGTCCCCCGGAGGAAAGGACAAAGCGAGGATGGGTTAAATGCAGAGGACAAATTTCACCGGTCATCGTCAGCATGTGTGTGTTTGTGGCCCTCCGTGCATGTGTTGATGTGTAACCGTGTGACAATAAAGACGGGCTTGTCCGTCTGAAATCGTGTTTTTTATCGTGTTCGTGTTTAATGTAGGAACTAGCTGGTGTAGCTGGTGTCGAAAGAAAATTGTTCCTATGAAACTGCTCACAAGGTCTGTGGGCGAGATGTGAGCATGAGATGTGTGTGGACGAGATGCATGCACCGAGATGTGTGGACGAGATTTAGCCTAGGCCCCGCTCCCAGCTCCCCGGTCGGCAGACATATTGTTGTTTCTCAATGTTAAGGTTCCTCAGTCAGCGAGGAAGGACACTTGCCTGCCCTCTGTAGATAGGACCCATCCTGTCGAGGAAGGAACCTTAACATTGAGAAACACCTAGAGACACAGGCGTAGAGAGCGAGAGAGCGTCTCGTCTCAAGGTCGATAGCACTTCAAAGCCGGTAAAACACGCACACACGCACACATGCACAAATACGCACACACAGTTTAAGAAACATCTGGAAATGAATGGAGAATTAATTCATTTCCTCATTGTGGCACGCTAGTATGGAGAGAGTGGCTCGAAACACATGCGCACACACACACACACACACACACACACACACACACACACACACACCACACACACACACACACACAGTGTCAGAGAGGGGAGACGGGGTGGAGGAGAAGAGGACCGGCAAAGCTGGGACCTGCAAACCTGCACCGCTTACAGTACTTCAACACCTGGGTGTGATTTCTTTTTTGCGCTTTGACCTGGTTGAACTGTGTGTGTGTGTGTGTGTGTGTGTGTGTGTGTGTGTGTGTGTGTGTGTGTGTGTGTGTGTGTGTGTGTGTGTGTGTGGGTGTGGGTGTGTGTGTGTGGGTGTGCGTGTGTGGGTGCATGTGCTTGTGTGTGTGTGTGTGTGTGTGTGTGTGTGTGTGTGTGCGCGCGTGTGACATGTGACATGTGTGTGTGCGTGCGTGCGTGTGAGTCTTCATGCGTGTATGTCTGCATGTGGTCATGATTGTGATTGCATGTGTGTGTGAGAGCGACACACACTTTCCCATCTAACACAAACCATTGAGTTCCCTACATTTTGTTCCTCTCTTTTAGACAAAACCACAAATCCTAGAACTGACACCAATGGCGGGGGGGGGGGGGGGGGGGGGGGGGGGGGGGGACCACTCTACATCGCCCCCATCTCTCATCCTTTGTTCCACACGTCTCACAGAAATGATATGAGAGGCACGCTGCTCCCCATCCGTCTCCATCCATATTCCCTCCATCCGCCCACATGTAGCTGAGCCGCTGGCAATGAATGAAAGGAAGCACATGGCTGTCAGGCATGCCAGTCATCAGCCTGGCGTGACAATGATCTGACCATCACCGTGTTAATTGGCATTGGGCTGACATGCTCTCTCCTCCTCACTCTAGGCTAAATAAACACACAGATAGCAACACAGATTGCAACTTCAATCTCCATTTCCCCCAAATCAATAACTCTATATAACCCCACAGGCGTGACGGGCATCGGCATCAGTTACAGCATGACATCAATTCCTAACCTCTATGTGTTGACAGCAGTGTTGGGGGGTTGCTGTAATCACATTACTTTTTCTTGTAACAGTAAAATAAGGCATTACTGTGCGAGTTTCAGTCATCACATTACTGATCGAACACAGTTGTTCTCAACGTGGGGTCCAGGGTCCACCAGGGCTCCTTGAGGGCATCCAGGGGGTCCCCAGCAAAATGATGAATTGTTAAACATTGTACAGTATTGTCATTTTAGAATGACTATTTTGATCATGGTTTCACTCTTATCTTTTTACCTACAGTACATATAGGCATTGAATTCTGGTCAAAATCATTTGACAATTAAAAAAAATCTCAAATTTGGGTCAGAGAGACACACTTGCAGAGAAAAGCAAGGCCACAGCTGCATGTGTCAGAGGGTGATTGTGTCGATACGTTTGTTATATTACATTACATTACGTAATTTGTTGCTTTTATCCAAAGCTACTTACAATATATGTTCTTTAGCCTCTTTCACTTGTTTATTGGTGTAATAAATGATTCACCTCGTCATCTGTTGAAGTCATGTCGGAAATATATATTAAAATAATATATCTGTATTACAAGTAGAGCGTGCATTAACAACTCATAAAAATAACTCAGAAAGTCTGATTTTAATGCTGTATCTATCTTAACCTCAAAAGACCTTAAAAGTGTTTGACATCAGACTGCTTCTAACAAGTAATGAGTAATTCATGACCTTATTCCCTAGTATCGACCCTAACACTGATTGACGGAGCATGTTTGCACATTTTCACACATTCACTCACACAAGTACACATGAACACGTGGGAGCGGTGCGGTACTGCAGACACATCTCTTCTGTTTACTGAACAGCTGGGAGCTGTGCGGTACTGCAGACACATCTCTTCTGTTTACTGAACAGCTGGGAGCTGTGCGGTACTGCAGACACATCTCTTCTGTTTACTGAACAGCTGGGAGCTGTGCGGTACTGCAGACACATCTCTTCTGTTTACTGATTGAAGAGTTGTTTGGGGTTACAGCAGGTGAAGAGAGCTCCTTCTGTTTCCCTGCCCACATTTTCTCAACTAAGCACATGTCTCTGACCTCCAGGTCTCTGAGCTCCAGGCCTCTCTCCCAAAACACTTGTTGGAATAAAAGCGGTATTCAGTCATCTGTGACCTCGATCAGTGAACAGCACGTTACTGCTGCTGCCGCTGCTACAACAACACTGACAGAACGTATGTCCCAGTTTTTGTTCCAAAAACAGAGTCGGGAGGTTTTCAAGGCCAGAAGTCTCAGCTGTTGGCAAAGTAGGCTAATTGTGGAGTCATTGGTATTGATGAATAACCCTAACAACCCCCCTCCCACTGACATGTTATGGTCGTTTTGTACCGTGGGACAGTGGAAACCTTAAGCTTAATTTATACTTATTAGAAAGTGTCGCTCAGCACATGGTCGCAGACGAAAAAGAAAGTGTCGCTCATGGTGTTGCATTTATACTTCAGTGAATGTTCGCTTCTGTTTAACGGTCACGTGACACTCGAACGCTATTAAATGCTGACAGCCAAGAGAAGAGAGGGAACGCACAGTGAAACCACATCGGAGGCAAGATGTAACGTACTTGACTGCAGCCGCATATAAACGACACACAACTCACCTCCTCTCTCTCTCTGGGAAATGCACAATGTTCTTTGTGATTTTCACGAAGTCATAGATC
This sequence comes from Poromitra crassiceps, assembly GCF_964638095.1. NCBI lineage: Eukaryota > Metazoa > Chordata > Actinopteri > Beryciformes > Melamphaidae > Poromitra > Poromitra crassiceps. Next base: position 110,109,468 of record NC_139624.1, read on the forward strand.
AAGGACAGGCTGATAAAAATAGCGGAGACACGTTCATTCATTTCAATCGAGTGAAAACCAAAACAAGGAAGTCAAACGCATGCCGACTATATAGCCAATCAGACTTGCGCGATACTATGACGTAGTCAGCGACACTAGACATTTCACCAGGTAGCAGACACTGCTCGCAGACACTTGAAAGTGTCGACTCAAGTCCTCATTTCTGTCGGCGACCGTTTCAAAAGTGTCGGCAGACGAAGCATAAATTGGGCTTTATTCTCCCTTTAAAGCTTCACACAGAAAAACAAAAGGTAGAAACTGGGACCAAAAAATGGAAGAAGAACCATAGTACTTTGGGACATTAAAAGGTTCTTAGTTCTTGAATGGCTGGTGATGGCATTCATGTGGAAAATAACCAAACCGCTCCATAGTATTGTGCAATTGCAGATGAGGCTGAGGAAGCATTTTCAGCACCTTTGGTTTTCTGTGTTGAATTCTCAATGCATACATAATGGCAGGGTGGATTTGATTTGCTTCTACCTGCCTGCCTCCCACCTGTCTGTGTATATAAATGAATGTCTGCGTGAGTAAATATTGGCGTAGCTTGTGTGGGATGCATTTTGCTCTTATGTGGCTGTTTGTTTAATGTGTTTGTGTGCGACCAGAGGAAGAGGCTGCTGCGTGGGGCACCTGTCTGAGGAAGCAGGTGTGTGCGATGTGGTGAGATTTAATAATAGATACTTACATTAATAGATAATGATTAATAGATAATGTTATTATCCTGCTATTACTCCTCCTAAGGCAAGGGGGCGACTGTGACTCTGACTGCAGTATATTGTCCTTCTCATGATTTCCTGTTGATAGCTTATAAGAGATATCAGAGGCCAGGTAGCGACGTCAGCTAGCAGCCTAGGAGCCTAGTAGGCTATGTGTTGGTGATCCATGGTACCATTAGACTTTTGTTTTTGTAAATAAATCATTGTTACAAGTTACAACTTTTGCTACTAGTAGATTGAAGTTATTTAAGGGTAAAGTAAATGTCTCACTACAGCGACCAGAGGAAGAGGCTGCCGCATGGAGCACCTGTCTGAGGAAGCAGTGTGTTACGGTTTGGGTTAGGCAACTAAAACAACTTGGTTAAGGTTGAAATGGTTAGGGTTAAATATGGCTTAGGACAGTTGAAATGTACGGTCGTCGGCATCAAAGGTAAACATATATGCCCCTCGGCCACCCTGACCACAATGCCCTTACTGGCCACTGTTGTATTTCCTCGTCACACTCCCGTGGTGTGGATTTCAGACCGTGGCGTTGATTTCAGACCGTGGCGTTGATTTCAGACCGTGCCGTTGATTTCAGACCGTGGCGTTGATTTCAGACCGTGGTGTGGATTTCAGACCGTGCCGTTGATTTCAGACCGTGGTGTGGATTTCAGACCGTGCCGTTGATTTCAGACCGTGGTGTGGATTTCAGACCGTGCCGTTGATTTCAGACCGTGGCGTGGATTTCAGACCGTGTGGGAGTGACAAAAAAGGGGTAGGCTACCTACTGCATTAAAAAGTGACGCCAAGGGGTTGCGTTGCCCTCTGACAAGCCGCCGTGCAGAAGAGGGATGCATGGAAGCCACGGGTGCTCTGTTTCCTCCCCTCCTCTCTCCCCTCCTCTCCTCCCTCACTACTCATCTGCCTTGCATGAATGAATAAAAAACACCTCATTCTTGGAAAAATTAGGTCATCCATTGAACTGAGGCCGCTACTCCAAATGGGACAACGAGCTGAGATGAAAGCGAGCGCCGTCTTCCGTGTGAATTTGCATTTGACTTGTTCCTTTTCCCGACTTGTACATCACAAAGACACATCCGCCACCTGGGACCACTTTTGGCGGAAAAGAGACTAATTGGCGTTTGAGTCGTGTGTGTGTGTGTGTGTGTGTGTGTGTGTGTGTGTGTGTGTGCGTGCGTGCGTGCGTGCGTGCGTGCGTGCGTGCGCGTGTGTGTGTGTGTGTGCGGGCGTGCACACGTACGTGTCTGTGTGATTATGTTCCTAAGCACCAGCTACTTTATACACAAAGCTGAATTTCCTCATGCATGCAATGTTCTCCACAAATAAATAAATACGATGATTGAGATTTTTGTCCTCCTGGATCAGAGTCTTCAGCAGCCTATATACCAACACATTCACATGCACCTTGTGCGTTGGGCGTAACGCGCCCGGTAACTTTGTGCATATTATGGAATGCGCAGGCACTGTGCCCTGTTGTGGTCAGTCAAAGGTCAAGTTATGCCGTAGGGCTACACAGGTTGGGTTTAGGCAGTGGGTAGGGGTTCTTAGGGCTAGGCGTATGTTGAGGGGCTTAGGTTTAGACCTTGGTAGTAGGGGGTCTTAGGGTTAGGCATAGGGGGAGGGGGTTAGGTTTAGGCATTGAGTAGGGGTCTTGGGGTTAGGCATAGGGGGGTTAGTGTTAGGATATGGTGGGGGGCTTAGGGTTAGGGTCCCCAGGGAAAGGCTGGGGTCTCCAAGCGCAAGGTACTCTCTTCCCCCATACCCAGGGAAAGAGAGAGGGTATTTTTCTCCATGGAAGACCAGCTCCAGCCCCACAGCGTAACTTGACCTTTGCCTGACCCCAACAGGTGCACAGTGCCTGTATAACGGTCCGCCCGTGGGCGTTCCATAATACGCACAATGGTACCAGTGCGCGTTACCTCCAACACACAAGGTGCATTACAGAGTGGTGATATAGGCCTACTACTTCGGAGTGAAAGGGGCTGTATACATTCCCCTCATACACACACCCCACCCCCATTAAATAGACAGTGCTTTCTGTGCTTCCATGGGGGCCTAATTGCCTATTGTGCTTGCTGCTTCGCTGTCTGGGTGATACACAGTGACAAGCCGCATCGTCAAAAAGTGATGTGTACTCCTGAGGTTCTCTCTCTCTCTCTCTCTCTCTCTCTCTCTGTCTCTCTCTCTCTCTCTCTCTGTCTCTCTCCCTCTCTCTCTCTCTCTCTCTGTCTCTGTCTCTCTCCCTCTCCCTCTCCCTCTCTCCTTGTCTCTTGTAATCTCTCCCCTTTAGTGAATGCATGTATGTCAAGTGCAAGCATGATGTGTGTCAAGTGGAAAGTGAGCATGCATGCCTTGTTCCCAGAGCAACCGCATATAAAAAAGGTTGAGCAATTTGTCAGTTGTTCTCGCTCCTCATCCCCACAAGTTTGTTCTGTCATTCCCGGAAACCTATACCAGCAATTCTGTCTTTCCACTTAGATGAATTTGAAAGTCTAGGCTAGGGAGTCAAACTGCGGCAAAACTATCCAAGAGAGACCCTCCGCTCACTCTCTTCATACGGAATGTTAAAAAATACTTTACACATGCAGCATGCGAATATTATTATGGTATGCTGATCAGGATCGGTGTACACATGATGTTACTGTACTGTTCATAACAAAACCAGGGACAGACTCAAGTGTACGTTCTTCTCTTTCACATGAATACGCTCCACCACTATTCCACAACAACATTTCTGACCTAAGGTGTTATTCAAGTGTCAGTGATTACTACGCACAATGCCTTTTAGTTTCCAAGACATGACTCTTAAGCTGTGTTCACACCGAGATATTTATTTTTCTCCATGTCGCTCGATTCAACCCTTTGGAATCGCTCTGTCGCTGTGTTTAAATCGCTCGTCAACAGGCACAATTCTCAAGACTAGTTTGGACCGAGGGGAGCTGAAAAATGTACAGTCGGGAGGAAGAAGTTCCGAGAACGGTGTACAGTACACTCACCAGCATGGGCGCGGGAAGCTGGGTGCGGTGGGTGCTGCAGCACCCCCTGGTGGCAAGAGATGTAATTTTTTTCCCTTTCTTTTTCTTTTTCTTTTTTTACAGTGCAACGCAACACGTACATGCAAAATACCCGCTGAATAAGTGTCCAAATGTTCATGTAATTCTGGCCAATACTCCACTTCTGTTATAACATTTCAGTCTGGAAGATATCATCTTTATGACTAAAAGGCTAAATGAATAGCTTGGAAAATGAATAGCCCCGGGGGCCCATGGTACTATTAATCCAGCCCTGGATATATGGGAGGAATAGCAGGTAGGCTATCACTGTCCCTGATTCCTGAGGGTAAATTGAGTAATGCTGCAGAGAAGAGGAGAAGACACTGAATAATGACATCACAACAGTATAATCCTAATGTTAATTTAAAATTAAATATTCCTCTAAATATGGCTAAAAGTCCAAAAAGGGTGGGAGAGAGAATGAGGATTCCAACACATCAGTGGGAGCAAGTGGTGACATGGAGATGAATGAGAAAAGGTGACTGAATAATGACACAACAGTCTAATCTTAATGTTAATATTCCTCTAATCTGGTGACAAAGTGGCCAAAAATTGGTTGCCGCCAAATTTTCCGTCCCTCCCAATGTTGAATCGGTGGCTACGGGCTTGCAGCACCCCCTACCTAAAAGTACTTCCAGCGCCACTGCTCACCAGCATGGAGAACGGCAGACAATTGTCCAAGTCCCTCTGATCCGAGTCCCAAGCGAGTCTCAAGTAAATTGGTCCCGAGTCTCAAGCAAGTCCCAAGTCTTTCCTTTTGTCGGCAAGTCAAGTCAAGTCAAGTCACAATGTTATTTCAAGTCAAGTCTCGAGTCGAGTCACAGGTTATGTCAAGTCGAGTCACAGGTTAGAAAAAATGACAAGGCAGAGATTATTTAGGCTGCAGACGTGCGCGTTCACGTTAATAAGTGCTTGTTGCCAAGCAACACACTTCTCTCAGACGAGCTCGAGACAGCTGACAGACAGCTCCAACTCAGCTCAAACTTATAGAGTTGTATTCAAAGCATAGAAACGTTCTCACAGCTCAATTTAACAGCGCCAACACAAGCAGTTTGATCACAAGTGCAATCAGTACTGAATGCGATGGCAGACTGCGCACTGCGGGCAGTTGACGAAGTCAGGAAGAAATGGAAAGATCTTCCGACGCATCAGCTTATTTACAGCACATATCGATCAATATTTTTGGAGAAGATTCCGGCCGCATCACGCGCAGATCAAGATGAGACAGCTGTCAGTGAGTAGCTACGCATTTGGGTGTAACTTTTACGCCTGCTCCATACACAGACGCAGCGCATACAGGGTGCACTAGCAGGGGTAACCAGGGTCCCGAAATAGGGGAGGTCCAGCAGGGCGCCGCCGGAAAAAATTTGAGGGGTTTTTTCCCCCTTTTTAGCCATATTTAGAGTAATATATCATTTTAAATCAACATTAGGATTATACTGTTGTGATGTCATTATTCAGTATATTCTCTTTCATGTCACCACCTGCTCAGCTCTCCTGTCAACATAATTGTAACTAACAAACACAAACTGTTTTAGCCAAATTCATATCAAAATGACACCTACAAACACAGGTACACAACCCAAGCTGTACACAACACACAAAGTCATCATCGATAATAAAAAAAACATACAGAGGGCATTTATTTATTCCTGATAGGAACGACTGAAAAATAAAATAAAATATATTATGTTGTTTTTAACTTTACACCACCTCTTTTTGTTACTTATTTGGTCATGAAACTGAAACCATGCATATAGCCACCTGCATACCTGACTTCGGGAGCTTGGCAATTGGCATCATGCATAGCATCCCAACGTGTCACACAGGTAACATTACTTAAGATACAGACTAGACACTTTCTTTCTTGGTTGTTGCTAAAAAATCTGTCAGTGTCACTCACTGTCTGTCGTTCACTCGCTCACTGTCTCGCAGCTCGCTCACCTTCAATTATCTCGCCAGGCAGACAGACAGTCATCACTCACCACCATGCTGCTGCTCTCTCGGAATCAAGTTACCGCGGACGCGGCATCAGATGACTTCCTGCCTGACCTGCCTTTCGTTTCAAAATAAAAGCGATCCCGTGTTTTTCATGCTTTTCCATGCAGATTGTTTTATAAAAAAACTTTTTTTTTCTTCTCTGAAATATTAGGGGAGGTCCGGACCTCCCCGTCCTCATAGGTAGTTACGGCCATGTGCACTAGTCATAAAATTAAGTTAGTCGTAACTTTGAGTTCTACATCGGACGTAGCGTGTAAACCTAGGCGTACGCCCAGCTGGTGCACTCGGCTGATCTTGTCACAAGTCCGAGTGGAGTTTCGAGTCATTTTCTTCCAAGTCCGAGTCGAGTTTCAAGTATTTACCTTCCAAGTCCGAGTCGAGTCGGAAGTCGTCAAATTTGCGACTCGAGTCGACTCGAGTCCGAGTCCCTATGACTCGAGTCCAATTGTCTGGAGAACGGTGTACACTCACCAGCATGGAGCCAAGTCTCTGTCAGGAGCATCAAATCCAGTTCACGGGAAGTGAAGAAGTCATTCAGTAGGAAGGTTTTGTTTGCTAGTGACCTAGCATTCAGCAGGGCCAAGCCAAGAGTTTGCTCCATGGTTAGCCAGACGATTTTAGTTTCACGCACCGGTGTTTACTGCAGCCACTTCCGGGGTTACGGCAGCCAATCAGCGTTGGGATATTTCATCTCGGGCGATGAGCGAATTTTCGCCCTATCGCTCTGTCGCTGTCGCTCGGACGCCCAACGATTTTTCTCCCGGGCGAATATGCGCTCAATCGCTCGTTTGCATTGACTTTGTATGTAAACTCGATGCCAGCGAAAAACTTTAATAGGTCGGTGTGAACGCACCTTTACAGTAACAAGGCATTTAGTCAATTATTGAATCCTAAAATTGTACAAAAGTGAACAAATCTGCCAATGCAGTGAGATCATTTCACTCGTTTCAGATGCAAATTGACTTGTTTTCCGAGATAAGACAAGTCTGATGTGAACGGGGCACAAGGACCTCATCATAGTTTTAGCTACTTGTGCGAGATGCACGCCTGTGAGAAGTGTTGATCACAACTCTTGTTGGTAAGCGAATATTTAAAAACCAATTGAAGAGAGGTATATGATTTTGCAAAAACCAGTACACAACCAGTCAAAAGTTTGGGAACACAACATTTTTCAATATATTTTACTATTTTCCACATTTTAGAATGAAGACATCAAAACTATGAAATAAAACAAGTGGAATTTTGTAGTGACCAGTGTAGTGGAAATGGCCAGGTTTTTACTCTGGGAATCCTACTTACACAGGATGGGAGTTTCCGGATGCGACGTGGCATAGGATATTGTTTCTAGTCCAAATATATCAAAAGTCTGGGTAGTGTAGTGGTGGTAGATCCCCTGCCTACCAACACGAGGGTCGCAGGTTCACACCACCGTGTTACCTCGGGCTTGGTCAGGTGTCCATACAGGCACAATTGGCTGTGTCTGTGGGTGGGAAGCTGGATTAGGGGTATGTTTCCTGGTAGCTGCACTAGCGCCTCCTCTTGTCGGTCGGGGCACGTGTTCGGGGCGGAAGAGAACTGGTGGGAATAGCGTGAACCTCCCATGTGCTACGCCCTGCCGGTGAAGCTCACTGCTGTCAGGTGAAAAGGAGTGGCTGGCAACTGCGCATGTGTCGGAGGAAGCATGGTGCTAGTCTACGGCTCTACCCAGATCGGCAGAGGGTGGAGCAGTGACCAAGATAGTAGAGGGGGAATTGGCCAAGTACAATTGGGGAGAAAATGGAGGGAAATCAGAAGACATACATAACACACACACGTCTCTCTCTCTCTCTCTCACACACACACACACACACACACACACACACACACACACACACACACACACACACACACACACACACACACACAACAACACACACACACACACACACACACACACACACACACACACACACACACACATATATATATATATATATATATACATATGTATATATATATACATACATACATACATACATACATACATACATACATACATACATACATACATACATACAAAGAGAGTTGCACAGATTCTCCTCTACCAAAGCGTTTCAGCAAAATATGCCTTCGTCAGGGTATTAAGTAACCTTACTGTGCAAAACTAAAATTGTCTGTCCAATATTGTTAAAGTAGCCAGTAAAATAATTGGCAGGCAGCAGCCCTCTTTAGCAGACATCTATGACAAACAAGTCTTGTGCAAGGCACATTCGATCTTGGCAAGCTCTGCACCCACTTTTAGAAGAATTTGTTCTTCTCCCCTCTGTGTGGAGATATGGGCTTGCCAGGTTTAAAAACAATAGGTATAAGTTATAATTTGTTCCATGTGCAATAAATGCGCTTCATTTGCACTTTAAACCTTAACTGCACTGCACGGCAGCACTTTACCATATTATGTCACTCCAATGGTCTGACTTTTTAAGAAACAGATTCATTTTCTTAGGTTGTTTGTGATGTTGCAATGATCCCATGTCCTCATGTATGTTCGTATTTTTTGCCGTCTACTGCAAACTGATTTTCCGCTCGAGGGACAATAAAGATCTGATCTGAACGGAACTCTTCATGATTCTGAATTTAACTAGACTGAACTGAAGCTCCTCCATTAAATCAGTCTCATAATCAGTGGACCTAATCAGTGGCAGATCAGAGAGCTCTCCCGCCCAGACCTCTGGAGCGACCGTGCCCCCGACCCCAGGTTCACCCACATCCAGGAGGACATTTTACATTTGAAACATGTAGCTGACGCTCGTGTCTAGAGAGCAACTTACAATTAGTGAGCAGGTAGCGGCTCAGTGTGTCTCAAGGACACTTCACAGGAGGATTCTACCCTGCAATGCATAAAGGCAGACGCATCTCTTTTTGTCCTTCGACTCAAGGTTGGAGGAATGTACGAAGATGAAGAGTAAATAACATCTTAGTCAAATCACCACATTTCAGAGACCTTCTAGGAAGTCATTTGGCTTGGTAATACTGTAGTAGAGGGAAAAAACAAAGTAATTCTTCAGTTTCACACACCGTGCAGTTTCACAAGCTGCACTGGGAGATTTTATATACTGGTCTTATCAGATCAGGTTTAATCACAGATTTTATATACTTGTCTTATCAGAACATGTCTAATCACAGATTTTATATCAGAACAGGTCTAATCACAGATTGTCTTATCAGAACAGGTCTAATCACATATTTTTATATACTTGTCCTATCCGAACAGGTCTAATCACATATTTTATATCCGAACAGGTCTAATCACAGATTTTATATCAGAACAGGTCTAATCACAGATTTTATATCAGAACAGGTCTAATCACAGATTTTATATCAGAACAGGTCTAATCACAGATTTTATATCAGAACAGGTCTAATCACAGATTTTATATCAGAACAGGTCTAATCACAGATTTTATATCAGAACAGGTCTAATCACAGATTTTATATCAGAACAGGTCTAATCACAGATTTTATATCAGAACAGGTCTAATCACAGATTTTATATACTTGTCTTATCAGATCAAGTCTAATCACATATTTTATATACTTGTCTTATCAGATCAGGTCTAATCACAGATTTTATATACTTGTCTTATCAGATCAGGTCTAATCACATATTTTATATACTTGTCCTATCAGATCAGGTCTAATCACAGATTTTATATACTTGTCCTATCAGAACAGGTCTAATCACAGATTTTATATACTTGTCCTATCAGATCAGGTCTAATCACAGATTTTATATACTTGTCTTATCAGATCAGGTCTAATCACAGATTTTATATACTTGTCCTATCAGAACAGGTCTAATCACATATTTTATATACTTGTCCTATCAGAACAGGTCTAATCACAGATTTTATATACTTGTCCTATCAGAACAGGTCTAATCACAGATTTTATATACTGGTCTTATCAGAACAGGTCTAATCACAGATTTTATATACTTGTCCTATCAGATCAGGTCTAATCACAGATTTTATATACTTGTCCTATCAGATCAGGTCTAATCACAGATTTTATATACTTGTCCTATCAGAACAGGTCTAATCACAGATTTTATATACTTGTCCTATCAGATCAGGTCTAATCACAGATTTGATATACTTGTCTTATCAGAACAGGTCTAATCACAGATTTTATATACTGGTCTTATCAGATCAGGTCTAATCACATATTTTATATACTTGTCCTATCAGATCAGGTCTAATCACATATTTTATATACTTGTCTTATCAGATCAAGTCTAATCACATATTTTATATACTTGTCTTATCAGATCAGGTCTAATCACAGATTTTATATACTGGTCTTATCAGATCAGGTCTAATCACAGATTTTATATACTGGTCTTATCAGATCAGGTCTAATCACATATTTTATATACTTGTCCTATCAGAACAGGTCTAATCACAGATTTTATATACTTGTCTTATCAGAACAGGTCTAATCACCGATTTTATATACTTGTCCTATCAGAACAGGTCTAATCACAGATTTTATATACTTGTCTTATCAGATCAGGTCTAATCACATATTTTATATACTTGTCCTATCAGAACAGGTCTAATCACATATTTTATATACTTGTCCTATCAGAACAGGTCTAATCACAGATTTTATATACTTGTCTTATCAGATCAGGTCTAATCACATATTTTATATACTTGTCCTATCAGAACAGGTCTAATCACAAATTTTATATACTTGTCCTATCAGAACAGGTCTAATCACCGATTTTATATACTTGTCCTATCAGATCAGGTCTAATCACAGATTTTATATACTTGTCTTATCAGAACAGGTCTAATCACAGATGTTATATACTTGTCCTATCAGAACAGGTCTAATCACAGATTTTATATACTTGTCCTATCAGAACAGGTCTAATCACAGATTTGATATACTTGTCTTATCAGATCAGGTCTAATCACAGATTTTATATACTTGTCCTATCAGAACAGGTCTAATCACAGATTTGATATACTTGTCTTATCAGATCAGGTCTAATCACAGATTTTATATACTTGTCTTATCAGATCAGGTCTAATCACAGATTTTATATACTTGTCCTATCAGATCAGGTCTAATCACAGATTTTATATACTTGTCCTATCAGAACAGGTCTAATCACATATTTTATATACTTGTCCTATCAGAACAGGTCTAATCACAGATTTTATATCAGATCAGGTCTAATCACAGATTTTATATACTTGTCTTATCAGAACAGGTCTAATCACAGATTTTATATACTTGTCCTATCAGAACAGGTCTAATCACAGATTTTATATACTTGTCCTATCAGAACAGGTCTAATCACAGATTTGATATACTTGTCTTATCAGATCAGGTCTAATCACAGATTTTATATACTTGTCTTATCAGATCAGGTCTAATCACAGATTTTATATACTTGTCCTATCAGATCAGGTCTAATCACAGATTTTATATACTTGTCCTATCAGAACAGGTCTAATCACAGATTTTATATCAGATCAGGTCTAATCACATATTTTATATACTTGTCTTATCAGAACAGGTCTAATCACAGATTTTATATACTTGTCCTATCAGAACAGGTCTAATCACATATTTTTATATACTTGTCCTATCCGAACAGGTCTAATCACAGATTTTATATACTTGTCTTATCAGAACAGGTCTAATCACAGATTTTATATACTGGTCTTGTCAGATCAGGTCTAATCACAGATTTGATATACTTGTCCTATCAGATCAGGTCTAATCACATATTTTATATACTTGTCTTATCAGAACAGGTCTAATCACATATTTTATATACTTGTCCTATCAGAACAGGTCTAATCACAGAGTTTTATATACTTGTCCTATCAGGTCTAATCACAGATTTTATATACTTGTCTTATCAGAACAGGTCTAATCACATATTTGATATACTTGTCCTATCAGAACAGGTCTAATCACAGATTTTATATACTTGTCCTATCAGATCAGGTCTAATCACAGAGTTTTATATACTTGTCTTATCAGATCAGGTCTAATCACAGATTTTATATACTTGTCCTATCAGATCAGGTCTAATCACAGAGTTGTATATACTTGTCTTATCAGATCAGGTCTAATCACATATTTGATAAACTTGTCTTATCATATCAGGTCTAATTACAGATTTTATATACTTGTCTTATCAGATCAAGTCTAATCACATATTTGATATACTTGTCTTATCAGAACAGGTCTAATCACAGATTTTATATACTTGTCCTATCAGATCAGGTCTAATCACAGAGTTTTATATACTTGTCTTATCAGATCAGGTCTAATCACATATTTGATAAACTTGTCTTATCATATCAGGTCTAATTACAGATTTTATATACTTGTCTTATCAGATCAAGTCTAATCACATATTTTATATACTTGTCTTATCAGATCAGGTCTAATCACAGATTTTATATACTTGTCTTATCAGATCAAGTCTAATCACATATTTTATATACTTGTCTTATCAGATCAGGTCTAATCACAGATTTTATATACTTGTCTTATCAGATCAAGTCTAATCACATATTTTATATACTTGTCTTATCAGATCAGGTCTAATCACAGATTTTATATACTTGTCTTATCAGATCAAGTCTAATCACATATTTTATATACTTGTCTTATCAGATCAGGTCTAATCACAGATTTTATATACTTGTCTTATCAGATCAAGTCTAATCACATATTTTATATACTTGTCTTATCAGATCAGGTCTAATCACATATTTTATATACTTGTCTTATCAGATCAGGTCTAATCACAGATTTTATATACTTGTCTTATCAGATCATGTCTAATCACATATTTTATATACTTGTCTTATCAGATCAGGTCTAATCACAGATTTGATATACTTGTCTTATCAGATCAGGTCTAATCACATATTTTATATACTTGGCCTATCAGATCAGGTCTAATCACATATTTTATATACTTGTCTTATCAGATCAGGTCTAATCACAGATTTTATATACTTGTCTTATCAGATCAGGTCTAATCACATATTTTATATACTTGTCCTATCAGATCAGGTCTAATCACATTTTATAAACTTGTCTTATCAGATCAGGTCAACCACAGATTTTATATACTTGTCTTATCAGATCAGGTCTAATCACATATTTTATATACTTGTCTTATCAGATCAGGTCTAATCACAGATTTTATATACTGGTCTTATCAGATCAGGTCTAATCACAGATTTTATATACTTGTCTTATCAGATCATGTCTAATCACATATTTTATATACTTGTCTTATCAGATCAGGTCTAATCACAGATTTGATATACTTGTCTTATCAGATCAGGTCTAATCACATATTTTATATACTTGGCCTATCAGATCAGGTCTAATCACAGATTTTATATACTTGTCTTATCAGATCAGGTCTAATCACAGATTTTATATACTTGTCCTATCAGAACAGGTCTAATCACATATTTTATATACTTGTCCTATCAGAACAGGTCTAATCACAGATTTTATATACTTGTCCTATCAGAACAGGTCTAATCACATATTTTATATACTTGTCTTATCAGATCAGGTCTAATCACAGATTTTATATACTTGTCTTATCAGATCAGGTCTAATCACATATTTTATATACTTGTCCTATCAGATCAGGTCTAATCACATTTTATAAACTTGTCTTATCAGATCAGGTCAACCACAGATTTTATATACTTGTCTTATCAGATCAGGTCTAATCACATATTTTATATACTTGTCTTATCAGATCAGGTCTAATCACAGATTTTATATACTGGTCTTATCAGATCAGGTCTAATCACATATTTTATATACTTGTCTTATCAGATCAGGTCTAATCACAGATTAGGTACACAGCCTGGTCGATAGAATAAAATGCTGACATTGTACGTTTCTGCAATCCACAGATACATAGGAATGTCAACGTTTCTGAACCAAAATCTGTTGCATGCCAACATTTATAGATACCGTATGTATATCAACCATCGACCTATATAAGATGGACGCCATTTCACCTCCCGTTTAGTGAAGCCGCTGCATGTTAGATCGCCGCCCTGACGGCTGAATCCAGTATTAGGTCACAAGGCCCGCCTCCCCATGTTAGTGGATGGGAAAATCACAACCGAAATAATCACAGTATACGTCAGATAATTTTTTTCCAAAGGTGGTTTGTATCATTTTAGATAGTCATTATCATGCTAATGCCTGTGCAAGTGGTCATTTTTCTGATCCATTTGTTTTTAAGTAGTTATTTGACATATAAAAAGGGATAAAAATGGATGATTGACAGCTGCGCCAGCCAATCTCAAGCCGTCATTGGCTGGACAGGCTGTTCACATTATAGATCTATCGTCATAGACAACACACACGGCTTCATCTGTTATCTAACGCTGCCTGGAGGTCAGGTGGCTCATGGTTTGGCTGTGCGTGGCTACCAGACATCAATGGACCCCAATAAAAAGAACATTGTTTTGAGGAATGAAAACAAATGTTTTGTGCGCGAGGAATTAACGTTGGTTGGGGACTGAAGTAAGTTCAGA
>NC_139624.1:110133870-110143870 GCF_964638095.1 Poromitra crassiceps
GGGAAAAAAGTGACTAACTGAGGGGAAAAAGTTAATGTTTTGGTCCTCACACCATCAGCAGCTCTGAGGTCAGAAACATTCATGTTTTTTTTCCACTTAGTCACTTTTCTTTCCACTATAAATGATCTATGTCCATAGAGGCTCAATAGACTGTCAGTGTGTAGGCTTTTCTGAATACATTGGGCTATTATGCTGGCCTGTCACACCTGACCACTCCTTGGTAAGCCTTGAGTCAAGAGCACAAACTTTTCAATATTATTGGTTCTCACAATAGCACAGGAAAAACGCCCCCTACTGATGTACTGCATTTCTGGGCCAATGTTGTTGTTTGGAGGTGTACTGCCAAACACAGATGATGTGATGTCATGATTCTATGTGAGGGTTCAGTGATGTCATGATTCTATAGAGACACTGCGGGGCACGTCATCATTCAGAAACCACGCCCAAACCAGGGGAAAGCAAAAACTCCCCTTCCCCCCGCCTCCAATCCTGGTGTTCTCCTATGTCGCGTGTTGCAGACAAAGATCATATATAGCCTACGGAAGATGAACACTCCAACTTACTTCCTTGACAGCTAGACCCACATTTTTCTTCTCGCCAATTCTCAATGGCTTCCTTGTTTTGCTTGGGAGTACAAAAAAATGTTAATTGGAGATGTTTTACATTTGTTGTCTGCGCAGCCCACCACACAACAGCTTCTTTTTTTCCCCCCGATTGTTTATCCAATTTTTATCCCCCATTAGTGCTAATTTTAATTTATTTATCCTGGTTGCTGCTCCACCCTCTGCCGATCTGGGGAGAGCCGAAAACTGGCTCCATGGTTCCTCCGAGACATGGGCAGTTAGCCAGCCGCTTCTTTTCACCTGACAGGGGAAGCTTCACCGGTAGGACATAGCACATGGGAGGATCACGCTATTCCAACGAGTTCCCCTCCCTCAACCCCCGGGAGGCACGGGGAGAACATGCAAACTCCACACAGAAAGGCCCTTTTGACCGGTGGGCATTTGAGGACATGTGGACGGGAACGCATTCCTTCAGCGTTCACAGCGTCCCAGGTGGGAATCGAACCCAGGACCTTCGAGCTGTGAGGCGACAGCGGTTACCACTGCACCACCGTACCCCCCTCCACACAACAGCTTTTAGCTTATGTTTAATTCAAGGAAAATTACGCTGGTGTATGGGAGTGAATGGAGAGCTTTCCCCCCTGATGGGCGTGGCCTATTTCATGCAGTGTCTCTATATGAGGGTTCAGTGTTGGTAAAAAAGCTTACTGGGGACAACTTGATAATGGAGCCAGCCTTGAGAATCTCACTAGCAGGTTGTGCTTTTTTAATTCACTTGATTTTAAAAACTGTGACAGTTCACACAACTTTAACACGACATACTGTACATATAGGCTACATCAAACTATTGAGCTACTTCTGCTCTCACTCAGAATGTCAAAATATAAGCGATGTGATGTAGTTTTTGAGATATTAACGGTTATATGGTTATGCGGTCTGCATTTCCAGGTGGTCGTGATGTCGCGCTGATTTTGTCCTATCCACCTTATTTCTAGCTGCCATGATGCCTTACGTGAAATATGGGTGATTCTTCCGGTGTAATCCTCCCAGCCCCCTCCCCCCGTTATGTTGCTGACACAGACACAACATATCCCGACTGTAAACAATGTTTCAAAGCTGCAGGTGAAGGGAGCCAATTACGTCCAGCTTGGCTAAACATCTCGCCGATAAATATCCCGACTTAATCAAAGACCAACAGGTTAGCAGATGTGATAGATAACATTATTACATTCCCTCAAATAAGTCTTCAAAAAAGTGTTATTTCTTTGTGACAAGCAACTTTTTTTCACCATCGGAGTTTGACGAGAAAATGCACTGAGTACGAGCGCTGCAGACCCTCTACAAGTAATGTTAACAACCAACTGCAACAATCAGTCATGTTCTAGACCGGACATTGCACCCATAATCATTTTACAGCGGGGGATTCAAAAATAATGTGGATAGTTATGAGAAAATGTTTCAGCTATGTAAAACATCTTTGGTAAATGGTTTGGTTTCGGTGTCAGTCCCTCAGAATCAAAGAGTCAGCTTCTTTCTAGAGCTGACATTTTGCACCGAGATGTTCAACAATCATACAGGGAGAAATCTATCGTAGAAGAGGAGAGAGATCCATTTCTTAAGCAGTTTATCACAAAATAACTCCTGGAATGCATTAAAGTAAACATTACAGATTGGTTACCGGTATATTATATAACCAATCTGTAATGGAGAGAGGGAGGGGTAGGGAGAGGAGGGCCCTCCTCTCTCGGCATGTGCACAAAAGACCTCCTGTAACGGTCCTTGCTGCAGGGGAGCTGACAGAGCCTCTGACTGAAACCGCTCCGTTGTCCAGCCAGCAGGTCGTGTAGGGGGTGTGTCGTGTCATCCATGATTTTAAGTATTTTTTGTAGAATCCTTCCCTCCACAACCACCTCCAGGGGCTCCAGAGTGGTCCCCAGCACCGAGCCTGCTCTCCTAAAAAGTTTGTTCAGTTTGTTAGAGTCGCCGGCTCTGATGCAGTTGCCCCAGCAGGTGGCTGCGAAGAGAATTGTACTTGCTACCACAGACTGGTAAAAGATATGCAACATCTTGAAGGATCTGAACCTCCTCAGGAAATAGAGTCTACTCTGCCCCTTCTTGTAGACAGCCTCGGTATTGCATCTCCAGTCCAGTTTATTGTCCAGGTGAACGCCCAGGTATTTGCAGCTGTCCACACTCACCACCTCCTCACCCCCGATGGAAATAGGGGGAAATAGGATAGGAAATATATAACTTATTATAACAGTGTAAGATTATCAGATGGTGGATTTTGTCTTTAAGTTTGCATTACAGCCACCTGATGTCAACAGAAACCAGCAAACGGCTTTCATTAGTCAAACAATGTGACACAATGCTATCAGTTATTAAAATGAGATAAGCTGGTCAAAGAGCCAGCGGTTGCTTGATAGGTGAGTAAGTGTCTCTCCTCTGCACCACCCCAGAGCCACTGTTTCCCCCACAGTCTTACATAACCACCATTACCTCATTTCTCCATCCTGCTTGTTATTGTTTTGGCATCCTGTAATCCTTTTGTGCAAATGCATGCACTCTGATAGCTACATCTGGTATGTGTTTCTGGCAATCAGGCCAGTTGAGGAACATGGCGTTCTTTCAAGACCCTCGGAGCCCCCCGCTACATGTGTTTGCAATCTCCCTCTTCCTGGATCCACTCGTCACTGGCATTCCACCCGCTGGGTTTGTTTGGGCAAAACGCCCTGTGTACCAGGCCCGTCCTGCCCTGTGTACCAGGCCCGTCCCTTTGCAAAAGCCCTGACTGCTGTGCTGATTAGCTCAGGGTGGGGCGGCCGTGCTGCCAAGAACATGGCCCAGGCGGGGGCGCCGGGAAACAGACGTTCAGCCGCTTCTCAGGTGACCTTCTGATCAGAGGTGGAAAGAGTATACTGACAAATCCTACTGAAGTATTGTTACTTTAGTCAAAATTAATTCAAGTACAAGAAGTAGCCTATTTAAAAGTACTAAGGTAAAAGTAGATTTCCATTACTTTTTAAATGTTTTACATTTTAATTATTTGCTGTAATATAATGCTGGTTGTCACGTAGTCTATTCCTATGAGTCACTGGCTAGGCCAGGCTAACTAATAAAGAAAAAAACATTGCATGGATGCATAATAGACATAATAGACAAGACAATATCCCAATCAACTAAATTAATCATAAGTGGCTAGTAGTTGCTTCTTAAGTATTTTTTTAAATGAGGAGATGGAGGGTGAACTTTTTGTATATTCGTCGAGCTCGTTCCAGATCTGCGGGCCCCTACACGCAACACTAAGATTAGTGCAATTCAGTTTCCTGGTTTTACCATGGATAAGATGTTTCCTCCTGGTGTCGTGTGCGTCGAGGCACACAGATTGGAATGAGCTCACGTAGGCGGGGGTTTAAATTGTATGTAACCTGGTACATCAGACAAGCGTTCTGCAAATAATTGTATTCAGTAAGGCGTAGGAGATTATAATGATAAAATAAAGGAGCAGTTGGTGAATTGAAATCAGCCCACGATAGTGCTCTGATTATATTTTTCTGAAGTGTCTGAAGCTGTTTTAAATGTGTGGGGTAAGTGTTGCACCATACGACATTGCAATAATTCAAGTGAGGCTCGAAGAGTGTTTTATATAAAATCAGAAGGGCAGAAAAAGGAAGAAAATGTCGTAATTTAAAGAATAAACCAACATATTTGCTCAGTTTTTTACATAAAGCTTCTATGTGGCTCTTGAAATTTAAAAGCTTGTCTATAATGACCCCCAGGAATTTAGTGCAACTGACTTTTTCGATGGCCCGACCATTGATTTGGGGCCGGACAAGTTCAGCTTTGTTATCATTTTTCTTTGAGAGGAATAAAATATAGTTTGTTTTGCTAATGTTAAGAGAAAGTTTGTTACAGATGAACCAGGTGGCAACTTTTGATAGCTCTTCATTTAGGATTTGGTCTAGCTCAGTTGGGTTTTTGTGGGAAATGAATAGATTGGTATCATCGGCAAATATTATTTTATGGAAAACTTCAGTGGAGTTGACAAAATCGTTAATATATCAAATAAAAAGAAGTGGACCCAAAATGGAACCTGGGGGACCCCATAGTTGATGGTTTTGAGGGAAGATGAGACATTGTTTATGGAGACATATTGCTGTCTGCAGTTCATGTAGCTTTTAAACCAGATCATCATCATTAAATCAGATCATCCTTGAGTCTAATCTAAAATTTGATGAAATTCCATCAAGGCGTTCCTCAGATATTGCGTTAACAAACATCGGACGGACGTACGGACGGACAACCCGGATCCATAATGCCTCTGGCCTGGCTATCACCGGCGGAGGCATAAAAATTGGGTAGACCTAAGCCCACCTTCCAATTTGGACCTTTCCAAACTTGCTTTTTTAATTCAAGAGGCAGATTTATTCCAAATAAAGGTAGAAATTAGATGATCTAATTGTATAAAAAAGGATTTTGGCCAAAAAAAAAGAAAAAAAAAAAAGAAATTGAAATAGGTATAAATACTTGGGCAATACTGACATTTTAATTGAATTTATACAAGGGAAATGCTATCAATATTGTTACGGTCTCCCTTTTTCAGAGTAGATATGGCCCTCGTCAGCTTAATAAATGTTTATTTCTAATTTCTTTGGTTGTTTCTGAATTGAAGGTAATCTGCTCATACAGAGGGAGCTTTTTTGTCCAGACGGGGCTTCCGTACATGCCCATATATGGCTCTTCCGCCTCTGGGCTTGAGCTCAGTGTGTAACTACAGAAGATGGTCACCACAGCAGCAAAGCAGTTTGTTGACAGCCTATGCTAGTTTATGTATTGCCATGGATTATTTTTCCTTTTTCCTCTGAACCTGCAGAGGATATGCTAGAACCCTCGCACATCCAAGACAACAGTGCTTTCAAGTGCTGGGATGCTCCAGGAAGCCTCACACGGTTGCGCCCCACCAAAAGGCAGGACTAAAATATAAATGGTGTCGAAAATGTCCACCTAATTTCTAGCTCCTCCTCCTTGTGTCACTGTCCTCCCTGTTGACTGTCCTGCTCACACTCTCCTTTTTCCTCTCCAAACTGGGAACTACTACTTCAGGAGGCAACAGGCCTCTTAAAGAGACGGGAACATACAGTATGTCCCTCAAAGAATTCAGCATGAATCAACAAACGGCCAGAAATACATAGGTAAATATTATCATATTTTCATTATCAATGAGTTGAGGGAATGACTGCCTACTGATTGTAACACTACACTATCCGACATCCAATCACTGTGATTGTACTTCAGTGATGCCGGCAGCTCTCTCTCTCTGTGGCACCTTATACCTACAGTATATTGCTTTACCATCATACCCAGAGTCCCAGTAAAGAATAACACCAGTCTATTAAATGCTCCCTCTCTCAGTCTCTCTCTTGACTTCCTGTAAAACGGAGACCTTTCCTCCCAGGGTTCACCGCTGCTCCTGGAGTCCCGCGGCCGGGCGAGGAACACTTCATAAGCACAGGTCATTTGTCAAGTGAAAGACATTAAAGTAGTAAAAGCCCCAGGTATTAAGACCGCAGAGCAATGGGCCTGATCTATCTAGCGGAGAAAATGCTGAGCCTGCAGCGCGGGAAGGGGGGGGGGGGGTTCGAGGGGGGACCTGTTTTACAGCCTCGCTCTCTCTCTGTGCGGCGGGCGAGGGAGGGAGTGGATGGACACACTGGACCCCCCCTGGGCTGGGCCATTACAGTACATGAGGCCTGGGGACCTTACATGATATTCACAGTACGCTGACTCAATCTCCGGCAAGACATGCTCTGTTTTGTTTGTGCTGTAGAGAGAACGGGTCGGGCAGTCGGGATTGTTCTGGTCATCAATGTTATTGTTGTTGTTGTTGTTGTTGTTGTTGTTGTTGTTTGGAACCAGTACGGTGGCTGGGAGAGCTCAACGCACTGCAACTTAGGAAACACTTGCACATAGACAAACATCTTCATCAATTTGACAACACGTGCTGCAAATACACACTTAACACAACCAAATAGAGCACCACAGGAATGAGTCTGTAGCATGTTGGAGCTTACGGGGAAACGTGAATGGGGTTTTAGAATGGAGATTTTGCTTAAATGCATGAAATAAGGTCTGTGGTTAACAAAGGTTTATGGGAGTGGTCATTTGTGTTCAACACTTTTGTGACTTTTGAAACGTAAATGTGTTTTTTTACACGATTTCCCCAAAAAACGCTTCAAAAGGCATAAAATTGATTCACGTTCGTGAAGATTTTAATCTTATTTTATGATATTTTTTATTACTCCAACAACAAAACATGACCTGACTAGTATGTACGCTCACTCCTCAGCACACAGACCAATCAACATTAAGAGCCAAATCCAAAGTCAAAGAGTCTCCTAAACAGCAGCAGAGAAAGCTTGACTCACCAATGTTCAATCATGAGAGACAAGGTTCCAAATCAACTGATACAATAAAACAAGATTAATGTTTAGTGTTTATGACTCCATGATGACGCTCCTCCTGCGATGATGAGGGGAGGGCATCAGGAATGCAGAGAATAGAAATCCCCCCCCCCATGGGGAATCCCTCTGGAGCCATGAGGTTGGTGGTGGCAGGGGAAGAGGCGGGGCCAAACAACGGGTACACAGGAAGGACAGCTGCAGAGTGACAACATATCGGTGAGTAGCGAAACCACATAGTAAGAGATGTGAAGTTGATATACTCTCAACTGCTTTAGATGATTGGTTCAGCGGTAAAGGGAAGGAGATGGCTTTGACTGATTATTGAGAGAGTGGATAACTGATTGGATAGGAAGGAGTAAATTAAACTGGGCGTGGATAATTGATTCAATGGGGAAAAATGTGAATGAAATGGGGAGTAGTCTTCCTGATTGAAATGAGGTTTAGACCTCACTTCTTCTCATCTGACTTCTCTGTTTTGGTATTTGGCATCACAGACCGGCTGCTTGTTAACATGAGCGAGCTGTGAGATGTTTATTGACCTCACTGCACAGGCTTTCTGAGTATTACAGTACAACTCACTGCCCAGCCCAGTCACCAGAATCAAATATCAGCATGTTTTCTGGAATCCACGGAAAAGTAGAATGTGAATATTTTTTAACCAAAATACGTTCTATATACCTGAATATTAACATGATGAAGTATGTTGCTGGCGCCTAAGGGATAAGGGGTGGGCGGACCTGTGTCCCCGTCATACAAGCAACCAACCCAAACCATAACCTACCTTAACCTTAACCAAGTTGCTTTAGTTGCCTAAACCTAACCAAGTTGTTTTACTTGCCTAAACATTAACCAAAGTTGTTTTATTTGCGTTTAACTTTGGAAAGGCAACAAGTTTTTCAAATTAACCGGGATTTTGTTTCAAATTGACGTTGATATTAACCTACATATCCCTGTACCCTGTACTACGAAGCTGTCTTAACAGACCCGCGATCTGTCACTTTGATCTGGTTTGACTGAACAGGATCAAAGCTATCTAGTTTAAGGATACTACGACGCTGGTTTTCTAGTCGATAACTGAAGCTGGGATCTGCCTGTGCACGCGCACGTTTTTCGCTCGTGCACAGGCGCGCGTCCACGCGAAAGACGTGCGCTAGCCAATCACATTATGAACAGCTGAGTTGATCCACGCCCACACCCATTTCCACACCCATTTCCTCGTTCAATGAAAGCGCAGTGCATGATCAGAGTTTTAGCGGATATTTAATGTATCCGCGATTTAATGTCAGAATGAAAATCCGCGTTGGATAGTCTGCTGAAGGGCTGTCTAAAGCAGCAGCTTGTATTCACATCAGTCATTTGATTTACTTTGATCAGCGATTTCTGTCTGATACAGCTGCATTGATACAGCAGCAACAAATGTAAATGTGTAATCTCAGTCTATACATTTCCACAATCTGTAAGCCTATTTAGACCATAGATTTAGAAACGCATGCTCAATGAATAATGATCTCTATCACTCATGTGTGTGGTTGCACTGATCGAATAATTCATATATAAAATAGCCTAGTATAAAGCCTAATAGCCTACTATAAAAGAGAAAACTGCTGAACTGAATTGAGACGATGCGGGCATAGTTATCATTGATAAAAACTAGCCTATTTTTGCTCATATATTGGCATACAGCCTACAGGACACAGTTCCAGCTGAAAGATGCAAGAATAGCCTGCATATTTAGTATTGGGGCTATCCCATATTTATCCCATATCTATATTATATGTATAGGCTTTTCTGGCATGTAGGAGAATATCACCCTCACTCCATTTGAGGGTCCGTTCATGATATGCGCCGCGGTGATTAATAGTGATCATATTTCTCCACGCATCGTTGAGCTGTTAAGACATAAAGTGGTAAGTAGGCTTAATTTAATTACGGTATGTAGCCTACAGAGCCACAAATGTTTTGCTTGTTCTATTCTCAGTTGACTGCAATCTATTTTTCATATGGCGATCTTATGAATGGTGAGTGACTCCAGAGAGCCGATTATATGGGTCTCTCATGGATTTTGATCTTATCCTCTGAAGCTAACCTGGTCGCAACCAGGTTAGCTTTGCAGCGTCAGTTGCCATGGTGATTGAAAGTTAACTTGCTTTGTAGTACGGCTAAACCAGGTTTAAACTCAAACTTACTCGGATAAGGCATTAAACTAGCTTCGTAGTACAGGCTACTGGTTTGCAGGCATGTGAAATGCCAACCATTTATTCTGGCAATTGGGTTGCACTACCTCTTGGAGCTGCCAATGCACAGACAATGCAGGACAACAACAAAAAATACAAGATAGGGAAGCGCAACATTTAACGGCTATATTTATTATTATTATTATTATTATTATTATTATTATTATTATTATTATTACTATTAGTACAATTATTATTATTAATAATAATGTTATTTCATACTATGGAAGTTCACTAAAATGTTATAATTGCATTAAAATACAATTAATAATAAAATACATTATTTGCATTTAGAACTGCCGATGTTGCTGAATTATGCTGTTTTGCACACCATTTGTTTCACATTATAGTAAGGTTAGTAGGCCACAATGGAAATAAGTAGTGATATCCTGACAAATTATTTTATGCTGTATGTGTAACCGAAGTGAATCAGAGCCGATTCCTCGTGAGTCCCGAGTGGTAGCGAGTAGGTTGGTTAAACTCACTCCCCCACTATAAAGGCACGTTAATCAGCACCGCCAAGGGAGCTAGCTCTCTTGGTGCAGTGGTTAACGTGTCCGTCCCGTAAGCCAAAGGTCAGCAGTTCAAATCCACTCCTGGGTAAGCCCTTAACATGGGTTGCTGCAAGTACCGCCAACACAACGCCGTTATAGCTTGTTGGTATATTGTATTTTTTTATTTGTCAAATAAATAAATGAATGAATTCATTCATTCATTCATTCATTCATTCATTCATTCATTC
>NC_139624.1:110146370-110418630 GCF_964638095.1 Poromitra crassiceps
ATACTGTGTATCAGGCAGTCTGTGTGATGTATACTGTGTATCAGGCAGTCTGTGTGATGATGTATACTGTGTGTCAGGCAGTCTGTGTGATGATGTATACAGTGTATCAGGCAGTCTGTGTGATGATGTATACTGTGTATCAGGCAGTCTGTGTGATGATGTATACAGTGTATCAGGCAGTCTGTGTGATGTATACTGTGTATCAGACAGTCTGTGTGATGATGTATACAGTGTATCAGGCAGTCTGTGTGATGTATACTGTGTATCAGACAGTCTGTGTGATGATGTATACAGTGTATCAGGCAGTCTGTGTGATGTGTATCAGGCAGTCTGTGTGATGTATACTGTGTATCAGGCAGTCTGTGTGATGTATACAGTGTATCAGGCAGTCTGTGTTATGTATACAGTGTATCAGGCAGTCTGTGTGATGTATACTGTGTATCAGGCAGTATGTGTGATGTATACTGTGTATCAGGCAGTCTGTGTGATGTATACTGTGTATCAGGCAGTCTGTGTGATGTATACTGTGTATCAGGCAGTCTGTGTGATGATGTATACTGTGTATCAGGCAGTATGTGTGATGTATACAGTGTATCAGGCAGTCTGTGTGATGTATACTATGTATCAGGCAGTCTGTGTGATGTATACAGTGTATCAGGTAGTCTGTGTGATGTATACAGTCTATCAGGCAGTCTGTGTGATGATGTATACAGTGTATCAGGCAGTCTGTGTGATGTATACAGTGTATCAGGCAGTCTGTGTGATGTATACAGTGTATCAGGCAGTCTGTGTGATGTATACAGTGTATCAGGCAGTCTGTGTGATGTATACAGTCTATCAGGCAGTCTGTGTGATGATGTATACTGTGTATCAGGCAGTCTGTGTGATGATGTATACTGTGTATCAGGCAGTCTGTGTGATGATGTATACTGTGTATCAGGCAGTCTGTGTGATTATGTATACTGTGTATCAGGCAGTCTGTGTGATTATGTATACTGTGTATCAGGCAGTCTGTGTGATGATGTATACTGTGTATCAGGCAGTCTGTGTGATGATGTATACAGTGTATCAGGCAGTCTGTGTGATGATGTATACAGTGTATCAGGCAGTCTGTGTGATGATGTATACAGTGTATCAGGCAGTCTGTGTGATGTATACTGTGTATCAGGCAGTCTGTGTGATGATGTATACAGTGTATCAGGCAGTCTGTGTGATGTATACTGTGTATCAGGCAGTCTGTGTGATGTATACTGTGTATCAGGCAGTCTGTGTGATGATGTATACAGTGTATCAGGCAGTCTGTGTGATGATGTATACAGTGTATCAGGCAGTCTGTGTGATGATGTATACAGTGTATCAGGCAGTCTGTGTGATGTATACTGTGTATCAGGCAGTCTGTGTGATGTATACAGTGTATCAGGCAGTCTGTGTGATGTATACTGTGTATCAGGCAGTCTGTGTGATGTATACTGTGTGTCAGGCAGTCTGTGTGATGTATACTGTGTATCAGGCAGTCTGTGTGATGTATACTGTGTGTCAGGCAGTCTGTGTGATGTATACTGTGTATCAGGCAGTCTGTGTGATGATGTATACTGTGTATCAGGCAGTCTGTGTGATGTATACTGTGTATCAGGCAGTCTGTGTGATGTATACTGTGTATCAGGCAGTCTGTGTGATGATGTATACTGTGTGTCAGGCAGTCTGTGTGATGATGTATACAGTGTATCAGGCAGTCTGTGTGATGATGTATACTGTGTATCAGGCAGTCTGTGTGATGATGTATACAGTGTATCAGGCAGTCTGTGTGATGTATACTGTGTATCAGACAGTCTGTGTGATGATGTATACAGTGTATCAGGCAGTCTGTGTGATGTATACTGTGTATCAGACAGTCTGTGTGATGATGTATACAGTGTATCAGGCAGTCTGTGTGATGTGTATCAGGCAGTCTGTGTGATGTATACTGTGTATCAGGCAGTCTGTGTGATGTATACAGTGTATCAGGCAGTCTGTGTTATGTATACAGTGTATCAGGCAGTCTGTGTGATGTATACTGTGTATCAGGCAGTATGTGTGATGTATACTGTGTATCAGGCAGTCTGTGTGATGTATACTGTGTATCAGGCAGTCTGTGTGATGTATACTGTGTATCAGGCAGTCTGTGTGATGATGTATACTGTGTATCAGGCAGTATGTGTGATGTATACAGTGTATCAGGCAGTCTGTGTGATGTATACTATGTATCAGGCAGTCTGTGTGATGTATACAGTGTATCAGGTAGTCTGTGTGATGTATACAGTCTATCAGGCAGTCTGTGTGATGATGTATACAGTGTATCAGGCAGTCTGTGTGATGTATACAGTGTATCAGGCAGTCTGTGTGATGTATACAGTGTATCAGGCAGTCTGTGTGATGTATACAGTGTATCAGGCAGTCTGTGTGATGTATACAGTCTATCAGGCAGTCTGTGTGATGATGTATACTGTGTATCAGGCAGTCTGTGTGATGATGTATACTGTGTATCAGGCAGTCTGTGTGATGATGTATACTGTGTATCAGGCAGTCTGTGTGATGATGTATACTGTGTATCAGGCAGTCTGTGTGATTATGTATACTGTGTATCAGGCAGTCTGTGTGATGATGTATACTGTGTATCAGGCAGTCTGTGTGATGATGTATACAGTGTATCAGGCAGTCTGTGTGATGATGTATACTGTGTATCAGGCAGTCTGTGTGATGATGTATACTGTGTATCAGGCAGTCTGTGATGATGTATACTGTGTATCAGGCAGTATGTGTGATGTATACTGTGTGTCAGGCAGTCTGTGTGATGATGTATACTGTGTATCAGGCAGTCTGTGTGATGATGTATACTGTGTATCAGGCAGTCTGTGTGATGATGTATACTGTGTATCAGGCAGTCTGTGTGATGTATACTGTGTATCAGTGTGATGCACAGTATAGTGTGTCAGGCAGTCTGTGTGATGATGTACAGTATACAGTGTATCAGGCAGTCTGTGTGATGATGTATACAGTGTATCAGGCAGTCTGTGTGATGATGTATACAGTGTATCAGGCAGTCTGTGTGATGATGTATACAGTGTATCAGGCAGTCTGTGTGATGATGTATACAGTGTATCAGGCAGTCTGTGTGATGATGTATACTGTGTATCAGGCAGTCTGTGTGATGTATACTGTGTATCAGGCAGTCTGTGTGATGATGTATACAGTGTATCAGGCAGTCTGTGTGATGATGTATAGTGTATCAGGCAGTCTGTGTGATGTATACGATGTATCAGGCAGTCTGTGTGATGATGTATACAGTGTATCAGGCAGTCTGTGTGATGATGTATACAGTGTGTCAGGCAGTCTGTGTGATGATGTATACTGTGTATCAGGCAGTCTGTGTGATGTATACGATGTATCCGGCAGTCTGTGTGATGTATACAGTGTATCAGGCAGTCTGTGTGATGATGTATACTGTGTATCAGGCAGTCTGTGTGATGATGTATACAGTGTATCAGGCAGTCTGTGTGATGATGTATACAGTGTATCAGGCAGTCTGTGTGATGATGTATACTGTGTATCAGGCAGTCTGTGTGATGATGTATACTGTGTATCAGGCAGTCTGTTTGATGATGTATACTGTGTATCAGGCAGTCTGTGTGATGATGTATACAGTGTATCAGGCAGTCTGTGTGATGTATACTGTGTATCAGGCAGTCTGTGTGATGTATACAGTGTATCAGGCAGTCTGTGTGATGTATACTGTGTATCAGGCAGTCTGTGTGATGTATACAGTGTATCAGGCAGTCTGTGTGATGTATAGTGTGTCAGGCAGTCTGTGTGATGATGTATACAGTGTATCAGGCAGTCTGTGTGATGATGTATACAGTGTATCAGGCAGTCTGTGTGATGTATAGTGTGTCAGGCAGTCTGTGTGATGATGTATACAGTGTATCAGGCAGTCTGTGTGATGATGTATACAGTGTATCAGGCAGTCTGTGTGATGATGTATACAGTGTATCAGGCAGTCTGTGTGATGTATACTGTGTATCAGGCAGTCTGTGTGATGTATACTGTGTATCAGGCAGTCTGTGTGATGTATACAGTGTATCAGGCAGTCTGTGTGATGTATAGTGTGTCAGGCAGTCTGTGTGATGATGTATACCGTGTATCAGGCAGTCTGTGTGATGATGTATACAGTGTATCAGGCAGTCTGTGTGATGTATAGTGTATCAGGCAGTCTGTGTGATGTATACTGTGTATCAGGCAGTCTGTGTGATGATGTATACAGTGTATCAGGCAGTCTGCGTGATGATGTATACTGTGTATCAGGCAGTCTGTGTGATGTATACAGTGTAGCAGGCAGTCTGTGTGATGTATACAGTGTATCAGGCAGTCTGTGTGATGTATACAAGACACCACAGTCAGACCTGCTTAGATTCCCCCAGCAAGCCAGCCATGTAACGCAGGATTTTACTATTATTTCATTTACAAGAACTTCACACAATTAGAGAATTTAGAAGAATGACTGCTCTAACACACATACACACACACACACACACACACACACACACACACACACACACACACACACACACACACACACACACACACACACACACACACACACACACACAAAACACTGACTCCCACAATTCTCTCACATGCACAGCAACTGACAGAAACACATAGATTCCATATCCCATTTACCTCCCCTCCAGCCAGGAAAGCTATTATAGTTGTGCATGCCATTACATGATTCATTTAGAACAGTGTCAGTGGAAGTGCTTTCATTACCTGCTTTAAAAAGGCTTGCCGAACATTGCATAAACTATAATGGTTTGGATCAACATGATACATTATTTATTCAATCCACTGGTTCTTTTCCCTTTGGGGAGAGACGGACATATTATCGGTCAATAATGGTGTTCACAGCCTCAGCTTGTGAAGAAAACATTACAAACCTGATAATCCATTATAACTACTATTGAGTATTAGACACATTTCTTTTTATCAAAGCAAAGCAATCAATGGGATATTTCATACAAGATTTTTTATTGCTATATCATGAAAAAACTGTAGTGCTCTTCCTCATTACGAAGGTGCTGTAAGTGGTATTAGAAAGAAAGAAAGAAAGAAAGAAAGAAAGAAAGAAAGAAAGAAAGAAAGAAAGAAAGAAAGAAAGAAAGAAAGAAAGAAAGAAAGTGATATACCTGTAGAGTGTTTGGTCAGTAACATGAGTCCTCCGCTGTGCAGTATACAGAAAATCAATTTTCTGGGATCCCATCTCACTTTTATCCAATCAGGAGAGAGGATTCCACAAATGTATTTAATTCAGGAGACCCATGTTACTGACCAAACTATATATGTGATGGCTGTCAGAATGTAGAGCTACACGTTATTTAACAAACAAAAAAACATCACTTACAGCACCTTTAAGACAATTTACCCATTTATTCAAGATAATCCACAGACCTTGTGAACTATTTTCTTTCGACCGAATATACCTGCCAACCGTCTCACCGATAGGAAGTGTGTGCGCTAACGTTAGATGCACGCTTCCTTCTGCGCGGTGAGACGGTTGGCGGGTATAATTCCATCGAAAGAAAATAGTTCCTATAGCCTACATCAGGGATGTCAGAGATACGGATCCGGCCCGCGGGCAGGTTTCATCCGGCCCGCGAGATGTTTTGGAATATTAATATATATATATATATATATATATATATATATATATATATATATATATATATATATATATATATATATATTATTATTATTATTATTAAATTCGCACCCCATTATCATGAACTACGTGTGGCTAATAAGCAAGCTAAGAGTTCATTCATAAGTTAATTAACCTGCACTACAAGGAAGTATGTCAGTAGGTCATCAGGTGTAAACAAAGCCGCCATGATGCCACACTGGAATTGAATCGCGCATTCAGCTACCTACCAAAAAACAAAAGAATCAACAAGATCAGGCGCGGACTGCATAATCGGGCACGTCGGGCAAATGCCCGGTGGCCTGGCCTGGCCTGGCCTGGTTTGGCCTGGCCTACATGAAACTGCTCACAAGGTCTGTGGATTATCTTGACTAACCACGTCATGGTTGCTGGAAAGAGACATTGCTGTTGAGTTTTTCAAATTCCATTTAATTCAGTTCCATTGTATTGGAGAGAAGGCAGACATCTACAGCCGATATCTGCAAAACTCTGCAACTCACACCAAAACAATCTCTATGGATAAATAGCACAGGTAAGAGGGAGAATAGGAATTGTTTTTATTTTGGAGGTGAACTGTCCCTTTAAGTAACTTAAAATTGATATTTTTCCAGCATTGGATGTCATTGCATAAAGCCAGGCCTTTGTCAGTGTCTATGGCTCCACCAGTAAAGTCTGGTGGTTAGAAGCCACTCCGTTAGCAAAAGGCCAATGGGAGTCCATCACAGAGCAGAAGTGCCCTTGAGCCTGATGATAAATGCCTGCCTCCAGTCCACACTCAGTGTAAGTCACTCTGGATAAGACAATATGCAAACAGATGATTATGCAGACACTGGCATATTTAATGAACTGTGTATGCATAATGAAATCAGAGAAGTGTTGAGTTCAATTGACACAAAGTTTCCTGTCAGTTGAAGTTTTATAGTGGGTTTGAAGGATCTTGCATTGTCCACAACTAGCAGTGGTTCTCAACATGGGGTCCCAGATGTCTAAGTTGTTCAACTTCAGCATCATTTCATTTACAAGAGGTTAACATAATTAGAGAATAGAGGAATGATGTTTGATCAGTTTCTCTTATCGCTCTACCTGCAAAGCATATATTAATTTTCAGCTTCCCTGAAAACAGCATTCATATCATTACACCATGGATTTATAGTGTTCTTCCTCCAAACAACGCCTGATGCTTAGTTTAAGTTGAAGCTTTGAGATTTGGGGGGGGATTAAAGCCTTATTTTGACTCCTATTATCTACCTGATGGATTGGCAATAACCTATGCAGGTGACTGTGGGGAGAGCTGCTCTGCAAAGGTTTTTAGCAAAGTACATGTGGAAGTAGCTCCACCCAATGGAAAAACAAGATTACTACACCTTAGGTGCACCACAATACACCTAGAAACTGTAGAGAACTACAGGCACAAAAATATTTTTTTAATCAAGACAAACAATGAGTTGTAATAAAGTTGTGTTTATTTGAATATTAATAAATAGTGAACATTGTGACTTATTTATGAAAAGTGTAAATCATTTTAAAAAAGTGCTTTGCTTCCCCTCAGTTGAATTGTGCTCTTGTGCAAATCAGCATCTTGTGTCTCTTCTGTGAGTTCCTGTGGAGGAAACAAATTATACAAAATGTCAAGTTATTTCATCCGTGCATATTTTAACATCCTGAGTGACAGTTCCAATTTTGTCTTCCATCAACAAAGCATTGTGGATTGCCTCGCAACAAGACAGCAATTAAGTTGGGCTGCAGAGTGAAATGCTAAAGGAAACCTTGTGACTGTGGTTGTGATTTCTTCAAGTGTTTATTCAAGTGTGGTGATCTGGCTCCATTCTTCGAGCCGTCGGGGTTTGACACTGCTGGTTTCCATGGCTTCTCTATTGGATGAGAAGATAAGATTAGATAAGATATTAACATAACGTGTGTGTGTGTGTGTTCTCACCTGTAGTGCTATTTATGCATCTTGTTTTGTTCC
This sequence comes from Poromitra crassiceps, assembly GCF_964638095.1. Taxonomy (NCBI): domain Eukaryota; kingdom Metazoa; phylum Chordata; class Actinopteri; order Beryciformes; family Melamphaidae; genus Poromitra; species Poromitra crassiceps. The sequence goes on from NC_139624.1 coordinate 110,154,071, forward strand.
GAGTTGCTGAGTTTGAGATATCGGTCGTTGGAGATATCTGCCTTCTCTGGAATATACAATGGACCTTAATGGTACTCCAATTGTGGTGCTCAAAGCACCAACAAATACATGCGGAAAAACTCGCTGCATTGTCCCTTTCCAGAACTCATGACCCGGTCACTCAAGATAATCCACACACCTTGTTGTGAGCAGTTTCATAAGAAAATAGTCCCTACATGAAACAAAAGTAGTTTCATGGTTGAAAGAAAATAAATTGGTTCCATGAAACTGCTCACAGCAAGGTCTGTGGATTATCTTGAGTAACCGGGTCATGATTTCTGGAAAGAGACATTGCTGTAGATTTATTTATTTTTTGCTTTGAGCACTTCCATTATATTCAAGAGATAGGCAGATATCTCTACGGTTGACATCTCCAAAACTCATCAACTCGCACCAAAGCGATCCAGATGGATTAATCGCACTACAGGTCAGAGGAAAATTAGATTTTGGAGTGAACTGTCCCTTTAAGAATCCTTTTGCTTACCAGTTTGCCATTTGTGTGTTAGGCATCTCTGATCCATGTTCCTCCATTTGTCCTGGAGGGGAACAGACATGGCGCAGTTCTCCTCATTCACTTCCCGGGTAGCATTGTGGTGTGGACGCTGGCAGAGCCTTTCCCATGCGACAGGCTGGTGCTGCAGCTCACTACAGGCACAGTTGTTTTCCCTAAGCTTTGGGTACAGCACTACAGGACACTTTGGCAGGTGCTGCTTGGGTGCCAGTGGACTCTTTATGTCAATGAGCTTCCTGGGGTCTTCAGGGCCCCTCCATTTCTGCCGTGTCCGACAAGAACTGTTCTCAGATATCTCTCCCTCAGTGTCGCATTCGCGATACGGGCCATGGATGTCAGAGCCGGGGCCTTTTCGTGGCAATCTGTTTGTGTGAGATTTACAGGCCTCACAAGTCAGGAGGAGTGAGTCATTCCACGGTTGGAAGGGAACCGCTTTTCTTTTCAAAATCCACCTGCATGGGTCTAATCCAGGTCTGGCAGATATGCAGATCCTGCGAGTTGACAGACATCTAGCACAAAGTCGTTCCCCATTGGCGCCACGGGTGTTGAAAGCATTCTCATTGATATTTCGGTTGAGGCAACATTCGTGGTCAGAGAGGCTCTGCCAATCCACCTTTTGCTTTGTTTTGGGATATTTGGATTTAAGAACATTTGGGTGTTCCTTGTACTCGAAGTCTAGTTTTCTTCTTCTGGTGGACACATCTGTACCGCGGCTGCGCGGGGATTTGGTCTGCTTCTGGGGAGTTGGTGGCATGGGAGTTGGTGGCATTTTGCTAGAATAGTATGGATTCTCAAAATCAGCTAGCCAACTGGTTGAGGGGAGGTAAGCAGGCAATGACTCAAATGAAGTCTCCTGGTGATCCTGGTCAATCAAGTCTACTCTCTCTGGGCTTATATCTGCTGTGAGAGGGGAATTCTCCACCAACATTGAGCTAGGTGTAAGAGTCTCCTCTGCTGTAGGGCTCAACTCGGAGACAGGAACCTCTTCTGTAACAGGGACATCCATTGTAGGGTAGATAGCTGCTTCAGATGGCATCTCAACTACAGGGCCCTCCGCTGTGGGGACCACCTCCACCACAGGGTCTTCTACCAGAGGCGGTATCTCAATCACGGGGTCCAACTCCTCCACAGGAACCTCTTCTCTCACCATCAGTGCATCTGCCAAGGAGTCTTCAACTTCTGGAGTCAACGTTTCCATATGGGGGTCTGTGATGCTATTTTGGATCAGCCACTCTGAGGTGGGAATACAAGTGTCTTCCATTGACCACACAGTGGACTCCATCCCTCTCAGCTCTTCCAGGTCAAAGGGCGTGTGGAGGACTTCAACACTGTTGGAAGTCCTGCTCATATTCAGATCTTCCCTGCACCTTGTCCCATGGGCATCACTGAGGACCATTACTCCGGAGCCCACATCGGACGCCACAACCTCAGGCACCATCTGGTTCCTGGACTCATCCAGGGCGGGGATCTGGTCATCGCCAGGCATTCCCACCAGCAGGATATCAGGACACGTTTGGAGGCACTGCTCCGATGGGTCCACAGGCAGGCACAGCTCCTCCTCCTGTAACGCATGGCCCTCCATGATGGAGCTACACCGGGCCACATCTTGAGAGTAGCCCTGAGCCAGCTCTGCCGTCTCGTGAGAACGCAGCACTTGCAAGCCCACCGGAGTGCTGCAACATTCAATCCTCACCTCCTCCGTCTGGATCACAAAGCTACTCTTCATAGGCGGCCTGGTGCTGGGAGAGGGCCCCACAACATCCTTGTGGGCCACTGACCGATCCCCCGTCTGCACAGCCATGGTTGGGGAGAGAGGCTGACTGGTGGGGACACAGATAGTTTTGTCTGGATGGTTGTTGCTGTGGACAGGAAAGCCACTGAAGGCCTCAACCTCACCAGAGACTTGGGGGTTGGGCCTTGCAGACAGTGGCTCAGTCTGCACCTCGGAGCTGATCATCTCTCTAGCTGGGGCATTGTGCTGGTAGCGGAACCTGCGGGCGTGATAGGCCATGGTCTGGTAATGGTGGGGGTTGAGCATGCGCCTGTAGTCCATCAAGTGGAGGTGGGTTTGGGGTAGAATGTAGCCTGGTGGCTCCATGTACGGGCTCGGCTGATAGTGGGGTATCGCTGGCATGCCATAACCTTAACAGTAAATTAAGAAAGTGTCAGTGTGTGTGAATGTAGTCAGGGTTTAAATGTGGTCAGGGTTTGAAAAATGTTTGGACATTATTTTATTACAATTTAAAAAAAAAGTACATTTGACTTATGGTCGAGAAAGATTAAACTCTCTCCTAAGAGAGAATGGGTCATTGCAACAGCAAAATAAAAGGATACACCAAAGACAAAATAGAAAATATAGAAATATAGCAAATGAGGGGAATGATCATTCACATCTACAAAGAATACACTATGCAAAAGTGCAGCATTATGAGGGTGTGTAAAATACAGCAAGTATAACATACTGAAACAAAGAAACGTGAAAATAATATAACGTACTAAAAATGAAACATGCCGTTATGAAATAAGTGACAAATTACATGCAACGTGTTATTCACATAAAACATCTCCAGAAGGTCATACTATATAAATAACTTTGAGAACATTAAGATTTAGATGTGCACAACTAGGTCATAAATTCCAGATGTAGGTTGCTGAAAAGAAAAGGTGACAATGTGGAAGGTGCATTCTTGTCTGTTGTCTTTATCAGAACATATTTCTAGTTGGATGTGGATGTCCAAAAATATACTGCAGAGAATATACATCAAGATCAGCAACGATGGCAACATTTAACTTAAACAAAGTTGAACTGGTTGCAGTCCATTTACTTGTGTAGATCAAAAGGTTTATGGCACAGTGCTTACATGCAGGACAACCATTACTTACACCAGAAAGACACAGGACTTAGCTTAATTGATATTAACAGATAATTCACCAACATGCACACAAACTTACCTAAACCTGGGAAGCCACAGTAGGGGTTGTAGGACACAGGCATGGGTAACGGCATGGGCCACTGCAGATTCTGCATAGGCAGGTAAGGTTGGGAGGGCTGTATGTAGAAGAAGGGTTTGTGGTGCTGCTCCTCTGGCCGGGGGCCTCCATAAGGCCCTGGAGTAGGCTGATGGGCCCCCGGGGCTGGAGTTCTATATGGCCCTTGAGGGGGCTGATGAGGCCCCGGGGCGTGCTGAGCTCCAGGCGGCAGGTTGGGACCCCGAGGGCCTGAGCCGTACATCTGCTGCTGTGATGTGGATGCTGCTGAGCCGTACATATGCTGCTGTGATGTGGACGCTGCTGCCTCCATATCTGTCAAAGTGAGGTAAAAGGCAGAGGATAATTGTTTGCTTCGTCAGTAAATGTGTTGCAAGACTCCTAATCATTTGATTATTTTATAACACGGTGCAAAGAATAAGTAGGTAGTGAACAGCCATACATACATGCAAAAAGAAGATTACCACTGACAAACCAACACAGCTTTCCAAAGGGAAATCAGAGGTTCGCACTCATGCCGCATGCTAGATTGAAATGCCGCACTAATTGGATAGATTTGGGTTCCAGGTGATGATTGTCGAATCAGACTGTACTAACCTGAATGGAAAGCCAATGGAAAATGCTTATTTGGGATTCCCGCCCACTGTCGTGTGTCAGCTCAACTGACTGGAGGATCAGAGAGGGCAAAAAGCAGAATCAGATAATTTAATTGGCTGAAAAGAAGAGAAGCTGATTGGCTTTAAGGAAACAGGCCTGCGGCTCGTTGGCTGTAAATAAGCAGAACCACAGAACCTGTGTGCAACCAACCCAACCTTCCCTAAAAATGCATAGTTAATGTCAAGGTGTCCTATGATGATATACAAGTTGGTCCCCAGAAGAAGCAATTATGAGGTTAGATGAGGTGTTGCTTGGTAACCTGCAGCAATATTTACAAATTGTATTTTCATTCAAAATAAGGTCATCATGTAAACTGACCAGTGATATTCAATCAGTAGAATGTAGATGTGTTGTGTATTCTGGTGTTTTCTTTAAGGCATAACAGGATAGATCCATCACACTGTCCTAAATGTGTATCTTTCAGTAGAGGTTTACTTCCATTTACAAATCTCACCTTACAACCAAGAAAACGGCAGAAACAAACAAGAAATTGTGCCAATTCGCCTTTTCAGATGCTCGTGTATTTAGGATATTAAACTTTAGCTTTACACTATTCAATTGCTGCAAAGTAACATCATCCTTATCAATGCTATGCTTAGTTTCCAGCTCCTTAATTTCTCTTTCTAATGCCATTATATGACTATTAACACATTGACTGCCAGACGTTTTTTTTTGCTGTAGGTAGCTTCTGCCAAGCCGTTTTTTGAGGATTATGGCTCATTTTATAAGAGCCGAGGATTCGTTTCAGCTTGGAGTTTGTGAACATACAATATCTCAAAAGTACTAATAGAATGTGTACTTTCTCTGTCTAAAAGAGTTAGTTTGTAGAGTTAGTAGTTATGTAAGCATTAGCAGTTGAATACAGCATGGTTTTAGCGTGAAAAAGAATATTCAGAGATAAACGGCTTTTTGTGAAATTGGATGGAACTGTCACTTTAACCATTCATTTTTGGCTCTCTCTCTCTCTCTCTCCCTCCCCCTCTCGCTCTCTCTCTCCCTCCCTCTCGCTCTCCCTCCCTCTCTCTCTCTCTCTCTCTCTCTCTCTCTCTCTCTCTCTCTCTCCCTCCCTCTCGAGTTGCTTCAACTCCGCCCTCCGTGGGCGGACAAGCTTGTCACCAGTCAGTGCTTTGCTGCTCTCCTGTGCCTGTCTGGCCTGTCTGCACGGCCGCTGTTTGAGGAAGTCGGGGTGGACTCGCTCGTTTGGAGTTTTGGTTGAGAGAAGCTTTTGCGATTCTGGTCATATTTATGCTGCGTGTTTCAAAGTGTGTTCCTCCACCTGTTATCTATCACCCGATCATAGTAGATCGGCTGAATCTATTATGTAAATTTGCAATCCCGCATCGCCAGCAATCAGCGCGAAAAGGAGAATGGCTGGGCTGAGAATGGCTTGACAAGTTAAAAAAATGCTTTCCTTTCTCTAGCGAGGAGAGCACTGTTGCCACTTAGTGGGTCGGTGGAATGGGTTGTAAACGTTCGGTGGCTCCAATAATTATATAAGAGATGTAAAAGGCTTAGATGCACAACCCACCGTCAAAAAAAAAAAATCGATGCCAAAAACGTGTAAACACGTTGTTGGCAGGGAACAGCTGGATTCTGAAAACGTGTTCATACGTTGTTGGCAGGGAATGTGTTAAATGTATTTTTCACGTGGGAAGAGTCAGGGCTGGACTGGGACCAAAAAAGCTACCTGCCATGTGTCAGACAGGCCCACAATTTCGAATCGGCCCAATTTTTCGAGCTCGCGCTCGCATGGGTTGGGGATTTACTTATAAAGCCACATGTTATGACCCGGTCTAGGGGTTTTAGGTGTAATCATGGGTCGCGGAACCGCCCGGGCCACACGGGCCTGGGCCTGGGTACATTTCAGTTCCCCCCCAAAAATTTTTTTTTTTTTTTTTTTTTTTCAAATACATAATACATACTTTTTCACCAACCTGACCGGCCCACTAGCGAGCGGCCCACCTGCCATTGCACCGGTAGAATTACATTGCAGTCCAGCCCTGGGAAGAGTACGAAATAATGCATCCTCGACAGAAAGCTTTAAAGGTTTCCCAAATAAGAATGGGGCAAGTATCCTGGTTCTGATGAGCTTCCACAAAAATATCAATCTGAGTATTCATAAACTCCACAAATTTTGTGTCCAACAATAGCATGGTGTTAAAACGCCATGCTCTTGTTGGAGCTACAACCGTCTTAAATTGTATAGTTAATAACAACGGTGAGTGGTCAGATATAATTCTAGGCAAATACTCACATTCTGAAATACAATCTAAAAGAGCATTATTTGTCATAAAAAAAATCAACCCTTGAATAAGAATTATGCACTTGGGAGTAGTACGAGTATTCCCTCCTGGTAGGGTGCATTGTTCTCCATATCTCACATAAGCCTATATCTTTTATGTTTTCAATTAACGATTTAGCCATATTGGAGAGAGGTTGAGAGTTATGTGGAGCATGGTGAAAGTTCAGGCAAATGACTTGCTTGGCAAATTAAAAAGATGGAAGAGGAAAGAGCAATCCATAGTATTAGAGGCTCTGATGGAAGTATTACAATGGACCCGGTATCCATAGGACTTTCAGATCATTTTTATCAAGAGCTTTATCAGTCTGAGAATACTGGCTCCTGAGAGAGCATACAATCATTTTTAGATGGAATAGTCTTCCCTACAATATCAGAATCAGATAAAATAGATTTAGACAGAGATATTTCTTCTGTGGAACTAGTAAAAGCTATAGATAAGTTACAAAATGGTAAATCTCCCGGTGATGGTTTGCCTATTGAGTTTTACAGGTGCTTTCTATCTAAGATCGTGAATCCATTTAAAAACATGATTATGTCTGCTATTTTAAAAAACAAACTACCTGAGTCCCTTACACTAGCTATCATTACCCTTTTAAAAAGAAAGATAAGGACCCATTACTCTGTGCCTCAATGAGACCTGTATCACTTCTGAATGCTGATTATAAAATAATTGCTAAGGTGCTTGTACAGCGGCTAGATACAGTTATACATGGTCTAATACATTCAGATCAGACGGGGTTTATGGGAGGTAGGCTATCCTCGGATAACCTTCGGAGATTCTGTAATGTGATTTCACATACTCATGATGATAGGTCTCCCATGGTGGTAGTAGCAATAGATGCCGAAAAGGCGTTTGATAGAGTTGAATGGAACTATTTGTGGGAGGTATTTAATTTCGGCCCAGTATTTATATCATGGATTAAATTATTTTATCAGTCTCCGAGGGCATCTGTAAAAACCAATGGGCAGACGTCTGAACCTTTCTTCCTGGGAAGAGGCACAAGGCAAGGATGCCCTTTGTCTCCCTATCTGTTTGCTCTCACGGTGGAGGCTTTAGCAATTATGATCAGGTCACATGATAGGATATTGGGTATAAGCATTGGAGCAGAATCTCAATGTCATTTCGCTATATGCAGATGACATTTTATTATATCTTTCAAAGCCAGAGCAGTCTATACCTGCTCTTTTAGAATTATTAGAAAGATATAGACTAGTATCTGGTTTTAAAGTCAACTAGGAAAAAACTGAAATTATGCCTATTTCTAACTGTGACTACACCTCACTCCAGAGACAGTTTAAATGGAAATGGACTCAGAAACACATAAAGTACCTGGGTGTCTTGATCTCAAATAACCTGGATGAAATTTATAAACTTAATTATTCTCCAGCATTGGATAACATAGAGGTAGATCTCAAACGCTGGCAGACACTTCCAATATCCATCTTAGGCGAATATATTAAGAATTAGCATTTTACCAAAATTGACCTACTTATTCCAAATGCTTCCTCTACAAGTTCCTGATTATTTTTTTAAGAAAATTCAATCTTTATTCTCCTCTTTCATTTGGAATGGTAAAATCGCGAGAGTTCGCATAAGTGTATTGTATCTTCCATTTGAGTTAGCTGGGCTTGGTCTTCCTAATATTAAATTGTACAATTGGGCAGCACAATTAAAATCGTTAAAGCAGTGGTTTAAAAACCCTGGTGCATGGGCTAGAATAGAAAATAATGATGTATCACCTCTAGACTTAAACTATGCCCCTTATTGTCAAATGAAAAATCTTCGAAAAATAACTAGCAACCCAATTGTACTCAACTCTGTGAGAATATGGAACTGCGCTCATAAGTTTCTGAACTGGAATAAGCCTCTATCACCTTACACTCCTATATGGAAGAATCCAGCTCTGCCTTCTGTTGGTGATAATGTTTCGAAACAGTGGGCTGATAAAGGCATCCTAACTGTGGCTTGCTTGTATGACAGTGGCACTCTTCTCACATTTACACAGATCCAAGAAAGATATAATGTACCTAGCTCACAATTCTTTAAGTTTCTACAGTTAATAAGTTTTATTCAGTCCACTCAGCAAACACTGGAGGAACCAAAGGCCTCTGTAATAGAGAAAATACTAATACAATCAGAGAAATCAACTAAATTATTATCTAGACTTTACAGAGGTTTGATGGAGGCTTTTCCAGACAATACTCTTTCTACTAAGGAAAAATGGCAGGGCGACATTGAGGAAAACATTGACGAGGAGGAATGGATACAGATTTGTTCAAATATACACTCTGGCTCATACAACTGGAGACACAAACTCTTTACAATTCAAGATTGTGCATAGAACATATTATACCCCAGAAAAACTTCATGCCATGCACTCAGAAATGTCCTTTTTGTGCTGGAGGTGCAAGAGACAAAAGGGCTCGCTTTTGCATATGCTGTGGTCTTTCTGTAAACTGACCCCCTTTTGGGAGGAAATATGTTTTGTTAACTCATCATGCTTGCAACTTAATCTAACGCCCACTCCTCGTCTCTGTTTACTCGGCAACTTTAATGTTGGTGATTGCCACCAAAGGAAATTTTGTAATCTTGCATTTATTGCTGCAAAAAAATGTATTGCTGTTGGCTGGAAGGCCTCCTATCCCCCAACACTGTCTCAGTGGAAGGTAGAGATGTCAGGCTATATCCCTCTTGATCATCTGTATTACAAAATGAAAGGAAAGCTTGACATATATGATAAAATATGGACCCCTTATGTGACTTTTATGGATAACTGTTAAACATCGGTTGAATTATGCTTTTCTATGAGACTGACATTCATTTACTGATTTCCTCATCTTCATATACCGTTTTTTTCTCCCCTTTTTGAGATTCTTGAGATGTGTGTATGTATGTAGTATGTGTATGCATATATATGTGGATATACGCGTGTACAGTATGTGTATGTGTGTACATGTATATATATGCACATATATCTGTAGTTGCAACCCTAGCATTGTTTGTCTACTGTGTCTGTTTAAGTTGCATTGTCTTGTTTGTCCTGTTTTGTTATCTTGTCCCACCTGCCTGAGGGTATCATTCATACATATAAAAAGCATACACATAGCACTGACTCTCACTCTGCGGTGAGTGGCCCTGGGGGAGGGCGTGGCCCCCATAGTAACCCAGTTCCACCTCTGTGGGAGGAAACACTTTTGCAAATACAGGGGAGGGTTGTGGGGTATGCTGCACATTGTAATGTATTGTATGTAGGGATGGCCGATATTAGCATAAAAAAATCAATATCGGAAAATATCGGTATCGGTTTTCATGCCGATATTTTTTTTTTTTTATAAATACAGGGGGAGTTTCACTGAGAGCAATGCTCTCTTTTTCAGGAGTGCCCTGTTCACATTCACACACACACACCTGGAAGCTGACCAGTACAACCACAGTCTGATCTGTTGGCCACTGAGCAGCTCCACTGGAGCGGTTGGGGTTAAGGGCCTTGCTCAAGGGCACCTCAGTGGTGGTAATGAGGGAGGGGCAAGCGCTGCCTTTTCACTTTCCCCACCCAGATTTATCCTGCCGGTCCCGGGGATTGAACCGACGACCTTCTGGTCACAAGCTCGCTTCTCTAACACTTACAACTTTAACACAACATGCATATTATATATTAAACTCTTCAGCTACATTAAGCTACCGTACATTATGTAACTTGTTACGTGAAATTTTGGTGGAAAAAAAGCCTGCTTATATCGGTATCGGTTGATATCGGTATTGGAAATTAAGAGTTGGACATTATCGGATATCGGTAAAAAAGCCAATATCGAACATCCCTAATTGTATGTCTATAATTCAAAAAAAAAAAGAGAATTGTGCCAATTCCATCTTGTGAAGGGCTCTTTGCATGAGTGGTGTCTTAATCGAATGTAAAATGCAAGTTTCCTTCCAAAACGATGCAAGGCACACTGTAGGATTTGAGAATAATTAAAATGCCTTTATTTTACATGGCAAAAAAACAAGTTTGAAATTAAGAAATTGTGCTACTTTTGGATGCCAATGGTCGTTCTAAAAACATTGGTACATGAAAACATGTTTTGGCACAGCCTTCACTGGAGATACATGAATTGTAAATTTAGAAAGTTTGTTTTGTCCAGTTGAAACGGTCTATACATAATAAAAACAAAAACAAATAAGTAATCAATGTGCTGAATGATTGCCAGGTCAACAGATTTTGCTCATTATGGTGTAGTATCTAAAACAGGATTTCCAGCAGTGTAATACAGGCCAGCTGGACCAGCTGGTATTATTTGCCTATGCATATCACCTACAGTACATTGGAAACATAAATTAACCCTCATGCTCAGTGTAAAAGTGTGGGAAACTCCAGTCCAGACATGTCCACTCTTCTTACAAAAGGTACGATGGGATTTATTTTCTGATCAAGTCCCCGCCCCCTTACCTCTACACTACCCAGACAGCCTGAGGTATGATAGGATTGAGATAAATCAAGGCTTAAATGTAATGAAAATGTTTTATTGGATTGGCCCCAAACAGTGGCAAACCAACATCTGCAACACAAGCAATAAGCTGGCAATTTGCCAGTGTGTGAAATCCATTAACGAATAGTGAGAGTGGTCTGGCAGAGTCCATGGACCTCCTGCTCAAACCTTATACATGTGTGTTCCTCGCATTTAACAAAAAAAGGCTTCCTTAACACGTGCAGTGCATTCCCACTGGTGCTCAAAGTATTTTCAAAAAACATCACTCCATGGTGTTCTGTTGGTGGGACCTGACAAAGAAGAAAAAGTGTCATTGGATTAAAAGAGCCGTTTTAAGTGGGTCAGCAGCAGCACAGTATTGCAGAGGGAAATGACTGTTTTTTGGGGCTGTATGAAATAACCAGTCAAAATCATCTGGCAATGTTAATGGGCCTCCTGCAGTGAAATGCCAATAGAAATGGTTTTCCCTCTTATGTGGAACAGAAACAGCCTTTATCTTGGGTAGTACATTGTGCATTTCACCTACTGATGAAAACATTGTCCAGAAGTCAGTGCCTTGGTTCTCCTCTGACCATGGAACCTGGCAAACGCAATAGCAAAAAAAAAAGACACACACACACACACACACACACACACATGTTAAAAGAAAAATGTCTCAACTGGGTCAAAGTTACAATATTACAGAGGGAAATAAAGGTGACATTTTACCCGTTTCCCAGTGAAATTGTGGCTCCTCCTCATTTTTCTCATCTCTTTGCCTGTGGTACATCAGTGGCTTGCAGGGCGCTTTCCTCATAGTATTGATCTCTGGCCAATATAAATGATTGCACCAAATCAGCTGGGGCTCATCAAAAACATGAATTCAAATATGGATTATGACTAAGACTATGGGCCCTATCTTCGCAAAAGCGGTATTTTAACGTTTACGCCCGTAACGCCGCGCTCAATGCAAATTGGAGGCGTGGACAAGCGCATGCCTGTTATAATTGTACTGGACATAGGCGTGCCACATGCCAAACCAGGCGTTTCAGCGCTAAAATGTCAGCAGCGCTCAATTACTTTGCGCTAAGAGCTTTGAAAAGCACCTCTTAGGCGCTAAAATACTCGCTGCGCTTGGGCGCACCATAATCTCCGTGCTGCACAGCGCAGAAACGTCATTACGCACGTCCCGTTTGCGCCGTGCATAAATGATTTGGCACGCCTCTAATCTGCGCTTGCGCCCGTTGTTGTGATGAGTTATGCTTCCCCGCAAGTAATTGCATCCCTACCATATTTTGGGGCTGTTTTAACTTAAAAACATTGAGGTCACGTCTACCCAAACAATTATATAATTTTTAAACAGTTATGTTTCTGTATAAATCATTACAATATGCTCCCGTGAGTTGGGGATGCGTTTAGCTGCTGCCGGGCGGGGGTGCAAAACTCGGCATAACACCTGGACACTAGCGCAAGGCGGACTGCAATCTTGCCTGCCTTAAGGCACGCGCAAACAGGTGGATATCGCAAATAGGGGATATCGCGTGTACCAAGATAGGGCCCCATGATTAAGGTGGATTAGGAGCAGAATCATATGTAAAATCTGTATGAATTTAAAGGAATAGTTCACCCCAAAATGAAAGTGGTGTCATCGACTCACCCCCATATCAGCTGATTATGACTCCATTGAATCTCATAAGATGACCAAACAGTGAGTTGGTAGTTCCATCTCAATTTACTTGCAAAATATTAGATAACAGTAAATACTGGAGTTTTTGACCCAAAGTGTAATCATCTGGCTCAAAAACACCTGCACGTTACCCTCAGACTCTTCTGACTGCTCCGTCTGACGACTCGCTGTGGAAGAGCCCTCTTAGCGTACGGTCATAAAACTTGTGGAAATGTGTATCAAGCATTAACCTGAACCTTATGTCTGCATTCTGAAGGTTTCGGTAGGGTCAGATGGAACAATCTTAACATATCGGAATCCTAGTTGCTTCAAAAAGTCAGCGGTTATAACAAAGTTTGATGGGGCGTGACACACGATGCATGTGTACTGGCATCATTTGGTGATATGGCTGGAAAAACAAATTTTGAGGTTCTGGGCTAGTGCATGGTAAGTTTCCAGTGATTGTACCCTTTTGGGCCTTTTTCAAAAGGTTGTTGGCAATTTGAGCAATGTGTTATATCTGCCATGTTTCTGACTATGTTTGCTAACACGTGTTCGGGGGCTGTGGCTAAGATGTCCGTAGAAGACGAAATGATGCCAGTGTGTATGCGGCAGGTGTCAACTCCCAAACAACTTGCCGGTTTTCATCAAACGTTGCCTTTTGAAACAATCTGACCATACCGAAATGTTGAGAATGCAGAAATAAGGTGAGTAAGAAGGCTCTTCCACAACGAGTCATTAGATGGAGCTGTCAGAAGAGCCTGAGAGTAAGTGCACATACTGCTTGGACAAATCTGATGGGGACTTGATGCTTTTTTGGAGCTGTAAAAAGATGGTTGTTTTAACTTAACACTTTGAGAGAAGGCCTAAATTGTGTGTTTGGCAATCCAATTAAACAAACTTCAGTTTCTATTGACTTGGCGGTGGGTGGTTAATGACCGAATGTTTATTTTTCCTTCAACCTTGTCTCTGCAGGGGGGTTGGCTGTCTCCTCCTGGGCTTCACGTCACCTTCTTCCCACCTGCCTTGGTCTGAAGGGGCCAGATGTTCTCTGCACAGTCCATCTGTGAAAGAATAACACACATTCAATTTATGCATTTCTGATATGATTCATCCACTTGGGCAGAGAAAATGAAGTACACTGAAGACGAAATGCCAATCAAAAGAGAACTCCTTGAGTAGGGCTGAACGATAATTCAATATTATCATTTATCATCTTTCAGAGGGATTATATTGTGATGATTTGGTGATTTTTGGGATATCGAGACACAATTCTGCTTTCTGAACTGATGAGAACAAGCAAATTTGATTTAGGAACTCCGACAAAATGAAGTATGGCAGGAATATCATCTTAAAATTTCAGTTTAGTTTGACATTGCACCAAACATTACCATTCGGTTCAATATGATGAACATTAATTGTATTATTTAAAGTAGTATGTAACCCATATCGTCATATACATCGATATCAAAGAAAAAGCCTTATCCATCCACAACCGCTTATCCGTGAGCGGGTCGCGGAGTTAGCAGTTCCAGCAGGGGACCCCAAACTTTCCTTTCCCTGACCACATTAGCCAGCTCTGACTGGGGGATCCCGAGGCATTCCCAGGCCAGCGTGGAGATATAATCTCTCCACCTAGCCCTCGGTCTGCCCCGTTGTCTCCTCCCAGCTGGACGTGCCTGGAACACCTCCCTAGGGAGGCGACCAGGTGGCATCCTTACCACAGATCCCTGAACCACCTCAACTGCCTTATTGATTTCAACCATATCGTCCAGCCCTATCCTTGAGAGAGAGACCTACCCTCACATGTTTTGCACTGTAGATCACCACCAGTCTCTCTAGTCTCCCCGCCAGCTGGTTCCTCCTTCCCAGCGTCCGGCCCCTCCTCCTGGTCAGCTGTGTGTGAAAGATCTCTGCAGTGGCCTCTTTTGTGCCAAGGCTTTGGAACCTGTCGGGAGAGAGTATGGGGCTTCCTTGGCGCCGAATGCTTCCTCACCACCACTCTGGCAGGTTGCTCGCAGCTTCTCCCGTACGTGCTTTCCTCCTCCGACTCGCCCCCGTCGTACACCTTGGAGCTGTGAACTTTGCCCCTGTTCGCCCCTTTTGCTACACTTTTCCCGCAGCAGGCACAGCTGAACCTGTTTGAACCCGTGGGCCAAACTCCCCCGGCAGCTCGTGGAGACGTGCCGGCCGCCTCGGCAAGCCTCCTGCTGGTGTACAGGCGTTGAGGAAAAAGATCCATGTCCTCCAGGTCGGTGGAGAACATCTCGTCCCTGGAGGAGAGCTCGTCCAGAGACGGGCTGAGGACGCTCATCCGCTCGTGGCTCGTCTGCGCGGCTAAGTAGCTGTAGTAGTAGGGGTTCGCCGGGGAGGAGAGGCGGCCAGACGCGAGGGTGCTCGGCTGCTCTCCGTAAAGTGCGCCGCTTTCCTTCAGCAGAGCTCCGGCTGTCGGGGCACTCTCGAAGGGCAGCTTGATGATCTGGAAGCTCGGGACAGCTCTCGCTTCGTCCGGGGATTCTGTCTGATATTGTGTCTTTGGGAGTTTGTCGCCATTTTTAGCGTCCTTGGAGAAGCGTTGTGGCAGCGGCTGCATCGACGGCATTAGGGCATTGCCTCTCTGCTTCGGGAGTTCGTCAGCATTGCATCTGGGAACATCTGGATCGGTCGCTGTGACGTCCGACTGGCTATCCATAACCTCTGCTTTGGGATTATCTGACAGGCAGAACGCCTCAGGAGGCCGGTGAGGAAGAGACTGTTCCCCCGCCGTTGGCTGCTGGGCATCGGGACATTCCTCGTGAACGGAAGAGCTGTCGAGGGGCAGCTCCTCGTCAAAACCAACCGACCAGCATCCCTGAGCGCTCAGGTCCTCCAGGCTTCTTTGGCTGGACTCTCCATCGTAAACCGCCGTCGTGGAGTCACAGCACGTCACGGCCGGAGATGGTAAACGGCTGCTCTCCGGTGCAGAAGAGGAGGAGGCATTAACAGCACTCTGCTCTTCGCTCTTCTTCTCGTCCCCGGGTGAAAAGACTCCACTAGAGGCTTGGGAAGCGACACCCGAGTCCAGCTCTCTCTCGCAGCCCAACTCGTTGGCCCTGATTTTGTCCAGACATTCGATGAGCTTGGCGATGGCGTCACTGGGGTCGGTCTGGGCCTCCGAGCAGGCCATGTCTCGCCGGCCGGGGGCCTGCTGCGGGTGATACTGCTGCTGCTGGCGGAACGTGTCGTTCCAGGGAGGGGCGTGGAAACGAGGCTCAAACATCCGTCTGTACTCCATCGGATGCATTGGGGCAGGAGGGAAAACGTACCCGGGATACTGCATGTATTGGTAAGGGTGCATGCAGGGACGCCCGAGGTTATAACCTGTGCAAAGCAAATACTTATGAATGCATAATCAGCCAGTCTGAACTACAACGTGTGTATATGGCCCTGTGCCTGGTTGGACCAGTGTTGACAAAGTTAGGACGTCATTACACTGATGAAGAAGTAGCCTATCTATTTATATATTTTCTATGATTATAGAGAGCCGCAGGAACGAGTCCGGAAATCATCGATGCTAACAGTCCTGGTTCTTCACTGTTTTCACCTATGGGAGTTTTGAATGGGTTTTTGGCGCGATGCTTCTAATAATCTCTCTGGGCAACGCTGGCTTAATCAAACGCAAACCAGTGTTTAGTAATATCATCTTCACACACGAGGACCACTTTTATGAGTTTTGAAGCTTTTACATGCTGTTAAAAGGGCGGCTAGCTAGCAAACGGCTAAATGATACTACACTGTTGAGTCGATGGAGATATATACGTCAATAACGTCACCACTTCAAAGGACGAACACGGAAATTCTCTTTACCTCACCTGGTTCAGCCCCGTTCAGCCCGGGGTAATCAGTGCACACATCAACAACAGTCCAGGTTGAGTGCTGACGTGACGTGGAAGCCTATGCGACAGCGTGTAGTTCTGAATTAGCTTAGCTCGAGCTTTTTACTTCTAGGGCTCGCATTTACGCTACAAAACTCATGAAAGTGGTCCTCATGTGTGAAGATTATCCGACTGAACTCTGGTTCGCGTTTGATTAATCTTGCGTTGCCCAGAGACCGTATTTGAAGCATCGTGGCAAAAACCCATTCAAAAATCCCATAGACAGAAACAGTGAAGAACCAGGAAGTCCGGGACTTCCGCGTTCTGACTACAAAAATACGTCATCCCTGCGGCTCTCTATTATGACCACTATTAAATATATATATTAAAAAAAAAAAAAAAAATGTTTTGGCATTCACCTACCTCTGTAGGCCTACACATTATGAGCTCTTGTAATCATACAGTAGATGTGCGTGTATGTATGTAGGCTATAGATAATTATGACCTTATTGCATACAACATGTGAGTGAGTTGTATTATCTCCTGTATGGATGTATGTGGCCGTGGGTGTATGTATTGTTAATGTAGCCTATTGGTATTAGTATTGTTGTTGTAATAAAATGCAGAATGAGTCAAGTTTAAATGACAGTAGCCTACCTCCGGGCAGACCATATTGACTGTACAGGTTGTTCAGATGCCACTGCTGCTGCTGCTGCTGCTGCTGCTGGTACAGGTAGTAAGGCTGAGATGGGGGCTGAACATAGAAGAAGGGTCTGGGATGATTAGTGCGCTGCTGTCCGCTCCCAAACGAATGTGGTTGTTTGCTTCCATCTACAGGAAGTGTGCAGAAAGCTTTAGCCATATGTTTCTCAACGTGGGGTCCCAGGGGCCCCCAGCAAACTGATGAATTAGCCTATTAAACTTAAGCATTATTTAATTTACAAGAAGTTAACAATTAGAGAATGTAGTAGACTGTTCAGCATCATGCAGATTAATTGAGAATAAACCAATTTAAAATAAGTGTCATTACAGCTCAAATGACAAAGACAACTTGTTAAATTGACAGTCTGAATATGAAATTAATCATTACCGTCCATTTTCTTACACGTGCTTGCGCAATCTTTCACAAATAAAACACCAAAACACTGCAGAAGGATGACGCACAAATAAACATCTCTCGGCTAACCTACTGAAAACTATGGGCTCATTTCGCAGACGAGTTTTCTATGATCAAAAATAATAAGTCGCAATGTTTCAGTCTCACACAACGTCGCAGTGTAGGCTACGAACAGAAACGACAAGATCTGACAATTACTCTGATATGCAACACCTGGCTGGCCTGGACCGCGGTTGAAAGCGGTCTAATTGGCAGCGCAGTTTCACCGGTGTCAAGCTAAACACAATCAAGCACAGCATGTCCGGTGATCATTTTCAAACGAAACCCCTTGTTGACAAAATATGTTGTCAACGTTTATGAATTTAAGTAAAAAAATAAATAATACGAAAAGTAGGAATCTGCAATAAGAGACTAAATGTAATTTCGAATGTATTTTGCCTGTTCAAAGCGGGGGAAAAGTCAGACTGAGTCAATCACAAAACGATAGGCTACAACTTAAGGATGTCATCTACCGTGAACTATATAGGCCTACTACAAGTAGCCTAATAGGCTTAGCCGACATTATCATCTCCATATCGATGTATGACGTAGGCTAATGGCTTCCGGGGTGATTGTTGCTTCTGCTGCTAGCTTGCCGTCCACATCATTAACATGCAACCTTCTCCTACCCCACTGCAGTGAGGGGCTTCTCTCGCCTCCTTCGTCCTCATGGTTGGTTGTATCATTATTGTCCAGCAGAGGTCAGTGTTTACCTCTTCCGCAGGACAGAGGGGGGGCGCTGGGGGAGTAAAATGCCTAGAGGCCGTGTTGGGCGCATGCCCAGTATCCTCATTTGGCCTCTTGTCTTGCTCGTTTAGATAACTGTTTAATGTAGGGTTTACATTCTCCTTTTGGAACTTGGGCTACATACTTTCTGGTGACAAAAAAGGAAATCACGGAGAATCTGCATCTGGAGGGCATTGTAAGGCACGCTGCACGCACTGGGCAGTGGTTCTCGAGATGGGGCCTGGACCCCCAGGGGCCCTGGGGGAGGGGCGGTCTCCAGGGGGTCCCCCACAAAAAAGGTAATTTATTTTCACAAGAATTCCAACCATAAGTAACACAATGACAGAACGTAGGCTATAACTATTTTGGTCAAGGGTTTCATCCACTTTCTGTAATAACATCTAAAAGTGTGTGATGACCCTCCCACTTCTCTGTCTTGCAAGAGCCTGGTGCTGGGGTCAGTAGGCTGATTGGGTGCACCTGGGGCCATTGTAGCCTCATTGGGCTTAAGAAGACCTTCAGACCATTCAGTCTATCTCCCTCCTCACCGATGCACCTTTTATTCTGTTAATTTGTTTAAAGTTTGTAGTGTCTATAATTATTTCCCCTTAGTTTTAGTTAATAACTTGTTTTAGAATCAGAATCAGAACAACTTTATTGATCTCAGAGGGAAAATTGAGTCATGTTACAGTTGCTCACACTCAGGTAGGGAAAAATTGAAACATTGAAACATTATAAGAGGCATAGGTTAGTACCATAAAACAATAAGTTAAATATGTGAGGTTGAGGTACATATTTTCGTATAGCCTATACAGCAGTGTGAGCGATAGTAATAATAATGAATAAGGTGCATTAGGTCAGTCAGTAAAATAAACAGTAACATGAACAGTAGGCTATAGTGTGGATTATTTGATTAATGCACAAATTGCATTATTTAGCAGTTATTGCACATTGAGTTTTATTGCACAATCAGATATGTCGGATTTTGATTTGTGGGTGGGTGGAAAGAGTTCAAAGCTATATTTTTGACTGACTCAGAGTGTCATGACGCTCAATAATATAGGCTTGGACTCTCCACTCTTTAACTTTTACTTTGGTGTATTGTATGACTCTTATCATTTGTACTTCCTTGAGCCGAGTTGTAACTTGAGAGGAGTCACACGAAAATAAAAGTTAAAACGACAATTTAACTCAAATTCAAGGACCCATGGGGGGTCCCCGGACTCCTTTGACAACCACTGGTCTAAGGTGTGTCAGTTTAGGAGTCCTTGATGTGAAAACGTTTGAGAGAACCACTGATATAAAAAATATAGGCCTATATATAAACTAAACTATACACAAAAGTCGATGGGTGCCATTGATGGATGTTACATTACATCTGCATCAAACCTGCTGGAGAGCCAGAAGCTTGGTAGCTTATATTGGAACCGCAAGCTGTTCCCTTCCAGCCAGCTGCAGGCTGTGACCACACAGAGTCCAGTGATGCCTTGTTGGTTCATCCTGGCTCTATCCATGCATGGAGAGGCCCATCTCCCTGGTGACAACCAGTCCCAGAGGAGTCGCACAACACATTGTTTATTCATTATTTTTTTTCCATATATGAGTAAAGTAGCCTATGTGAAAGGATTGCTTGCGATAATCCATTTTAAATGGCTTGACAATTCCTCATGGACACCACTTCGTCCCTAATGTTGTCATGGCTTGTACATTCTGCACAAAGAGCTGCTCAGCTCTCTGCCTTGCAGCACCACGTGGACGACCATGACTATTTTATTACTATTATTACTATTATTAACAACAACAACAACAACAACAACAACAACAACAACAACAACAATAATAATAATAATAATAAATATTATTATTATTATTATTATTATTGTTATTATTATTATTATTATTATTATTATTAGTTTGCAGCCTAGTGGTAACAGTGAAGGTAGTAGCCTAGAATGAATATTCAATCAATAAATAAACAAAAAATAAAATCGGGGCTGCCCCCCCCCCCCCCCTCCCCCCTCGTCTGCGCAGTGGAGCGACTGCGGACGCACGGGATTGTGGGATACCTTAATCAACGAAGGATACGTCTCTATGCTGCTGTGCTGTCTTCAAACCCTGCAGCCCATTTGAAGGCACCTCAGCCAACCTCAGCAAGCAGCATTATTTGTAAATATTCGTTTGATGCATGTATTGATCCCTCCATGCTTCCGAAATGTGCCTGATTTTAGCCGTTTGAGACACTGTTTCTTTTAGCAGTTAGCCAGCTAACGTATGTAACTAGCTAACGCTAGTTCAAGCTAGCGGGGTTTCTTGTATCTTCTAGCAGCATGTCCGCACTGCACATGACTATTATTGCTACTAACGTACATAGTTATGTTTCTTTCCATATTATGTCAGAAAATAGTTTACATTTGCACGTGATGACAGCAAACGTTTGACTTGTTATCAGCTAGTTAACGTTAGCTCGTGTGTTCCCATACTTGCTACCTCGTTAGCAGTTTTCTGCTACCCCGGAACTGGGGAGCGCAGATAAGCTAACGCTACATGTTACCGCGGTTGGCTACCAGGCAACTATCGCTAGCGAACAGACATAACGCTCTGGTTAGATCGTTGATAGCTAGCTAATCAGCGTTAGCTGTTTGTTTTTTTATTGCTTAACGCTAGTTAGTTGTTCGAAACGACGATGACCAACTCGCTGGAAATGTAGCGTTACATTAAAACAAAAGCAAAGGGATAGCGGAGTGGAGAAGCTAGTGAAGTTAGCTAACCTCAGCCAACTAACGCTATGTGAGCAGGAAAGTTAGGCCTGTCTGCCTGCTTGGCCATGTTTTGGAGAGGGTTTGTTTTGGGAAGAGGTGGAAATTGTAGCTCCGTTGGTACTTAACCGAGCTAATGGCTAACATCAACTATAAATCTACGTTAAGTCCGAAATGCGTTATACATTTGCCTTACGTCAGCTTAACGTTACGTTCAGAATGAATTGCAGTTGACGTTAACGTTACTGGTGTAACGTTACCTGATTGTTTGCAATTTACCCAGGTTAGTAGTAAATGTAAGCAAACCTGCTAGATAGCTGGTCAGCTAGCGTTAGGTAGTGCGTGTGTTTGCAGTTGTCTGTTGATGGCCTAGGTGTAAGGATGTGTCATGTAATGACTAACGTTGATGGTGCTACCACGTTACCTAACGTTATAGCTTGCACGAATAGTTTAACGTTAGTAAACAGCATTGCATCCCCGCATGGTAGGAGCCAAGTAAAATGTAGAGGTTTTAGTATTGATGTTGAAAGCTAAATATCGTCTAGCGTTTGTTAAAAGTTAACGTTTTCATTCAGCAAATTGCTCCTTATCTGGTTATAATTTATCAGATCCGTTAGAGCTAATGTTAGCTCGCTCAGCATGAAAAGTCAATCAGTCATTAGTTATTCTGATTTTGACAGTTGTCACTTGATGCGTTAATGTAGACGAAAAGATAGGAATGCGACGAGATTCGAGATTGTTTCTGCAGCGTGGTCGTCGCTAACATCTGATTCAGATGGTTGTTAAAAAAAGAGCCCCGAATTAGCCCAATCATTACGGTAGTTCGTTTTTCTGTTGACATGTTTTAGACAGAGGTAAATAATACACTTGATATCAGCTAGATCATTTACATTTGCATTTAATTCCCCCCCTGCTGTTGTCGAAATGCACTCGTGTTGTAGAGATGAATATAGCGTTAGTATCCTTATTGGTGTAACTGTAAGCTGCACTGATTGAAGCCAATGAATGTATTGATAGTAAAAGTGCCTTAATAGCTCTGTATCATGGCAGCCTGCCAAAAAGCCTGAAGTCATTTCGGATGTGAGTGGAGGAACTGAAGCCGTTGTACAGCCAAAAGTGTTATTTTTTCTCTGCTTGAATAAAATAGTATGCTCTGTGTCCATTAACAGCTGACAAATTCAACTGTATGGCTCTTTTAAAGCAAGTTGGTGTATTATTGTGTGTGCCCAGTGCCCACAGGCAGCCACCCGCTTCCCCACAGACTCTGTAGCAAACTGTCTGGCTGTCAGTGCAGTCTTTGGGAGCGGGTGATGGAGCGAGCAAGGGATGGGGGGAGGGGGTGGTTGGGGGCAGGTGACCTGCCAGGGGAGACCAGATCGTTGACGGCGCACTTTTCCCATGCAGAAGGGATTCAGGATGTTTTTCTCATGCACAGGGGATTCAGGATGTTTGCTGATCTGATGTGCCCAAAGAGAAGGAGAATTAGACCTCATTTTGCAGCCTGCAGCTGCTTCTCGAGCTGAATTTGAGATATAATACTATAACAGGAGTTGTTTAGTACATGCCACTTATAGAAAATTAAAAAGGTGACAGATGTCAGCTAGTGGCAGAAAAATTAATGTATGTAGAGAGATGGTTAGGCTCTCTCACAACTATCACATGCTAAAAATGGTAGTGGCTATGACTTTTTTTGCTTTCCCTGCCCCATGTTGGCCCCACCCCCGAACACGTTATTGTTTGTGCCCTGGTGCTTTTCATGCATGCCGGTCTGACCAATGCTCTTTTTTGTTGTTTCCATCCTGTGTCTTTCAGATGAGCACTGATGTAGCAGTGTCGCAACAGTCGGTGTGGCTCTCCCTCTACCTCCGGTCTCCTGTGCCTCACTGCACGACATCAGACAACGGGTCAACATCGAGCCAGGGGGAGAAACGCAGCTCACTCACTCTAGACTCCTGACTACAAGGCTTACTAACGCAGCCCAAACCTCACCGCAGCCCACTTACTCTAGACTCCTGACTACAAGGCTTACTAACGCAGCCCAAACCCATCGCAGCCCACTCACTCTAGACTCCTGACTACAAGGCTTACTAACGCAGCCTAAACCTCACCGCAGCCCACTCACTCTAGCCTCCTGACTACAAGGCTTACTAACGCAGCCCAAACCTCACCGCAGCCCTCTCACTCTAGACTCCTGACTACAAGGCTTACTAACGCAGCCCAAACGTCACCGCAGCTCGCTCACTCTAGACTCCTGACTACAAGGCTTACTAACGCAGCCCAAACCTCATCGCAGCCCACTCACTCTAGACTCCTGACTACAAGGCTTACTAACGCAGCCCAAACCTCATCGCAGCCCACTCACTCTAGACTCCTGACTACAAGGCTTACAAACGCAGCGCTTACTCTAGACTCCTGACTACAAGGCTTACTAGCACAGCACTAAAACCTTGCCTGGCATCTACATTCATCTTCAGCAGAAGGAGCGTCAGAAAGCTTTCAGCATAGGAGAGAACACCTCCACTTGGGCCAGTGGGGGTGTTGAGGAGGTGCTATTTTTGCCCTGTTGATCCGCTTTAATTTTTGTTTAATTTAATAAATTTTTCCCCTGGTTGTTTTGAGTCCGGTTCTGCCGGCCGCGTGCCTTTCAAAACTGGGGCGCGATTCATGGGATGCAACCATGTCGGATCTCGGTGAGCGCAGGCCGGTCAACACGGACTACGCTGTCTCCCTGCTGGAGCAGCTCAAGTTCTTTTACGAACAGAAATTACTGACTGACGTTGTGCTGCTGGTGGAGGACACGGAGTTCCCATGTCACAAGATGGTCCTGGCCACATGTAGCTCCTATTTCAGGTGAGTGCGCCGGACCGTTGCCAGTCCAGTACTACAGCCCGGGCGGGTATGAATAACTTGTTGCTGTTATTGTAGTTCATGTTGTACGTTAGCAGTCTGGATTAAGGATTTCTTTGTTTAAAGACAGACATAAGTGACGCCAGGGTAGGCTGATTGTCATCATCATTCCTCACAGTTTTCTTATGTAGTGTACCGTAGTTGTTTTGTAAAGGTTGCCTCCTACAGTTACAATGAATAATGCACCATACACTGTTGGCTAGGGGGTTTTATGTTTTTCTGATTGTGTTTAGGCCTAGGCCCGCTCTCATTCTGTAGCACAGTTGTTATGATAGTAAGTAGTTTCCTCCTCCAATTACAATTAATAATGGAGCATGTATTTTGAGGAAGTGTTACCTACTACATAGATGCAGGGAGGAAAATAAATGGAGGGTGTTTCCTTGAATGCCGGGTCTCCAGTCCCCTTCTGCACCAGTTGTTTTGCCTGTGACGCTCCTACACGGAACAAATGAAGCAATCTCTAACCTGTGCTTCCAGAGAAGTATCCCTCCAGGCCCTGGGGAGGCCTCATTTGTACGCACAACATTGCATAATGAAGTGTGTGTGCACTGCAGTGAATGTGACGGAGCTCTGGCAAGGGTCCATCTGTACAAGACAGGAGCTCATGCAGCCTTGGAAGACTCACTCTACCCCTCTCTCTCCCCCTTCCCTGACTCACTCTACCCCTCTCTCTCCCCCTTCCCTGACTCACTCTACCCCTCTCTCTCCCCCTTCCCTGACTCACTCTACCCCTCTCTCTCCCCCTGACTCACTCTACCCCTCTCTCTCCCCCTTCCCTGACTCACTCTACCCCTCTCTCTCCCCCTTCCCTGACTCACTCTACCCCTCTCTCTCCCCCTGACTCACTCTCCCCCTCTCTCTCCCCCTTCCCTGACTCACTCTACCCCTCTCTCTCCCCCTTCCCTGACTCACTCTACCCCTCTCTCTCCCCCTTCCCTGACTCACTCTACCCCTCTCTCTCCCCCTGACTCACTCTACCCCTCTCTCTCCCCCTTCCCTGACTCACTCTCCCCCTCTCTCTCCCCCTTCCCTGACTCACTCTACCCCTCTCTCTCCCCCTGACTCACTCTACCCCTCTCTCTCCCCCTTCCCTGACTCACTCTACCCCTCTCTCTCCCCCTTCCCTGACTCACTCTACCCCTCTCTCTCCCCCTGACTCACTCTACCCCTCTCTCTCCCCCTTCCCTGACTCACTCTCCCCCTCTCTCTCCCCCTTCCCTGACTCACTCTCCCCCTCTCTCTCCCCCTGACTCACTCTACCCCTCTCTCTCCCCCTTCCCTGACTCACTCTACCCCTCTCTCTCCCCCTTCCCTGACTCACTCTACCCCTCTCTCTCCCCCTGACTCACTCTACCCCTCTCTCTGCCCCTTCCCTGACTCACTCTACCCCTCTCTCTCCCCCTGACTCTCTCTCCCCCTTCCCTGACTCACACATGCATTCCAAGAAAAGGTCCTGACTAGGGTTGTCACGATGCTAGAATTTATGACATCAATACAATACCCAGGAAAATATTGATATTCAATACCACTTTTGATGCCACATGGGGAAATGACAACACTTTAGGATGCATAAAAAGTAATTATATATATATATATATATCCTTTCCAAAAAATTTGAATATCATGGAAAATAACTGAGAAACTGAGCTACAATTTAACGACATAGGAAAACTTTGCAGGTGCTTTGAGTTAATTAGATGATTAGAGTGTGACACATTCATTCTCTGAAATAACTGAGAAGTAACTGCTGATTTTCTTCGCACTATTCTAATTTCTTGAAATGCTGTTTGGGGGGTTTTCTGGAGCTGTAGGCCAAAATTATGAAAAATGAAACAAAGGCTAGAAATATTTCACTTTGTGTGTAATTAATCTATAATCTATGAAAGTTTAACTTTTTGAAAGGAATTATGGAAAAAGCTAACTTCCATGATATTCAATTTTTTTTGGAAAGGATCTGTGTATATATATAGATATATAGATATGTGCTATTGTTAACAGAAACATCTACTGATGCACACACAACCTTGGACACATCATCAGTGTTTCCTGGAGTCACTGGGTGTTTCGGGTCTTGCAACAGACACCCTCCTCCAGGCGACCCGACCGAGGCTGATCAGACCCCGGCCTGTGTCCAAGTGGCATTCTACTGTCCCCACTGCTCTCCCCTCTTCAACCAGAGCCATCTGGAGACTTTCTCTGCTGCCTCCACATTGTTGCCTATGGCTCTTCTTCGGTTGGCACCTGTTATGCCCAGTGTGCCGTAGACCTTGCTCAGGGAGTGAGTGGCGAATCCCCGACAGCCCACCTCCACTGGCATGCACCTGGTCCTCCACCCGTTCCTCCAACAATCCTCCACCAGCTCTTGGTACTTCTCCCTCTTTCTTTCTTGAGCCTCCTCCATCCTCTCCTCCCAGGGAACCTTTAGCTCCAGCAAGATTAGTTGTTTTGTGGCCTCTGAGACCAAGGTGATGTCAGGTCTCAATCTGGACTGGGTGATGTGAGGCGGAATTTTCAGCTGCCTCTCCAGGTCAGCTGTCATCACCGTCTTGGGCCGTGGAGAGCAAACCAGCAGAGCAGTTTTTCTGTGTTTTCTCTGGCCTTTGTCCTTCCTTGACAAAGTGAATGGCCTTGGCTGTGGCTCGGGTGTATCGGCTGTCCTTGATCCCCTTGCTGATTGCCTCAGCGATGGATTTGAGGACCTGGTCGTGCCTCCATTGACACCGGCCCTCGCCCAGCGCCTTGGAACAGCTGCTTAGGATGTGTTCCAGTGTCCCTATTTTGGAACACAGGGGGCATGCAGGTGTTTCCATTTTGCCCCATATGCACAGGTTGGATGGGCTTGGGAGGACATCATAGACCCCCTGAATCAAGAACATGATCTTCTGGGGGTTCCACTTCCAGATATCCTTCCAGGTGACACGCCGCTCCATCGCCTGCTCCCACTTCATCCAGGCACCCTGCTGCCGCATGGCCACTGCCCTGCTGGTTCGCTCTTCCTCAACTGAAGCTCGCACCTCCTCCTGCATCTGCCTCTGCCTCCCGCTGGCAGAGTAGTATCGGGTCGCTGTTAGGCCCCCAAGTCGGCCTCTGCCTTGTGCCACTGTTCCAAGGATGGCCTTGTGCTTCAGTCGAGTTTCTGCTTGCTGGACTACCTCGGCTGCCCTCCACTTCCTCCTTGTCCTCACAACAATCTCTGCCCCGGACACTTTGGCATCTCTGGATCCAGAGTACTGCAGGTATGAACTCCTCCCTGACTGAGCTGAAAGGGAGCCTGAGCTTATTGGTGTTCCCATACAGCCTGATGTTACTTAGGCTGCGTGGCAGTCCCAGCCATCTGCATATAGCTGCTCACCCTTTGCTCAAAACCTTCCACCACAGTCATGGGGACCTCATAGATGAGCAGAGGCCAGAGGATTCTTGGGAGGATTCCATGCTGGTAGACCCAGGCCTTGAATCTTCCAGGGAGCCCAGACTTGTCCACTGTTCTCAACCAGCCCTCCAAGTCAGCACTGGTTGCCTTGATGGAATCTCTGTCATTCAGCCTGCAGATGAAGACCTTCCCAAGGCTCTCCACTGGCTTCTCAGTGACTGACGGGATCTGGTGTTCTCCCAGCCTGAAGCCCCCTGGCCTCTGCAGCACAGACTGTTAGCAACTTGGCTAAGCAAAAAACACAAACATGGAGACGGAAAGTAGTCGCTTATTTATCCAACAAGGTAGGGGAAAATCCTAGGGCTGCCCCCTCCAGGTCGATTGGTCGATTGTTTGGTCGACGTGCTCTTGGTCGAGCAATCGCTGTTGTTAATAAAAAAAAGATTTTTGCAGGCCACCGGGCTACTATAAACTTTAGTTCCAAGGCCAGCAGTAAACAAACGGTAGCATATTTTCATTTTGTTTTAACAGTAACAGTTTTGTCATAACGGTAATTTACAAATTCCCCAGCTGGCCAATGGGCTGCACAAGATGTTTTGTGCAAGTGAAGCGAAGTTGCATTGTTCAAAATCTACCTAAGTACAGTAGTCCACAAACACATCCAGTTAAGGTGGACTGTAAGTAGACTGTAACAAACAGTTGTCAGGTGCATGCAACTATGACATGAAAAAAAAAAATCATGTCAGCAGGGCTGGAATTTGTGGATTATTATTGACAGTGCTTTTAATCAGCATGTGGTCGAGTGTCCTTCTGACCACACCTGGACAATGGATCTAGGGCTGTCCCTGAATACCATTGTTGGGCTTCAGTGAGAAGTATTCAAATATATTTGAAGCTTTGATGGTGGGGCGTGGGGCACGTAGTAACAATATGAGAGGCCAGGACAATACTGCCCTCCAAATCAAAACCGCAGTAACTACAATTTTGGTCAAAATTGAGTTATTGAAATTGAACTTTTAGATATCTGTTTTATCATGTGACAAATTTTCTAAGTTCAGTCTAGCTCTATATTTGAAAAAACAGAGTATAAAAGTTGCAGTAACTATGAAATCCAACCAAAAACCAGACAAAACTGCAGTAACTACACTTACTGCAGTTTGATTTGCTTTCAGAGCTTCAGCTGGACTTTAACAGAGATAAACGCAGTAACTACACTTTGAGGTGTAGTTACTGCGGTTCAGACTGGTTTTTGGTTGGATTTTGTAGTTACTGCAATTTTCCCGCTCTTTCCATAACAAAGCCCAACATATCAATCACTCATAATTGCACAATCTGTTTAGTTAATCCAGTCAATTCCCAATATGAGAGCGCACTGACAGCTGTCCAAATTGTTAATGAATGAGTCTTCAGTGTCTTTAAAATCGTAAATGCTGTATTCCTAGCTAATAATCCATAAGAGATCATCCAATAAAGAAGGGAATTGTGTTCTCCACTGGGAAGTGTTAATCTGGCTGTAGATAGTCATACTTGTTTGGTATCACTACCTAGCTCATCAGGACAAGCTTGTTAATTGCTGCATAAATTATCAGTATTCAGACTCAGTCTGTAATTCATTTTATTCAAAATAATTTTAATATGCTCTGTAATATACTGTATTATGTTCTTGTATGAATTATCAATCTGAAAAGCTGATCTGATTTGTAAAGAAAACCTGTTCTAAATTAAGATAATAAAACAACTGTGCTCATTAATTAATTGTGTCAGAATGATGACCAAAAAGCAACACCAGTGGTGAAGATTACATCAACTGATTTCAGGATTCCCTGAATTTATCTGTTACTCATCCATTTAAATGTTTTAAACATAAAAAAAAAACCTCTCTCGTAACGACAAGCCCGTCTTTTATTGTCACACGAACACCACAATACATGCATGCGGCCACAACACACTCATGCTGACGGTGGCCGGTGAAAAGTGTCCTCTGCATTTAACCCATCCAGGCATGTCCTTTCCTCCGAGGGGCAGGCCAGGAGCAGTGGTCGCTTTCTCGTACAGCGCCCGGGGACCAACTTCGGATGTTGTCGTCACTGGTCGGATGACGATGACGATCTGATCTTCTGCATGTTTTTAGTGGGGGGGTTATACGGAGGAACCCCCTGGGGGGTACGGGGAGAACATGCAAACTCCACACAGAGAGAAAGGCCCTTACGACGAGATACCCCACCTGGGCAGTAGGCACTGAAGATATGGGGGGGAACACAACCACAGTGTCGCAGGCGAGAATCGAACTCAGGACCTTCTGACTGTGAGGCGACAGCGCTACCGACTGCGCCACCGTACCCCCTTATTGTAAACAATAAAACAATTAAATACAGATATGTGGTATCGAAATCAAAACCGATTACAATTGTCTCATGAAAGACAGGAGAAGCACATTAGATTGTAGTTACTGCGCTTTTCCCTTGTACTACCTACACATCTGTTTAAGGTGTCGTATCTGCATTTCTGGGGTCATAGGTCAAGTAATTGATCATTATTTTGCCCCCAAAAAATACTTTAATGTATACATATTTAATACGCGCATTGCCACTTTTCAACCTATATCTCATTTGGCTGGACAATCAAAAAACTTTAAAGCCATTTTTCTCAGTTTCAGTGTTGGCGTAGTTACTGCGGTTATGATTTGTAGGGCAGAATAATCAGACTGAGTTCAAGGATTTTCCTTTTTATTGAAACAAAAATGGATGAAAAATGCGCAATAATCACATAAAATAAATAAATTACACCTTGGCTTTTTAAAATTATATACAAAAAAAATATATTTATTTATTTTTGTTTTTTTGCGCTGTTTGCTGACTGCTAGTGAGGAGGGGCTGTAGGCAGTGGTGCAGAGTTTGTGTGTGGCTAGTAATAGCAATAATATAGGGCCATATGAAATCTGATTAATTTTTTTCCTAATTCTATCCCCTCCAAATACTTTTTTCCCCTCCATTTTCATTTTAATTCAGGGGTTAGGATTTTTTTTTATGACTTGGCTCTCAGACAGCCTTTTTGACATGTTTCTCCAAGTGAAAACTAACTTCTGAGGTGAAGTAAAGCTTTTTTGATAATTATGGCTACTTTGATCAATTTCAGCCAAATTCTGCAATATTCCGTCATGTTTTACAGTTTCCATTTTTATTACCAAATTCCATGATTCCGTCCGTTTTTATCTGCATAATTTTTCTGCATCAAAAAAATTTTCTGCATCAAATCATATGGCCCTAATTAATGCTTGATTTTTCATTTAGAGAAAGCACTTATGGTATCGATACTGTTGCAAATGAGTATCATATCCGATTCCAAATTGTCAGTATCGAGTAAGTACCAAAGTATCAATGTTTTTGACACCCTACTCCCGACAACTTAATGCCTCTCTCACACCCACCTCTTCCCGATCTTTCCCACGCACTCGTTATCCGGTGAGAACATTCAAAGCATTTCCCCTCCAGGGTTCCGACGTGTGAGACGGGGTCTCTTCCTCCAACAGTTAACTGTTCCTCTTACCCTCTCTGCGTCTCTCACACTCTGCGCCTCACTCACTCTTTGCATCTCACTCTCTGTGTCTCCCCCCCCCCCCCTCCTTCGACTCTCTTTCCACCCCCTCTCTTGCACGGCTTGCTTTGAGTAAAGGGGAGCTGTGGGACTCTGGAGAAGGCTTGTGTTAGCTGGGGAATGTCTTGTCACGTAGTTCGATATATCAATATATCGATATTGAATCGATATTCATGTGAAGGAACAATTATCGATACATAAATCCCAGGATCCATCTTTTAAAATGCATTTTCCCCCGTTATTTTATTATTATTATTTTTACCCGTTAGTCTCGCGTGGTTTAGTTCTTGGCGCAACGTGATCGCAGCCAGATCTCGCGAGGTCTCGTTATGCTTTTCAGACCATGCTTCAGACTGAAAAAACAAACATGGCGGAGGCTGCTCTACTCAAGGCGCCGCCACATCTCAAAGCAGATGTCTGGCTGCATTTCGGCTTCAAAAAGCAGGAAGGTAGTGAAGAGCTGGACAAAAGCAACGCCGTATATGTGTGCAAGCTTCCATCCACTTCTCCACGTGCACAGAAAACATCGGCTCTCGCAAGTTTTATTAGCAAAGATCTGCGGCCGTACAGCGTTGTAGAAAATGTTGGCTTGCGAAGCCTCATTAAGTCACTTGAACCACGCTACGTGCCACTGCTACCGTCACGCAAACAACTGAGTGAAGTGGCAATCCCAAAGCTGTATGAAGAGGTGAAAAAGAACGTCTCAACTTCACTGAAGTCAGCAGAGAGAGTCGCTATAACTTGCGACAGCTGGACATCCAGAGCTACGGATTGGTACCCGACAATTACTTCTCTGCCCTTCTTGTCCGATCGGGCCCGTGATGACACCTTCTCCAGGCTGACCACTGTCTTGACTGAAGCTGCTCGTCTGGAGCAAGTGGAGGCATCTAATGCAAGTTATAGAAATAACTGAGTGTTCCTGTACACTACACTACAGTATTTGTATATGATGGTTTATTGGTTTATTTATTATCCTGATCATGAATATTTATTTTATCTTTCAACAGCAACAAGCTGATGGTGATGGAGCTGCTGTGCCTGTACAGCAGGAAGACTGTTTACAATGTTTCAATGATTCTGTTGTATAGTGGAAATCTAAATTTGTTTGGCTTCTCACAGAAGACTGTAAAGAAAGAGACAGAAGACTGTAAAGAAAGATAAGATGATGACTATGTTGGTCATGTTTAAATAAAAAAGAATTACATGATGTAACTGCTTGCTTTATGGTCAATTCTTAATGTAAATATTAATATTTTTTAATAATGCACCAGGTTAGAGGGTTCCTTGTACAATTTACAGCATTAGTTCTTTGAGAATCTCTTCCATTATCAAAGCAAAACTGGTATTGTAACTAAAATATCGTATCGGAAATCGTATCGACTTGGGACCTTGTGTATCGAAATCGTATCGTATCGGGAAGTCAGTGGCGATACCCAGCCCTAGTTCTTGGAGAGAGAGAAAGAGACACTGGGTTTATGCCTGCAGGGTTGCGTAAGGCCCTGGTCTTAGCCCCTGCTGTGAGCAGTACACACAGACCCAAGTACAACTCCCCATACATGCACACATACGTGCCACAGACCCAAGTACAACTCCCCATACATGCACACATACGTGCCAGAGTTGTTGCAGACAGATTATTGTTAAAGGACGAAGCCGCATGAGAGATTTAAGAGTAACATTTCATGTCATATGAGGATGTAACACAGCCAGGCTGTGGTCACTGGACGTCAGACGTAGCCCAACTGGAGTCAAGTTATGCACAGTTTAGCCCACTAGCCACATGCTGATTGAATTAGTCACAGGACTCACTTTGTGTCACTTCACATCAGGGAAATGTGCTGGTAGGCAGGCTGATCATTATAAAGCTACTGTTAAAGGAGAACTTCACTGAAAAGCAATGCTGATTTACTTTGTACATGATCGCACACAACTGGTCCACAACTTAATTCAAATACACTGTCTCTCAATAACTGTCAAACTACGTAAATGAATGCCTGCAAAATGCTTTACAGTTAGGGCTGGGCGATATGACGATATATTTCGTCTGGACGATAGAAAATGTATTTCGTCTCATATGATGCTCTATCGTTTATATCGTTGTGTTGCAAATCACACTCTTTACGGCAATGTTGGCGTCATTTGGATGACGCTGTGCTTTCTTCATTCCGTTTTCTTTTTTACTCACGTCCACAGTCCACACACGCACCAGACTCTGTGTCAACAAGCCCCTTGTGTCCCTTTTATAAGTGGCACAAATCAGCCGGTGAGTAGGCAGGGAGATGTTACCTCCACTGCGTCCGCCTACTCTACCCAGGCATTTGCGCTGTGTTAAGTCCACGTTTGATCCATATTTGCGTGTGTCCTCCTAACATTAAACCTGGCAAAACATCTCCTCCCATCCTCTCATCATCCCAAGGAAATCCCTTGAGGGCCGATAACCAAACGTCTATCGTTAGCTTTAGCTTTTAGCTTTCCCTGGGTGAGTTGTGTTGGTTGGATAACCGTGAAATCCCGGAGTGGAGTACTTTTGTTGAGTGAACTGAACTGGTAACATGGAAATCCCGAAGTGGAGCATGTTTGTTCCTTTATAAACGAACTGAGAGAACTGGACTGAACTATAGGGTAAATAACTTTTATTCTACCCGTTTTGCTCTAATGTAATCTTTGAAAATCAAACTGGTGGTGTGGTTCAGTTTGTGTTTCATTCTATTGCCCTGCAACTAATTATTATTACCGTATTTGTGTTGTAAAAAATAGCCATGCTTATCTGTATTGTGAATGCATGTATCCTTTGTGAGGTTTGACAACATGTTAACTGGGTTAACTGCTACATAAATAAATGGCCATGTGGTCATTCTATATAAACTATAAATTGAATTTACAGAAAATATGCTATATCGTGATGTATATCGGTATCGGGATATGAAATGACCTATATCGGGATATGAAATTTTGGTCATATCGCCCAGCCCTATTTACAGTTATCGGATATTGTGAGATCATTTGCAAAATAAATCATTGTTTTTCGGTGAAGTTCTCATTTTTAAGAATCAAGTCATGTCAATCATGTCTGCTGCTAGAGTCATCAACCATCATGTCTGCTGCTAGGGTCAACCATCATGTCTGCTGCTATATTATATGATATTAAAACTAGAATGTACATAGCTTTATTTATTTTCCATCTGCGTGCAGTACAAGCTGTGGTAGAGCCCTCAAATGCTAATTAGCTTAGCGCTAACAATGGCAGTCAATGGGACATTTGCCTACTACAGTTCAGTCGCCCAAAATGCACATTCAAACAGCGCCATAAAGACACATGTACATGTTGTGACTCGTGTACTTACCACGTGATGAAATAATAATCCAAAGTTACGTCAAAACGGTCATTTTCGTAGTAAATCCAGACCGAGAACAGAACAGAGTTCGAACAGGAGAGAATAACTGTAGTTACTTCCTCATTTGCCACAGCGCATGCATGCGCACTACTGATGACTGCACACAGCAGTAAAATGAAAGTTTTCATTTGATAATTATATGAATTATGAAATGGAGAAGACCAAGTAAATATAGCATTTGTAAAGCTGTAACCAGCAAATGTTTGGTATTTTTACTTGAAAATGACTAAACAAATCCATAATCCAAATTACAATTCATTAATTTTCTGTCAGTCAATTAATTCATCAATCACCATCAAGGAAGAAAAAGGCCCAACAGTGGAGTGCAATTTAACGTTCTACAACGTGGGCGTTTCAAGCATTGGAAACCTCAACACCATGGATTGATACAAGGTCAAAATGTATCACACAAAAACTGCCGGTTTGCAAATATAATCAACCAATATTTGCCTTTTATGGAATCATTGAATTAAATCAGTCAGTGTCATCCACTGATATGATAGATATAATACAGTTTGATTACATATTGTATAATTGATAGGGTTGTCAAAATTAATCGTTTAATCGATGCATCGCAATGTGCACGTGTCGCGATGCATCAACTCGAATCATTGACAGATAATCGCTGACTCGTTTAAATTTATGTTGACGTTCAGATTTTAAAGCACTTTCTAAGTTGATATTTATCTGACTGCTTGTATTAATTGAGTGAAAGTAGCCATGTGCAGTAATAGTATAGAAAATTGAGGATGTGATACTTGAAGCGGCAATACTTTGAGCTGTATCGAGATGCATCGTGGAATCGAATTGAATCGTTTACAGATTAATCGTAATCAAATCGTGAGGCCAGTGAAGAGTCAGCCCTAATAATAGATTGTCTTCTATACACTGGTTGTTTTTGGGAACCCTTTACCATGTCCGTTTCAAAATGGTTTTATTATTTCATGGTCTGAATGCTGTTTCAAGGCCTTTTCCACCCTGCTACTAAGAATAAATTTCTTTCTACATGGAATTTTTTGGCATTGAAAAAAATAAATCTATTGGACTTTGCTGCATTCAAAGGACGTGTACGATGAGAATTCACACAGACACGGTGAGAATTTAACTCCAGCCATTCATCAGCCACCTGCAGCTACGCTCTGGCTGTGGTTGGTAAGGTTGTTGTTTTGCCAGCAACTGGCAGCTAGCCAGCCATCATTTAGAGGTTTTATTTGACAAACCTTGATGGCGGTAAAACAATAAAAGTGACTGAATTAGGAGGAAGTGTACCTCCCACTGTGACTGGTGGACTGAAAGGTTCCCTGCATTCAACATCGAAAAATCCCAAACACTGCAGATGAGATTAAATATTTCAATGCCAAATCTAGGCATTTTGTATTCAAATGAATCTGCTTGAAATGTTCTTGCCCCACTAGTTTGGGGGGTGGGGGGGGTTGCTGACTAAATAGTGGAGGTGTTAATTGTGTTATTGTTATTTAATAAAAATGTCACATTAAAAAAGAACAGCCGAAACAGAGTCCAAATCCGAGACAATTAAGCCTCAGGTCATTGTTAACACGTTCACTGCCAACGACGTATTACTCCGTCAAAAAAAATCCAACGGTTCACTGCCAATGACGTATTACTCCGTCAAATTTTTTTTTTTTTTTTTTTTGACCGTGGGATGTGCATCTAACCCTTTTACATCTCTTATATAATTATTGGAACCACCGAACGTTTACAACCCATTCCACCGACCCACTAAGTGGCGACAGTGCTCTCCTGACTAGAGGAAGGCAAGCATTTTCATGAGAATGGCTTCCTCGAAGCCATTCTCATGAAAATGGATTGGCGAAAACGCTTTCGTTTTCGCGCTGATTGCTGGCGGTGCGGGATTGCAAATTTGCATAATATATTACGGGTGGAACACACTTTGAAACACGCAGCATAAATAAGACCAGAATCGCAAAAGCTTCATCAAAGCTCTCAACACAAACCACAAGAAACGAGCGAGCCGATCCAGACTTGCACAGCGGCCGCCAGCAGACAGGCAGCATAGACAGCAACTCGCTTGTCACACACCCGCTGCAGCCACGGAGGGAGGAGTTTGAATGAGAGGGGTGTTTCCTGCTGTTATGGAGGAAATTACTGTTCAAAACTATTGTTTAGATGTCTGACGTCTTACTGATGCCAAAAATGAATGGTTAAAGTGACTGTTCTATCGAATTTCACAAAAAGCCGTTTATCTCAAAATATTTTTTCAGACGCTGAAACCATGCTGTATTCAACTGCTAATGCTTACATAACTACTAACTCTACAAACTAACTCTTTTAGACAGAGAAAGCACACATTCTATTAGTTCTTTTGAGATATTGTGTGTTCACAAAATCTTAGCAGAAAAGAATCCTCGGGTCTTGAAAGATGAGCCAGAATCCTCAAAAAAACCCTCTGGCAGAACCTACCTACAGTAAAAAAAAATGGCTGGCAGTGAATGTGTTAAGACAGAAGACACACCACAATTAAGACAGAAAAACTAACTTTGAATGAATAATAAAGAAATATCCTAAACAAATCAATTGAAAATCAGGACCATAGGCCTCTCTTTTTTTGCAAGGGGCCAGTGACCAAGTTAGTTGTATATTTAATTTATATTATTTATTGTAATTTCTCAGTACTTGCATATATAAAGATTGTCCTGAGTCTGCATTTAATCCTACTCTGCAGCTGTATTATATAATATATAGATATGTATGTATATATTATATATGTATGTATATATATTATGTATATATATGTATATATATAGTATATAGTATATATAATTTCTCAGCACTTGCATACGGTATATACAATTTGTCCTCTGAGTCTGCATTTAATCCTAGTCTGCAGCTGTATTATATATATATATATATATATATATTATATTTAGAATAATATTCGGGTACAGCCGCGGCTACAGTGCTAGTTCAGCCCTAGGCTTAAAGGAACAGCTCGCCCTAAAATCCAAATTACATATTTTTCTTCTTACCTGCAGTGCTATTTATCAATCAATATCATTTTGTGTTAGTTGCCTAAGTTTTGGAGATATCGGCCGCAACGTTTCTGCCTTCTCTCCAATACAATGGAACTGGATGGCACTTGGCTTGTGGTGCTCAAAACGTTAAAAACATACATTTGAAAAACTCAACAGCAATGTCTCTAGAAATAATGACCCGGTTACCCAAGATAATCCACAGACCTAGTTGTGGGCAGCTTTATATAGGAACTAGCTAGCAGCCAGTTAGTGGGTGTAGTTCGGTCTAAAGAAAATAGTTCCTGCAGAAACTGCTCACAACAAGGTTTGTGGATTATCTTGAATAACCAGGTCATGGTTTCTGGAAAGAGACATTACTGTTGAGTTTTTCAAATGTATGTTTTTGCCATTTTGAGCACCACAAGCCGAGTGCCATCCAGTTCCATTGTATTGGAGAGAAGGCAGACATCTCTAGAGCCGATATCTCCAAAACTCAGGCAACTAACACAAAACGATGTACCGGTAGATGGATAAATAGCCGTACAAGTGAAAGCTGTCCCTTTAAGATCTCCCCTTTGGTTAGTTCACCCCCCCAGCTCAATAAGGACTGTTGGCTGATGATGCGGTGTGTGTGTATGTGTGTTGCAGGGCCATGTTTATGAGCGGCCTCAGTGAGAGCAAGCAGACGCACGTCCACCTGAGGAACGTGGACCCAGCCACGCTGCAGATCATCATCACCTACGCCTACACCGGCAACCTCAACCTCAACGACAGCACAGTGGAGCCGCTGTACGAGACCGCCTGCTTCCTACAGGCCAGTGCTTCATTAAACTCATCTACACTTCAAATGATTTTGATTCATTTCAGCGTCCTTGTTAACAGGCGAGACCCATCACACCAGCCGCACGCCACGCTACGCTGCAAGCGTGCTGCAGCGATAGTTTCAGCTTCTGGTCTATCAAGCGTGCAGCGCGCTGCACTCCAGCAGCCAGGCATGAAGTGTGCAGTGCTGCGCTGCACTCGAGCAGCCAGGCATGAAGTCAATGCAAGTTTTGAGCGGGGGCTGGGCAGCGCCGGGGAAAACAGAGTGAGGCGTGGAGAAAAGAGTGTTTCTGGTGTGAATGTCAAGGCTCCTGCTCAAAGCTTCCGTGCAGCACTGCTTCTGAGATACCTATGGTGTGAACCAGGTGTTATGAATCTAATTTGTAAGCAGGCTTTATTCTTGCCATTTAAAATGTGTTGAACTACAGTATCTTATTGTTTCAAATTTTAAAATTGTTAGTTTTGGTCATAGCACTCTTTGTTACCGTTTTTAACATGTATTATTATTATTATTATTGCCCAGTCCAGCTCAGAGTGAGTAGTTAAACGTGGATTGTGCCTGGTAAGATCTTTACATTCTGAAATTCATATTTTAATGGTGAACTTTATAATCTACCAGCCACTGTGGCCAGCGGATGCAAAAGTCAACTTCCTGCCTTATTCAAGTCTGTGAGTTACCAGCACATGAGTCTCGCTGGCCAGCCTCCCCTCCCTACCGTGAGAGGAGTCTGGCGCCACGGAAACAGACAACTGGGATAAGCCCTCCCCTGCTCTACAGCTGCTCCCCATTGGAGCGACTGTTTCAGTTGCTGCCGGATGTCCACTCCCGGCTTATTACAAGCTCTGTCATTGGCTCCGAACATGTCAATCAGAGCGGCTTCCGCTCCCTCCTCCCTGTGTGTCGCTGTAAATAGTACCCTGCCGCCTCAGTGAAAACAACAACGCTAGCAAGCTAACTGCAGAAACCTACACGCTGAAAACGGCAAGTTGGATTGTTGGAAACTATTTTCCAAGGGCACTGCCGCTAAACGCCGCCCATCGCAATCCCACTATGGAGACCTGACGCCAGACTCCTCACGGTAGGGAGGGGAGGCTGGCCAGCGAGACTACCAGCACATAAATTACATTGATTCTCTTGTTAAGCTGTGATGTATGACCTCCCGACAATACGACTTCCGGGTCCAAGCGTCAAGCCTCTCTGCGTTGTCAATATGCTGCAGTGCTGTGTCCCTCATTGTTTGAATAGATCCGAGACTAAAAAAACGATTAAACTGTCATTCTACCGCTTCCCTTTGCGATGAGAAAGAGAAGAGGAAATGGTTGCAGTTAATAAGGTAAGTTACAATTCGGAGAAAGTACGTAGAAAAACAAAGTTTGGCGCTAAGTCTAAAAAGATTATCTATAAAAAGTTTATATGTATATCTAAAAAAATCACGGGTTCCGCCATAGTTGTTTTGAATGAGGAGCAGTGCCACTTAGCCCCGGAGGTGACGTGGGGTGAACGTCTGTCGTCAGTCTTAACGGAATATAGTGCCCAAGTCATTCCCTCTTCCGGTTTCGGCACGCATCCTAAATTATTTAATTCTCCATTAATTTCGCCATAGACGTTTCAACAAATCCTTATCAAAAGAGTTTTACTTGGTCAAACCAAGCCATTCATCTATATTTAAAATCAGGATGGACCCTAGAACATTTCATTTGGACCAAAAAAAAAAAAAAAAAAATTGTGTGGGGGGGTATATTTTTTTGTGGTCTGAGTTAAATGTTTTATGGTCTCTCCCGGTTCTGAATATAGCTCAATGGCTTGGTTAGAAAGATAGAGATGTTGTGTAAGACTGTGTAAGATTTCTGACTGCGGTGTGTCTGTCCCGTTCAGGTGGAGGACGTGTTGCTGCAGTGCAGGGACTACCTGGTGAAGAAGATCAACGCTGAGAACTGTGTGCGCATGCTGAGCATCGGCGACCTGTTCAGCTGCAGTGAGCTGAAGCAGAGCGCCAAGCGCATGGTGGAGCACAAGTTCCCCATGGTCTACCGCCAGGAGGCCTTCCTCCAGCTGTCCCACGAGCTGCTTATAGACGTGCTGAGCAGCGACAACCTCAACGTGGAGAAGGAGGAGACGGTGCGTGAGGCAGCCATGCTGTGGCTGGAGTACAACATGGAGGCGCGCTCGCAGCACCTTTCCTCTGTCCTCAGCCAGATCCGCATCGATGCGCTGTCCGAGGTGACGCAGCGTGCCTGGTTCCAGGGCCTGCCGCCCAACGACAAGTCGGTGGTGGTGCAGGGCCTTTACAAGTCCATGCCCAAGTTCTTCAAGCCCCGCCTAGGCATGACCAAGGAGGAGATGTTGATCTTCATGGAGGCCACGTCAGAGACGGAACTCGCATACTCTCATACAGTCGTGTGCTACAGCCCGCAGGCAGAGAAAGTCTACAAGCTGAGCAACCCCCCGGGAGACCTGCAGAAGGTGGGCACCCTCGTCACCCCTGACAACGATGTGTTCATCGCCGGGGGTCAGATCCCGCTGAAGAATTCCATCACCAACCATGGCAAGAGCGGCAAGCTACAGGCTGTGTTCCGCTCGGTTGATAGCTTCTTCTGGTTCGACGCCCAGCAGAACGCCTGGGTGCCCAAGACCCCCATGCTGTGCGCCCGCATCAAGCCCTCCTTGGTGTACTGCGAGGGCTACATCTATGCAATCGGGGGCGATAACGTGGGCGGGGAGCTCAACAAGCGCACAGTGGAGCGCTATGACTGTGAGAAGGATGAGTGGAGCATGATGAGCCCCCTGCCCTTCGCCTGGAACTGGAGCACCTCCGTGGCAGCGCACGACTGCATCTACGTGATGACGCATGACCTGATGTACTGCTACTTCCCCCGCGCTGACACCTGGGTGGAGATGGCCATGCGGAAGACCAGCCGCTGCTTCGCCTCGGCCGCCGCCTTCGGGGACCTCATCTTCTACATCGGCGGCCTCCACGTGGTCAGCAACTCGGGCATCCGCCTGCCCACCAGCACCATCGACGGCTCCTCCGTCACCGTGGAGATATACGACGTCAACAAGAACGAGTGGCGCCAGGCCGCCAACATCCCCGCCAAGCGCTACTCGGACCCGTGCGTGCGGGCGGTGGTGCTGCTCAACTCGCTGTGCATCTTCATGCGAGAGACCCACATGAACGAGCGGGCCAAGTACGCCATCTACCAGTACGATGCGGAGCTGGACCGCTGGTACCTGCGACAGCCCGTGTCCGAGCGTGTGCTGTGGGACCTGG
This sequence comes from Poromitra crassiceps, assembly GCF_964638095.1. NCBI lineage: Eukaryota > Metazoa > Chordata > Actinopteri > Beryciformes > Melamphaidae > Poromitra > Poromitra crassiceps. Next base: position 110,195,540 of record NC_139624.1, read on the forward strand.
GCAAGGACTTCCGCTGTGCGGTGGGTAAGCTCTACCCCTCCTGCCTGGAGGAATCCCCCTGGAAACCCCCCACCTACCTCTTCTCCCCCGAAGGGGCCGAGGAGTTCGAGGTGGACGGGGAGCTGGTGTCCCTCCCTCACGTATAGCTCTTAACCTCCCCCCTCCCTCCCTCCCTCCCACCGCGACGTTGACTGAACGATGGATCTGTAACATAAAGGGGCGGACAGGAAGGGGGGCAGATCAGTAACTCTGAACTACAAGGGTTTTGGTGTAGCTGTGCTCTGGAGTGACTATAAGGACTTTCCGAAGCTTGCGTTCAAGGTTCCAGCTGTTGCTGATGAACTGCGTGGCCCGGACCAGCTTGGGGGAAATCATGCCTCTCAAAAATACTAGTAATCTGAAAAATTATGTTTTTGGTTGTTCTTTTTGTCTTCTTTTTCATATTTTGTCAGTTGTGACATCTGTTAGATATTATTACAAGTCTGTCATACTGTTTCTACAATGTGATAATCTAAACGTCAACTGATTTCGTGATGATGAGGATGATGATGATGCACTTACTGGTAAACCTCCTTGGAATGACAATGGCAACTGTACCAAAATCCCCCCCCCTCTCTCTCTGATCCTGGCTTTCCTCTCCTCCTCTCTCCTCTTTTTTCTCTCACCACTGTTGGGAAGTAGATCGATCTCTTGTGTTTTACCGGCCCTGTAGATGAGAAGACTGGGCGGTGAGTTAAAAAGCGCCGCAGGGGAGGTGGATAGGTTTAAAAAGGTGACTGCAGGTCCAGTCTCTTTGACCCACCTCCACAGCTGTCTGTTAGTCTCTTTGACCCACCTCCACAGCTGTCTGTTATGACCCACCTCCACAGCTGTCTGTTAGTCTCTTTGACCCACCTCCACAGCTGTCTGTTATGACCCACCTCCACAGCTGTCTGTTAGTCTCTTTGACCCACCTCCACAGCTGTCTGTTAGTCTCTTTGACCCACCTCCACAGCTGTCTGTTAGTCTCTTTGACCCACCTCCACAGCTGTCTGTTATGACCCACCTCCACAGCTGTCTGTTAGTCTCTGACCCACCTCCACAGCTGTCTGTTAGTCTCTTTGACCCACCTCCACAAGTCTCTTTGACCCACCTCCACAGCTGTCTGTTAGTCTCTTTGACCCACCTCCACAGCTGTCTGTTAGTCTCTTTGATCCACCTCCACAGCTGTCTGTTAGTCTCTTTGACCCACCTCCACAGCTGTCTGTTATGACCCACCTCCACAGCTGTCTGTTAGTCTCTTTGACCCACCTCCACAGCTGTCTGTTAGTCTCTTTGACCCACCTCCACAGCTGTCTGTTAGTCTCTTTGATCCACCTCCACAGCTGTCTGTTAGTCTCTTTGACCCACCTCCACAGCTGTCTGTTATGACCCACCTCCACAGCTGTCTGTTAGTCTCTTTGACCCACCTCCACAGCTGTCTGTTAGTCTCTTTGATCCACCTCCACAGCTGTCTGTTAGTCTCTTTGACCCACCTCCACAGCTGTCTGTTAGTCTCTTTGACCCACCTCCACAGCTGTCTGTTAGTCTCTTTGACCCACCTCCACAGCTGTCTGTTAGTCTCTTTGACCCACCTCCACAGCTGTCTGTTAGTCTCTTTGATCCACCTCCACAGCTGTCTGTTAGTCTCTTTGATCCACCTCCACAGCTGTCCGTTAGTCTCTTTGCACACACGTCTTCCACACAGCTGGCAGTTTACAGCGCTCACTCCAACTCCATCCATCTTCATACCATCATGATAGTCTTGTTTTGTTTTTTTCCTGGCTCTTCTCTGGTTGCGTTTCTTTTTGTTCTTTCCACACGGGTCTCTGCAACAACACACAACTCAACTCCACTCTCAGTACAACCATAGGTTTCGGGCTCATGCGTTGTTTTTTTATTTCCAAGCTGCTGAAATATATATATAAATATAAAAATATATATTTTTCATATGTTTAAAAGACAAACTGTTTTAGTGTGGGGAAAATAACCAGGTCTATTTTGTATTAGTGTCTCTCTCTTTTTTTTTAATTTAATATCAGACATTACTGTAGTGTGATTGTGGGTAGATCCATTTTCCTATCAGATTAAATTTTCTTGTGAGTGAATATTGAGGAATCTTGCTGCTGACTGGGTCTGAGAGGTGAGGGCTGGCCCAGGGCTGTTGCTATGGAAATGGTCCCAGCAACCACTAGCAGTAGTGGAGAGGGTGGGTCGGGGAGGGAGGGGAGGGGTTGTCCTCCTACCTTAAAAACATGAGCACAGGTGCTTCATGACAAACCTTACTAGCATGTTTGGCTGCATCATATTCCTTTGGCACTGTATTTTGAATGAACGTTAATTTATTAAAAAACATACCAAAAACGTTCCTGAAAACTGACTTCCGTTTCATTTTTTTATTGGTGAAAATGTTGGTTTATTTGTGCTGCTCCTAAATCAGTCTTGTTTTTATAGCTATATAGATATGGATATAGATGTTAAAAAATAATTAAAACTTATTTTATGTATATACTGTATATATATATACACACACACAGTTGATGTGTCTGGCTCCAAAACACTGTAGACTTACCTGTTGGAGAATATTGTTGGATGCTTACTTCCTGTCAAAATAATAGAATGCATTTTAAATTGGCTAACGATCAGTTATATCGAAAGAGAATTGGGAAGATTTGGAATGAGGAGAAAGTGATTATAAAGTTACAAGTGTTCATTTTCATGAATTGTGAATATTTGCTATGCTTTTGATCACTGTTCATGTCTGGTCTGAGGTGCTGCGCTGTGCTTCCTTCAACATGCGGACTGATGGAGAAGGTGGGAAATAAACAGCTTAAAGCTGATACTGCAGCTGATTAGTTTGTCTACCATCCAACCTTTGGTCCAATTCTTGTTCTAATACACACTGGTCTGGAAAGTCTTAATGTATGGAAAATGACCATGATCATTTCCAGGTTTTGGAAAATAGTTATTCAGTCCTAAGAACATTTTGTATAACTTTAGATATTACACTGTCATGTCACATGTAGTTGTAAAGCATCATTTTGACTTGTAAATATGGCCTAGTTGACAGACGTTAAGTTATCCTTTATTGTCCCTGTGGGGAAATTCATCCTCTGCATTTGACCCATCACATACTACAAACTTTCCTAGAACTAGGAGCAGTGGGCAGCCACAGTACAGTGCTCAGGGACCAACTCCAGTTTGATTGACAGTGCCTTGCTCATGGGCACTGACAGGAGTATTAGTATGTCTTGATGGTGGGAGGAAACCCACAGGAAAAGAGGGAGAACGTGCAAGCTCCACACAGAAAGGACCTGACCTTGCTGTCAGACAACAGTGCCAACCACGAGTCACCATGTTACCCAACCACAATTAGTTGGGTAATTCTGTATGTCAACTATGCCACATTTCACTGTATAAGTATCTGTCTGTCATATATTGTAGTATTACACTGAACACCGAACAAAGTCTTCAAATGGAGACAAACTGAAAAAGTATTAATGAGTATGTGTAGGAAACCTGAATTTCAGCCCTTTGATTAAAACACTAGCTTCCTGCCTTGCTGGTGGCACCTGTCTGGTCCAGTTTTACTGCCAGCCAGTCATAACACTGGGTGTGAATGACTGGAGTCAAACAAACCCCCCTGGTCCGTCACAGGACATCAGAGCTGGGTCTAATGTCAGCTCAAAGTCATCCCTGAGGGCTCTGGGTTCATGTGTCCCTGTGATGCTGCTGAATTGTTGTTGGATGGCTGGCACATGGCTGCGTTTTTGTCCAGCCATGTGCTCCCACCCGCACCCAACCTCTTTGTTTGTCTGACCTACATTCACCCAGACACAAACCCTAATGCATCTCTTCTAAAAAACAAGCTCACAGGGACGAAGAAGACATCTTTCCCATCTTAGCCTAAAAAAAAGGTCTGCAGTATATTTTACTTTTTTTAATGCAGCAATATAGTATAATATCACTTTCTTCTCAAATACATTAAAAGCATCTGTCAAGAAAATATTTTGTGAATCTGGATTCACCATACATTCATAAATCTTTTAAATACAAAATGAAAATATATTTGTCAGAGGATAAAAAAGAAGAAAAAAAGACAGCTTGAACGGCCATTATCTCATATTCCAGCCATTTTCGCAAATGAAAAAGCAAATCCAAAAATGAGCTACCTAACTGGTCACAGCGGGTTTAAAAGCATGACAAGAATAAAACAAACCAAAGAGCGAACACACAAGATAGATTCAAGGACGGACAAAAAGGTGACACTCATTACAGCTGTAAAACTGGACTTGACAGTATGCTTATTAAACCACTTATAGAAACAAATAATCCAACAGTGTCGTACAATGATGTCAAATACAAACAGTATATTTGTATTATAGGGTGAAAAAAGGTTCATGTAAGCACCTCAAAATTACAATAATACCAGATAAGCAAGTATGCATAAATATAACAACAGTTGCTATGTGCAAACACACAGAGTGGTCGATAGGCTGGGACTTGTTCCAGTGTAGTCATGACAAAACATGGATATTACAGATTACGGTATGTACGAGCCAGCCTATACACAACAAATAAATAAGTTATCCGAACCTTAAACTATCTTCAGCCTCACTACTTTGTAATCAAATATAGCCCCCCCCCCCAAAAAAATAATAATTATACATATATATATATATATATATACACACACAGTATATATATACTGTATATATATATATATATACATATGTGTGTGTGTGTGCATGTACACATACACGCACACATACACACACACACAGTATATATATCGCATATTGACTAGGGGTGTAACGTTTTCGATACAGGAAAAAAATGCCAGATATATTTCCTTGATTTTTAAATGTTTAATTTTATTTGTTTTTATTTATTTTTAACACCTTTCATCTTTTTCGTCTCAGTTTTAGTTTACCAATATCCTTGTAGAGGACTTGTAGAGGAAAGATTAATTTCGGTTTTCGGTTTGCAATGCGTATTGAACCTACAGCCTTGTACCTAAACGGTTCAGTACTTAGTGTTACGCGCCTAATACTGACAGCTAAATACAAAAAGGCCTGTGATTCAGGAATCCAAAATTAGTCAAACATAGAACTGGGTGGTTCCTTCATAATAATAATAATACATTTGCAGCTACAGTAGGGAGGTTTTATCCAATCAGGGCACAAAATCTGGCATTGGGGAAAGAGGATCTATGCAACAACATCACAATAATTTCAGTAACAACATTCAGATTTGATAATTACATCATAGTAGTGTCCAACATTTGTCCGCTTTACCAGAAACGTGGTCAAACCAAAGCCACTCAAGCTGTTTTCCTACATAACTATACGCTACTTAGACATGGATGCTGTTACTGTGACAATTCCAGTTACTGCCGTGTATAGTGTGAACATGAGCCTAACCAAACCGAAGTGCTAAAAATCTTCTCAAGCTCTCATGCTGTCAGGCAACTTTTTTTTACAGTACTTCTTCATCAGCAAAATAGTTGGCTATATAGACAAACTCCAGAAATATGCAGCAAAGTGTCAACACGGCAAACCTGATGACTGCGTGTTGTGTCTTATACGAAAAGCATCCGATGCTACGCAGCCCGCTGGAATTCATCCTCGGATCAGAAGTGCTGGTCCCAGAGAGATCGGGTCTGTGAGACACGCCTCACGGTGGATCTGGACCATATAGTTACATCCCACTGCTGTGACCCCAAAGAGATCAAGGGGGTCGAGATGTTACTCAGAGATGGGATTGGTGAGGGTTCGTCAGGGTTTAGGACCTAAAGCTCCCGTTCATGTGTTATGGGAGATTACAGTTTTCCCCATTTTGGTCCCCCCGCGTTTGTTTTTCCTGCTCACATCCTTCATAAAACCAGGGCAGGGCAGGGCAGGTGAAAACCACCCAAACCTCCAGTGGACGGGAGGAGGAGGATGGGACAGGTGGAGGGAGGGGTGGTTTCAGGGCTGGGACCCAGGACAGGCCAGGAGGCTGTCACCGGCCGGGGGCTGGGGTTCAGGAGAGGCAGGGGGGGCGGTGACGGCCGGGGGCTGGGGTTCAGGAGAGGCTGGGGGGGCGGTGACGGCCGGGGGCTGGGGTTCAGGAGAGGCTGGGGGGGCGGTGACGGCCGGGGGCTGGGGTTCAGGAGAGGCTGGGGGGGCGGTGACAGCCGGGGGCTGGGGTTCAGGAGAGGCTGGGGGGGCGGTGACAGCCGGGGGCTGGGGTTTGGGACAGGCTGGTGGTGCGGTGACGGCGGCGGGCTGGGCCAGCGTGGAGAACCAGGAGGACATGGCTGACTTGGCACTGGTCAACGCTCCACCCACCGACTGACCTGGAGGAGAGCAAGATTTGTCAACTTCCCAGGCAGGGACTTAAAGTACTAATACATGGCATTTTCTTATCATTAACTGCTCTCTTTCGACAGAAGAACTGGGTAGTTAGCATTAGGGGTGTCAAAAATAATCGATTATAAGATGCATCGCGATGCGGACCTGCACGATTCTGCATCGATTCACAAATGTCAAAAATCGATTATTAAAAAAATAAAAATTATAATTATATAATCAAATAAACTATAATGGAAGTACATGCAGTTGTTTATTTTAATTATGGATCATTAAACAATGCAATTCTAAATGCACTTTTATTTTAAAAGTAGCCACACAGTGAGAAAAAAGAAAGTCAGAAAAAAAATCATGTATTCGGGGAAAAAAGTGATGCATCGATTTAAGATGCATCGAGATGCATCGATAATCGTTATCGAATCGAATCGTAGCCCTCTGAATCGTAATCGAATCGAATCGTGAGGCCAGTGAAGATTCACAGCCCTAGTTAGCATGAGCAGTGATAAAGTAAAGAGAAACTCAAACTGCCTCTCTCTACTAGTTCCAGGAATCGGTGTGATCTTGAGAACCATTCGTCCCATCTACTTCACACTTGACGGGTGTATTGCTGGGGACCTGAGGACGTGCAGTGTCAGATTTGGTGCAATTTAGACATGTTCAATATGAATAAACGGACTAAACAAGCGAACAGCTCTGTCTGAGTGCAGTGGGGGCTGTTCGATCATCACATCACAGCAGGTGGGGGCTCTGACTGGCTGAGCGGGCGCCCCCCTAAGTTAAACTGCCCAAGAATGAAAAATAAGCACACACACTAGCCAATAGGAACGCAGACACGTTCAGCAGAATCAACCAATGGAAGGCTATGAAATTGACTGAAACACAGGCAGAGGCTGTCAATCAAACAACAAGAATCTTGCAGATTACTAGCATGATGCAAACAGTCTGCCATGGATAAGATCATCAGCAATAAGCCATAAAGTGATTGTGAAAGTGATGGTTTGGTGCTCTTGCTTACCCACTGCCTTCCCGGTCTGCACCATGCTGCGGCTGGTGGTCATCATGGCGTTGCCAATCTTCTTCCCCCGCTCGCTGTTCTGCACCGAGCTGCAGTGAACAGGAAGAGGCACAACAAACAGCAGGTTCACAAACCACAAACACACTCCAATCCCTCTCCTCTCTTTTGTGACACATTTGTCCTCCTTTCCGAGAAACAAAATATACAAAAGTACTATTAGCTAAATGTTGCGGCAGCCTGTTGGGGGGATGATGTAACTGCAGTGAGACTGAGCAGCAGTCACAGGTGGCGTACAGTATCTGATGATGGGAGCGGAAACGAGCTGGGTCTGTTTCACCACAAATGCACGGCTAAACACGCCCCCGCCTCAATTCCTTTTTGCAGCAGCCTGCCTGGCCTGGTCAATACCAGCCCACAGCTGCAAAGCAGGGACTTCTGTCACTGTAACCTCCCCCCCACAACACACACACACACACACACACACACACACACACACACACACAAGTAAAGCATGTAGGGGAGAGAAAGAAATTAAAATAACCGCCTCTCGGTTGTATGAATCCGCCAACAAGTCAAATCAGCAGTCTACATCCATGTCTGTCCAGACTCATATAAGCACACATACCTTGAAGCGCACGGCGCAGTGAATCACAATCAGCTATATTGGCCAAGTATGTGCACATACAAGGAGATTATCTCCAGTTTGCTTAACTCTCAATGTACTCAAAGGATAATTAAACATTTACATTAACTACTATATACAATACAATAATAAGTGGATAATAAAAAAAAAAGTGTTTATTTTGAATAGGTGTATAGAAGAATCTGATGAAGGTTGTACCAAAACGTTATTCTTTTGTTCAATAAACCCTTTTTTTGCAAGTGGAGACGGTGTGTGGGAGTTCTGTCTTCTTTGAGTGTGTGTATATGAAAGGAATGTATGTAGTGTATATGTATAAACAAAGACTCATACAGATATATTTACTGTTATTTACTGTTCAATGTGAACAAGGTTTTGAGTCAGATATTGTGCAGATATTTCTCAGTAAAACGTATTTCAAATTGTGTGTGTGCAGTGTGCGGTTATTTCACAGTAAACATATTGCAAATTTGTGTGCGTGTGTGTGTGGTGTGCGTACATGGGAGGGTGTTATATACACAGGGGTAGGTGCTACAGGTTACTGCACATTGAGTGTTCAAGCTGGCAAGCTGGCAAAGTGAAGTGGTTCCAGTGTGTGCAAAAGTTTTGAAGTGAAAGATTTGAAGTGTTAATCAGAGTGATGGCCTGTGGGTGGGTCTGGTAGTTTTGGTGTACAGTGCTCTGTAGCGCTTGCCAGAGGGGAGGAGTTGAAACAGGGTGAGATGGGTCTGTGATAATCTTTCCTGCCTGTTTTACTCTGGAGGAGTACAGGTCCTGGATGGAGCACAGTTTGGCAGTGGTGTGGACATTCAGCCTTATGGTACTTTAGTTTAGACAATGTTTCTGGGTACCTCAACAACACAGCTAATCGTTTTTAACATGGAAAATGGTCCTACCCCTAAACCACCCACACCCCCCAGCCACTCCCTCTACCCACCCCTCAAACCTTGACACTCTACGACCTTCCTATCCCTATCCCCGCCCCCCTCTGACCATCCACATCCCCCTAGCTCAGGGGTGGGCAACTATTTTTCATGGGGGGCCACATGAGAAAGCCAGATTGTTGCCAGGAGCCGAACAAATATTGTCATGCCGTAACCCATGGATGGGCAACTTTGATGATAGAGAGGGCCACAAAAAAATGTCCTCGCTACCAGATTTTGCTGAGGGCCGAACGGCGCCAGCGCGAAAAATTTGGGGCATTTGAAGCCAGGTTTAGAGGAATAACTAATTTTAAATTAACAGTTGTGATGTCATTATTCAGTCTTAACCACCAATATTTGATCCTTTTCTCACTCACTCCTATGTCACCACCTGCTCTCCCTGCAGGGCTTGAAATTAACTTTTTTGACCACCTGCCAACAGTGGCGGCTCCAGCCAATTGTGGCTGGGGGGGCTTAAATATTTACAGCGGAGGCTAACTTTTTCTACATAAATAGACAGTGGTTCTCTTCTCAACCTGTGGTACAGGTACCACTGGTGGTACGTGGGGGCCCCTCCTCATACATTCATATGGTGGTAATTGCTCAGGTACTTGTGTAAAAAGGTTGAGAACCACTAATATAATAAATAATAATAATATGATTGATAGGGTGTGAATTAGGCTCTACTATTAGACAAGGAGGGCCCACTGCTTTTCCATTGAGAGCCAAATCCCCAACCCAACATTATGCATGTAAGTGCTTCAATGAGCTGAAGACTGACTGTGTATTTAGCCCTATGCCACACTGTATGTTGAGACTGATGAGTCCAGTTACACAAGGCTATATGCAGCACACACATTTAGATGGTAATTAAATCAAGAGTTTATATTCACAAGTTACACAAAAGATTTAAAATGTGCTATATTTTAGAGACAAATTAGGCTAATCACTGCATATAGGCTATATGTAAATAAACAGTGCCACATACACAGGCACATCCATTCATCAATAGTCTGTGCCAGAGTAAAAAGAAATAGAACCATTCATATAGACTGCACTATATAACAATCACACCAGTGACAAGACTGTATAGTGACTGAGCTGGACAACAGGCGTTTTGATACTTTTATCAAAACCAGCTCAGTGGCCTTGTGGTCTGAGTGTCTGCCCTGAGACTGGGAGGTTGTGAGTTCGATCCCCGGCCGAGTCATACCAAAGACTATAAAAATGGGACCCATTGCCTCCCTGCCTGGCACTCAGCATCAATGGGTGATCTAAAACAACAAACTTTCATGGGAGAACGACAGTTATGTAACAGTCAGCAACAGTCCAATAGGTTTGATATGCGTACAGCAGCTTCACATGCCTCAGAGAAACGCCATCCCCGACACAACTGCCCGGCAGCACATCGTCTTTGTACTGTACATGACGCACACGTCATGAAATAAGACTCTAACTATACAAACGCATGAGCACAGCATCGCGGCCAAAAAACACAACAGCACAGTTAGGCAAGCAGTCTTAACAAAGCCATTGTGTATATCAAATATAAATTCCATGCCCTTCCTACCTATTAACATCAGTGCACTCGATCCTGTGCTGTCCAGTCCAGTCCAGTCCGTGTACAAAATAAAGTATCTCCTTTGTGATGAGGAAATTGAACTTCCGCGGTTGAGACGCTTTGAGATGGAGCTAGTCTGGGCACCTTTCACCCTTTCAACCTTTTTGTCATGGGGCGTAAACCACGGAACCAGAATGAACACCGGAAGGCAGTGCGCCAAAAAACGTCTTTGTTGCCGTTAGCTTGACGTCTCTTTCCTCGATTAATTGTCTGATTCAAAGCTTCTGTATTGGCTTAAAAGATGTGAGATTGTGAATCCGCAATGTTTCTAAAATAACTTCTTCAAAAACTTCGTTCGGTACGTCCATCTTTTGTTTTGTTGTTTGCCGTTCTGATACTTGGGTCAAATTGTCAAGTTAACGTAAAAGTTGACGAGCTAGAAACGCTGCCCATCCGGTCTAGGGCGGGCTCTAGGCCGGAACCAGGTAGGGTGACAAAATCAATTGTGAGCGGAAGCCAGGCTCTTTCTCGCCGAGAAGAGCCTGGTGACGCGAGGTTAGATGGAGCAGGCCACTTTGAGCAGAGCAGAGGGGAGGTCCTTCTCTCACACCATGCCATAATCACTTGCCAGTAGGGGGAGAACGCCTCTATAAAAAATTGGCCGGCCCGGTGCAGCGCATGGGTCAGACCAGCCACGGAGGTGTGTAAATGCTGTGTTCAAGGAGGCTGGGAATTTTCCCTTCTACTATGATGAACAGAGCACCAATACATCGATCAGTGGATTTTTTTTTTAATTAATTTATATTTTTAGAATAAACTTCAGAATATTTGTGTATTAGCCTAGTTTAGTTGTTATAAATTAGGTTTTTGTTTTTCTCCAAAGACATTTCCAGGGGGGGCTTAGGGGGGGCTTGGCTAATTTCAGGGGGGCTCAAGCCCCCCCCAGCCGCCGCGGCTGCCTGCCAATATGGCTGCTAGATTTTAAAGTTACCAGCCAATTAGAATTTCCACTACCCAAATTGTTTTTCTTGAAATAAACCAGAATATGAGTGGGTTAATTTAAGCATAAGTATCAGTAAGATTCTCAAAGCCTGTGTTGAGGGTCACACGAAAAAAAAAGCACTCTTGAAGCTAAATAAATCCAAAATCAACGAGTTTTATTATTTCAATTTATTTAAATTATTATTATTATTTAAATTTCTACTTCAATGTAGAACAGTAATTTCTTACACATGAGATTACTTTTAGCCTTTCATAAAGATTATTGAAAGATATCCCATATTCCAGACTGAAATGTTATAACAGAAGTGGAGTATTGGCCAGAATGACATGAACATTTGGACACTTATTCAGCGGGTATCTTGCATGTTGCGTTCAGGTGCACTGTAAAAAATAAAAATTGCAATTCCATTGCGGGCCACACAGGGGGCAGCCCATATTTTGCCCATGTGTGCCCTAGCTACTCCACTAACCCACCCCTTGAATCCCAACTCTCTAGGAGAGGGGTGTCAAACTTACTGCCCGGGGGCCAGAACTGGCCCGCCAGAGGGTCCAATCCGGCCCACATGATAACTTTGCAAAGTGTAAAAATTGCACTGAGAAGTCCTTCAATCCAATGTGATTATGGTGGCTTATGGCTTATGGTGCGTTCACACCGACCTATTAAAGTTTTTTGCTGGCATCGAGTTTACATACAAAGTCAATGCAAACGAGCGATTGAGCGTATATTCGTCCGAGCGACAGAGACAGAGCGATAGGGCGAAAATTCGCTCGTCCCCCGAAATTAAATATCCCAACTCGAGCGAAATTTTGCTGGCAACATTCGCTTGCCACTCAACGCTGATTGGCTGCCATAACCCCGGAGTATTATTCATTCTTGCATCGGGGGGAAACGCAGTTGTGTTGTTTGTGTTTTCATCCTGTCTAACGTTAGAGCTGTGTGCTGCTTGTTTCTTGACAGTGAAGATCTCTCTTCTCAAGCTTGCCGCACCCCGCCCACATCTATCAGCGGGCCGACAGAGGTGCTGCCAATTGTGCACAAATAGTCTCTCCCTCTCTCCGAAGTATGAACACCTCGGCCCGAGGGCGGAGTGCGCTCCCGGTTTGCGGAGCGATTTAAACAGAGCGATTCCAAAGGGTTGAATTGAGCGACAGGGAGAAAAATAAATATCTCGGTGTGAACAAAGCTTAAGGCGATGGGTCTGACCACATGAGACTTCCACAGTGGCTTCTATTTTTCAGGCCCGGGGCTAGCCCCTTGACTTTTTGTCAAACAGTACTACACTTCAAAACAGGCTTTCTACAGTGTGTTACTTACTAGGTAATAAAGCGATGCACAGTGGACACACAGGCTTCCACAGACCGACTATCCATCTAGCTGACTGACCCAAATAAACAGCTCCTTATCTGGCATAGTGGAGTACACTGACAATAAAAAAAGATCCCGCGGTGCATCCCCCGTCCCCATCCCGTGGCTTTGTTTCCTGAAAACATCTCTGCCACTCGGCCGCTCTTTGTGGCCGCTGACGAGACCAAGGAAAGCATGAATAGGGTCGGCTCTGTCAGCCCTGGCATAATACACATGCAACACAGCACATTCACCAGGAAGTCAAGCATAGGGCCTACGTTTTTTTTCCAGGGAGTATAAATAGAGAGGGGTTGGTAGCAGCAGCGGTGGGACAAAGAGTATTCATCGTCATGTGAGGTGTGGAGGGAGGGAGGGGAGAGAGTTTCAGTTTCTCAGGGTTCCCACACCTTCTTAAACATCAAATTCTTTCCCAACCAACTTCACTTAACTTCAAGCACCCAACACGGCATAGTTTGAGAGACAAGGATCAAGGTTAAATATAGCTGCAAGCGGCAATGGCAGGGGTTCAAGCCTTGCGCAAATTGAACACCTAATAGTCCTTGAGGCAAATTTGTAGAGCACGTTCAGGTGAACATGTGGAAAAAAGTTGTATGGAAATTGGAGAAACAGCCTGGGAGTTACAAACGGGTGTGAAGTTATGGCATATTTTGTGTTAGGCCACGCCCACTTTTTACATCTGCGGCGCCCCCTTTTGGTCAAATTGCGAAATAGCATGTCAGAAATGCCATTCCAGATGAGGCTGAGAAGTTTGCAACCGATTATGCGAATGGACTTGATTTACAGTTATTACATGCTTACACCATCGACCCCGCCCACTTTCACCAATGATGACAAAACTTCAGATTTTGACTAATGCTGCCTACACACTAGAGGATTTTCAAATCTTAACCAATTTTAAAAACATGAGAGACCACAAACATAAGGACAATTTCATCAGATTTTAACATTAAAATCGCCTGAACGCACACACTAGACGATTCGGCCAGACTGCGAGACCACACACCAGCCGTTTGAAGTACAGACTCACAGCGATTCCAGCAACTAGACTGTTAGGCTGTTTATATCCCACAAAACTGCAATTTTTTCCCACAGACAACAGCAGATGGCTCTCTAAACATGCACCGAGCGGCGGGTCCACTTCAAGCAGCGCGGACACCCTCGCAAAATGAGCTAAAACAACGTCCTGTCTGAGAGCTCATATTACAGCATATCTGCTCCCTTGAAGCAAACCGCTCCGCTCGGCACATGTTTGGAGAGCCATCCGCCACTGTCCACCCTGTTTGAAGCTGCTGTGAGGCTGCTGGGGAGAGAGGAGCTACATGGCACTGCTGTTGCTCGTTTGTTGTGAGCGCAGCATTAACATCCGGGTATGACGCGTCAACGCGTCCCGGTCTGCTCGCTCTCATTGGCTATTGCGGGTTCCGTCGGGAGACAGCCATCGTAAATATCAAACATGTTTGATATGCCCGATTCGAGATCGGGCAGGCTCCGATTCAATCAATAATTTATTGACACCAGACACTTGACAATTATTTTGACAAAAAATCGGTTGAGACTAGCCTCGAATCGGGCCACGCCCCCCCGAGGGGAATCGGGCATTAAATCGGGCATTTTATCCTCTAGTGTGTGGGAAGCATTAGACATACTCCTTGATATATCTGCATATTTTCGCGATCATTGGACAAACAGGTGCGGAGTTACGGCCTTTTTTGTGTTAGGCCACGCCCATTTCTGGCATTTATGGCGCCCCCTTTTGGTCGAATTGCACAGAATTTGACACAAATAGTCTGTGATGATCTCCGAACATCTCCAGCAAGTTTCATGAAGATTCGTTAATCGGTCATGAAGTTATGACAATTTAGCTGAGAGGCCACGCCCTCTCACAACTTTAACAATTAATATCTCCGAAACGAAAGTAGATTTCAGAAATCCAAAAATCGAGGAGATGTCGAAAATGTGTTTTCCAAACTTTTCAAAATATCTCAAAATTTTTCCAGACGGACCTTGAGGGGTCCTTGAGGCAAATTTGTAGAGCAGGTTCACCTGAACATCTGGAAAAAAATGCTTGAAAATTGGACAAACGGCATGGAAGTTATGGCCTTTAAGGTAAAACCTTCAATTATAGCGCCACCTTCAGGCCGATTCGAAAAATATTTCTTGTGCAGAAACTAGCCACCAATATCTGTCATTGTGGCAAATTTCAGGTCTCTGCCATTTACCAACTCACGGGAATTTGCGTCGGGGCAGATGAACAACAACAACAAGAACACGAATAATAAACCAGCACAAAAACAATAGGGTTTCAGCCCCTTCGGGGCTTGAACCCCTAATAATTACTGTTACAACACTGAAAATCGTACTAATATAATCAGGCGGCCATCTGCGCCATGCACAATGTGTCTGCCAGCTCACGAAGCGGGCGAGACCTCGAGGGCAAACCAACGAGGCATGGGAGAAATGAGCACTGCTAGTTGAGCGGGCGAGCACACGCAGCGAGAGAGGCAGCGAGGGACGCTAGAAAGGACTGCTCGATATTTCTAGTTTTTATAATGAGATGAGATCTTTTAACTAAGATGGTACGGTGATCAACCATCAAGGCGTTTCCAATCAAAGATCATGATTGGAGTATTGGGTGCACACCTGCAGTAGAATATACCTGGCGTGGTCCCAGTTTGGAGAAATGAAGACTGGTCGCGCCAGGCAAGTAGAGTTGTCTGCTGGGTGTGAACAGGGTCACAAGCAAAAATGTAAAAAAAAAAAAACAGAAAATGTAAAATGCTTCCATACTGCTCACCTGGCGTAATCCAAGTCTCCACAAGCCCTGAGATACCAAGTTGACTTGAAAATACATAATTTTCACCGTGTTTTTACCTGAAATCTTTACAGGTGCTCCAAGAAGTGGTGCTCACCACTTATACTTCTTCGAGCAATGTGGCTACAGTGCTGTTTTCCACTAAAAACGGGGTGTAAATGACATATTTTCAAGTCAACTTGGCATCTCAGGGCTTGTGGAGACTTGGATTACACCAGGTGAGCAGTATGTTTTTTTTTTTTAGTTTTTGCTCATGACCCCCTTCACACTCAGCAGACAGCTCTACTTGCCTGACGTGGCCGGTCTCCATTTCTCCAAACTGGGACCATGCCGGCTGCATTCTTCTGCATGTAATACACTGACTGTCCACAAGTACTTCATACAACCCAACATCAAAAAATCCAAACTATCCCTAAGAAATATCTACCTATTATCAAACAAAAAAAAGAACTTCGATTTATATTATTGCCCAAAATCTATACATTCAAGCACTTTCAATAACCCATGTATATTTATGTATATTTTCACAAACTTTCAAGGCATTGTCCACCTCTGTAAAAACTCACAAACTTTCAAGGATTTCAAGGACCAGTGAGAACCCCTTTACTTTCTCAAGCACTGTCCCGATGACCAGAATGCAACAAAGCCATCCCCCTCCTGTCCAGTAGACCCTGCTTCTCTCCCCTCCTGTCCAGTAGACCCTGCTTCTCTCCCCCTCCTGTCCAGTAGACCCTGCTTCTCTCCCCCTCCTGTCCAGTAGACCCTGCTTCTCTCCCCCTCCTGTCCAGTAGGGCTGGGTCGGTTTGAAAATTTTAAAACCGGTTCGATATTGCCGTCTAAACCGGATCGAACCGGTATACCGATTTTTTTTGTAATTAATTTTTTTTTTTTTTTTTTTTTTTTTAAAGCAGGGCTCCCGAGTGTGGCCCATAACTGTCTGTAGTGCAACTTCAGTCCACCTGATAGCGATAATACACCTCTAAGCTGGTATTGTCAACCAGCAATGATACTGAATAAAAAGAAGCAGGACACCTGTGTAACAAACACACCCTGTATTTATTTCTCATAACTATTCAGCTCAACTTTTCTTCTAAACATCAAAATAATAAATGAAATAAGACTGCTGCCTATAGTGCAACTTGAGAAAAGGCTAATAAAAACACAAGCAGTGCAATCAGAATGGATTGGCTTACAGCTGAGCTGCCTTATAAACTTCAAAACTCACAAATTCACACAATATAGGGCCTAGGCATGGGTCGGTTTGAACATTTTGAAACCGGTTCGATATTCCCCAAAAAAACGTATCAAAGCGGCTGCAGTTGGTGGCGATAATGCACCTCTAAGCTGGTATGCTGCCAACCAGCACGAACACTGAATACAAATAAGCAGAACCTTTTAACTGTAACAACACACTGTTTTTATTTCTCATAACTATTCAGCTTAACTTTTCTTCAAACATCAACATAATAAACAAAATAAGACTTTTGCCTACTAGTGCAACTTGAGAAGAGGCTAATACGAACAATAGTGCAATCAGAATGGACTGGGGGGAAAAAAAAAAAAAAAAAAAAAAAAAAAAAAAAAAAAAATTAAGGTTTTTTCGGTTTGCACGTGATCAAACCGGTTTGGGCTCGTATACCGAACCGAACCGGTAAAACCGGAAATCGACCCATGCCTACTGTCCAGTAGACCCTGCTTCTCTCCCCCTCAAGAGGGGGGGGGGGGGGTTGGAAGGTCTGACTGTTTATTGATGCAGGGGGACAGTTTGTGCCGACTGATGAGGGAAGCAAGGCAACGCTTCAGCTTCAGGAAGCCATCTGGTTGGGGGGGGCTGCTACCGCCACACCGCCATGACTGATGGCTGCTCCAGCCAATAAATACAAAAAGAGAGAAAAAAGAAAAAGAAATCACATTGTAAAAATGCATCCAATATGGGTCCAGGCAAGGACACAGTGGGGGTGGGTGGAGCTTTGTAGTGATGCTCAGAGGGGGGATTTCCCCTGTGGCTGTGTATCTACACTACCAGCTGTTTTGTTGTGTCCATTTTGACATGTTTAATGTGATACAATGCAGTGACTCTCAAACTTTTTCATATCAAGGACCCCTAATGTAGTGCTCATTTGAGCCGCGGACCCCCATTTGATTTCTCTCGAACACAAGTCTGAGAATATTTCTGTTGTTAGATATGATTTTGTACAGAATTCCATGACTAACAGTGAAACTATTATCAAAAAGTCATCCTTATTCTCTTCTTCTTTATGTTCTAATTGTGTTAATTTCTAGTACATGAAATAATGAGAAAGTTTCACAATTAATCAGTTTCCTGGGGGAAACCCCTTCAAGGACGCCTGGTGGTCTTCGGACCCCACGTTGAGAACCACTGATATAATGGATGAAGTGTGAAGTTCCAAAACAAAATAACCCTCTCTCTTCACTTTGTACCATTTGCTATTGCTGAAGGTGAAAATGCCAAATAATAATCTATAAAACATCTGGAAAGCCCAAAGTTTCCGTCTTTGGAGTTGGTGCCTTGAGCAAGGCATGCGCGCGGCTGGTGTGAATGACTTCGCCAGTTAACAAGGACGCCGAAATGAAACTTGTGGGTTCAGCGTAGGTTGAGCTTAGGTTGAGTGTTGCTTCGGTGTATGGTGTGAACGGGCTGTAAGTCTGGAACACATGAACCCCACTCCAAACAAGAACTAGCGGCAATGAAGACAGACTGTTACGTCGCCCTACCATCACCAAAAAGTTGCACTTGTCTTGAACACACCACAAAGACTACAACCGACGGTCAACGGCTGTAGCTCAGGAGGTAGAGCGGGTCGTCCACTAATCGCTTTGGATAAAAGAGGTCGGTGGTTCGATTCCCAGCTCCTCCAGTCTGCATGTCGAAGTGTCCTTGGGCAAGATACTGAACCCCAAATTGCTCCCGTTGGTGTGCCAGCCCCCTGCGTGGTAACCTGCCGCCATCGGTGTGTGAATGGGTGAATGTAGTACTGACTGTAAAGTGCTTTGGATAAAAGCGCTATATAAATGCAAGCCATTTACCATTTTACAGGCCATTTAACTAGCATGTATGTTCTTGTGCCTGTGTGAGACCATTTTCACACCACTCTCGCTCACCACTTAAACGGTTTCATAATATAGCTACTTCTAATCTAGCCCCTTTCGCGACTCTTCCAGGTATAATAATTAATAATAATTAATCCCCTCCAGAGTCCCTTATCTGCCCATAGACATCCACGCCACTCTCACGCCCAAGCTATCTAAATCAGCGATATGCAGAAACATTTCAAAGCCACCAACCAAAGCAGAAGGGTTCATTGCTTCTCGACAGCGGGGTTTGAAAGCTCGATGTTGCTAATAAATAACTTTAATATACCAATCATTCTGTCTTGTGCTGCTGCACCCAGCCATCATATCGCTCTACAGCGCCCCTCTGGTCGGAAGCACACGGAAGAACACATTGAGAAGGCACGGCGGCTATCTTGGCATTTGCGAAAAAATAATATCACCAGCACAGAAAAATAGGCATTTATTAGCAGCATCGAGGTTTCAAACCCTGGCGTTGAGAAGCAATGACCCCTTCTGCTCTGGTAGGTGGCTTTGAAATGTTTCTGTGACACTTGTAAATACATGCGTATTGCTGATTTAGACAGCTTGGGCGTGAGTGGCGTGGAAGTCTGCGGAAGTCTATGGACGGATAAGGGACTCTGGAGGGGATTAATTATTATACCCGGAAGAGTCAAGAAAGGGGCTACTTTTAACCGAGAATAATGTCTGATAAAAAGTTGTAAATGGCACTGGCGTTTTTGCTTGTGTAAGACAGGAAGAGGCGGAGGTGGAAAAAGAGGGAGAAAGCGCACTATAAATGGGTGATATCATGCAGCTCAAGGGGCTTTCCCAAAGGCACGTTGTCATGAAAATATTCAGATTAGATGGGGTTGGAAAATGAGCAGAACATTTTGTGTGTGCCCTCTCTTCTCCTGCACTGCTTCGCTACCAGCTGAGCAGCCAATCAGCATGATTTCTCTCACCGACTGCTTGACGGCGATTCAACAACCGAAAAAGTCGCCCACAAGGCCGACTAGAGCTGACGGGGTGGGACACACCACAAAGACTCACCGACAGCCCATACACTGCCGACGCCCGATTATGGGCTCTATGTGTCAGGGCCAGGGGTTTTAGGTCTCCTGTAGTCTGCCAGGGACGAGAAGAGTCAATAAACACTCGTCTCCAATGGTCAAGGCCACTATGCCCTCTCCTCCTAATACGCACACGCAAAACTCCCCAACACTGGAAAATCCACACACATCTCCCTGAATACCCTACCTACTGTTTCAGCAGTACAGTGAAGAACTGCTCTGACACAAAGCTGAGGCAGGAAATGAGACGCATTTATTCCTTAGAAACTCAAGATGACCGAGTGTCAAGCTTCCTGCCCTGCCCCGCTCCATACAGGCTATATACTTCCTGGCCTGCCCCGCTCCATACAGGCTATATACTTCCTGGCCTGCCCCGCTCCATACAGGCTATATACTTCCTGCCCTGCCCCGCTCCATACAGGCCATATACTTCCTGCCCTGCCCCGCTCCATACAGGCTATATACTTCCTGCCCTGCCCCACTCCATACAGGCTATATACAAGCTTCATGCCCTGCCCCGCTCCATACAGGCTATATACTTCCTGCCCTGCCCCACTCCATACAGGCTATATACTTCCTGCCCTGCCCCACTCCATACAGGCTATATACTTCCTGCCCTGCCCCACTCCATACAGGCTATATACTTCCTGCCCCACTCCATACAGGCTATATACTTCCTGCCCTGCCCCGCTCCATACAGGCTATATACTTCCTGCCCCACTCCATACAGGCTATATACAAGCTTCCTGCCCTGCCCCGCTCCATACAGGCTATATAGACCAAATCAGCGGCGATGTTTACATTCACTTCCGGGTACCCCTGAGGTCCACACATTATAATGGCGGTGGACGGCACAAACTGACGTGTTGAAGACAAAAACAGACAAAGAAGACAAAAATGGTTCGTCCGTGTTGTGTTGTTGTTTAATATCATTCATAACAACACTTTCACTAACGTTAGTGGAGACCAGACTAGCTAATTTACCTGTTGGACCAGACCAGAGTAGACTTGAAGCTAAATTAAATTAACGTGGCGTCAGTAGCTCTGTCTGTAAGGTTAACGAGTCTGCAAAAAAACAGCGAGTTTGACAGACAAACAAACGTTATTAGCTAGGTAACACTACATAAAACAAACACAGAAGAAAGGCTAGATACGTCGGACAAGCATGTTTACCAACCGTTTAACCATTTAAATTGAAAGTAGTCGGCCGAAAACAGCGAGAGGGTTTGACAGCATTTATTTGACAACACGCACATTTAAACCTGCCGCCTTCCCCAAGTGGTACCCGGAAGTAAATTTGTTTACATGGTGACGTCACGGTGATTTGGTCTATACTTCCTGCCCTGCCCCGCTCCATACAGGCTATATACTTCCTGCCCTGCCCCACTCCATACAGGCTATATACAAGCTTCCTGCCCTGCCCCGCTCCATACAGGCTATATACAAGCTTCCTGCCCTGCCCCGCTCCATACAGGCTATATACAAGCTTCCTGCCCTGCCCCGCTCCATACAGGCTATATACAAGCTTCCTGCCCTGCCCCGCTCCATACAGGCTATATACAAGCTTCCTGCCCTGCTCCATACAGGCTATATACTTCCTGCCCTGCCCCGCTCCATACAGGCTATATACAAGCTTCCTGCCCTGCCCCGCTCCATACAGGCTATATACTTCCTGCCCTGCCCCGCTCCATACAGGCTATATACAAGCTTCCTGCCCTGCCCCGCTCCATACAGGCTATATACTTCCTGCCCTGCCCCGCTCCATACAGGCTATATACAAGCTTCCTGCCCTGCCCCGCTCCATACAGGCTATATACTTCCTGCCCTGCCCCGCTCCATACAGGCTATATACTTCCTGCCCTGCCCCGCTCCATACAGGCTATATACTTAATAATAATAATAATACATTTATCTTATATAGCGCTTTTCTAAATACTCAAAGTCGCTTTACAAAAAACACAGAAATAAATACTTTAATTTGGAAACATTCATGAAAAGGTGGGGACAGTAGGTAGAGTGGAGTGAGGTTAGGAGGAGAAGGCGAGGTTGAAGAGGTGGGTCTTGAGAGCCTGTTTGAAGGAAGTTATGGACTGTGATTGACGGATGTGGCTGGGGAGAGTGTTCCAGAGGGTGGGTGCGGCAACTGAGAAGGCCCTGTCGCCCCAGGTCCGGAGCTTGGTCCTGGGGATCGTCAAGCAGTTGGTGTCTCCGGACCTGAGGCTGCGGGTAGGGACGTGGCGGGGGAGGAGATCAGAGAGGTAGGGAGGGGCCAGGTTGTTGAGGGCTTTGTAGGTGATGAGTAGAATTTTGTAGTTTATCCTGTATTTGACTGGGAGCCAGTGGAGGTTATGAAGGACGGGAGTGATGTGGTCTCGGTGGCGGGTGGAGGTGAGGAGGCGGGCAGCGGAGTTCTGGACGTATTGGAGTTTGTTCCAATACTTCCTGCCCTGCCCCGCTCCATACAGGCTATATACAGAGCCTGCCCCGCTCCATACAGGCTATATACAGAGCCTGCCCCGCTCCATACAGGCTATATACAGAGCCTGCCCCGCTCCATACAGGCTATATACAGAGCCTGCCCTGCCCCTCTCTATACAGGCTATATACTTCCTGCCCTGCCCCGCTCCATACAGGCTATATACAAGCTTCCTGCCCTGCCCCGCTCCATACAGGCTATATACTTCCTGCCCTGCCCCGCTCCATACAGGCTATATACTTCCTGCCCCGCTCCATACAGGCTATATACAAGCTTCCTGCCCTGCCCCGCTCCATACAGGCTATATACTTCCTGCCCTGCCCCACTCCATACAGGCTATATACTTCCTGCCCTGCCCCGCTCCATACAGGCTATATACTTCCTGCCCTGCCCCACTCCATACAGGCTATATACTTCCTGCCCTGCCCCGCTCCATACAGGCTATATACTTCCTGCCCTGCCCCACTCCATACAGGCTATATACAAGCTTCCTGCCCTGCCCCGCTCCATACAGGCTACAGTATATACTTCCTGCCCTGCCCCGCTCCATACAGGCTATATACTTCCTGCCCTGCCCCGCTCCATACAGGCTATATACTTCCTGCCCTGCCCCGCTCCATACAGGCTATATACAGAGCCTGCCCCGCTCCATACAGGCTATATACAGAGCCTGCCCCGCTCCATACAGGCTATATACAGAGCCTGCCCCGCTCCATACAGGCTATATACAAGCTTCCTGCCCTGCCCCGCTCCATACAGGCTATATACTTCCTGCCCTGCCCCGCTCCATACAGGCTATATACAGAGCCTGCCCCGCTCCATACAGGCTATATACTTCCTGCCCTGCCCCGCTCCATACAGGCTATATACAAGCTTCCTGCCCTGCCCCGCTCCATACAGGCTATATACTTCCTGCCCTGCCCCGCTCCATACAGGCTATATACTTCCTGCCCTGCCCCGCTCCATACAGGCTATATACAGAGCCTGCCCCGCTCCATACAGGCTATATACTTCCTGCCCTGCCCCGCTCCATACAGGCTATATACAGAGCCTGCCCCGCTCCATACAGGCTATATACTTCCTGCCCTGCCCCGCTCCATACAGGCTATATACAAGCTTCCTGCCCTGCCCCGCTCCATACAGGCTATATACTTCCTGCCCTGCCCCGCTCCATACAGGCTATATACTTCCTGCCCTGCCCCGCTCCATACAGGCTATATACTTCCTGCCCTGCCCCGCTCCATACAGGCTATATACTTCCTGCCCTGCCCCGCTCCATACAGGCTATATACTTCCTGCCCTGCCCCGCTCCATACAGGCTATATACAGAGTTTGACCCCCCTCCAGCTCCACGGACACGGCACGCAGGCAGCGGGTCGACCCAGGCAGGACATCACACTTCAGATATTCTCATTCACACAGTCGGGACGTTAACGCACAAATTACGGCCAAAATGATCATCTCACTCATTTTACTGCATACTGTGATGGGGTTGTTAATCACAAATACTGCTTTTTAAGATTTAAGGGACAAAATGATTTGACTGCTTGTCAAAATGTAATAAGATGGTCCCTGTAAACGGGTCGAGAATGTAGTAAAACAAGTTATATATACTGTTAGAAATGATAATGCAATAAGATCTTCAGACAGATATTTTAATAGTTTTTGTCCCTTACATATGCTACTATACATTGTTACATTAACCAGCAACTACTATATTATAAGGGGTTTAACAGTTGCAACAAACCCCTTACATCTACATCCTGTCGGTGAAACCCCTCGGTGTCAGGTGAAAAGAAGCGGCTGGCGACTGCACATGTATCAGAGGAAGCATGTGCTAGTCTATGGCTCTCCACAGATCAGCAGAGGGGGAAATGAAAAAACGTAATAAGAAAGAAAGGAAAAAAAGGCAAATATAGTGAGATTCTGCAACAATTAATCACGAAAACTAACACTGTGATATGATTAGTCCTTGTATCTTGAACACTGTGATATGATGTGTCCTTGTATCTTGAACTAACACTGTGATATGATTAGTCCTTGTATCTTGAACACTGTGATATGATTAGTCCTTGTATCTTGAACTAACACTGTGATATGATTAGTCCTTGTATCTTGAACACTGTGATATGATTAGACCTTGTATCTTGAACTAACACTGTGATATGATTAGTCCTTGTATCTTGAACTAACACTGTGATATGATTAGTCCTTGTATCTTGAACTAACACTGTGATATGATGTGACCTTGTATCTTGAACTAACACTGTGATATGATTAGTCCTTGTATCTTGAACTAACACTGTGATATGATTAGTCCTTGTATCTTGAACTAACACTGTGATATGATTAGACCTTGTATCTTGAACTAACACTGTGATATGATTAGTCCTTGTATCTTGAACTAACACTGTGATATGATTAGACCTTGTATCTTGAACTAACACTGTGATATGATGTGACCTTGTATCTTGAACTAACACTGTGATATGATTAGACCTTGTATCTTGAACTAACACTGTGATATGATTAGTCCTTGTATCTTGAACTAACACTGTGATATGATGTGACCTTGTATCTTGAACTAACACTGTGATATGATTAGACCTTGTATCTTGAACTAACACTGTGATATGATTAGACCTTGTATCTTGAACTAACACTGTGATATGATTAGACCTTGTATCTTGAACTAACACTGTGATATGATTAGACCTTGTATCTTGAACTAACACTGTGATATGATTAGACCTTGTATCTTGAACTAACACTGTGATATGATTAGTCCTTGTATCTTGAACTAACACTGTGATATGATGTGACCTTGTATCTTGAACTAACACTGTGATATGATTAGACCTTGTATCTTGAACTAACACTGTGATATGATGTGACCTTGTATCTTGAACTAACACTGTGATATGATTAGTCCTTGTATCTTGAACTAACACTGTGATATGATTAGTCCTTGTATCTTGAACTAACACTGTGATATGATTAGTCCTTGTATCTTGAACTAACACTGTGATATGATGTGACCTTGTATCTTGAACTAACACTGTGATATGATTAGTCCTTGTATCTTGAACTAACACTGTGATATGATTAGTCCTTGTATCTTGAACTAACACTGTGATATGATTAGTCCTTGTATCTTGAACTAACACTGTGATATGATGTGACCTTGTATCTTGAACTAACACTGTGATATGATTAGACCTTGTATCTTGAACTAACACTGTGATATGATTAGTCCTTGTATCTTGAACTAACACTGTGATATGATTAGTCCTTGTATCTTGAACTAACACTGTGATATGATGTGACCTTGTATCTTGAACTAACACTGTGATATGATGTGACCTTATATCTTGAACTAACACTGTGATATGATTAGACCTTGTATCTTGAACTAACACTGTGATATGATTAGTCCTTGTATCTTGAACACTGTGATATGATTAGACCTTGTATCTTGAACTAACACTGTGATATGATTAGTCCTTGTATCTTGAACTAACACTGTGATATGATTAGTCCTTGTATCTTGAACTAACACTGTGATATGATGTGACCTTGTATCTTGAACTAACACTGTGATATGATTAGTCCTTGTATCTTGAACTAACACTGTGATATGATTAGTCCTTGTATCTTGAACTAACACTGTGATATGATTAGTCCTTGTATCTTGAACTAACACTGTGATATGATGTGACCTTGTATCTTGAACTAACACTGTGATATGATTAGACCTTGTATCTTGAACTAACACTGTGATATGATTAGTCCTTGTATCTTGAACTAACACTGTGATATTAGTCCTTGTATCTTGAACTAACACTGTGATATGATTAGACCTTGTATCTTGAACTAACACTGTGATATGATGTGACCTTGTATCTTGAACTAACACTGTGATATGATTAGTCCTTGTATCTTGAACTAACACTGTGATATGATGTGACCTTGTATCTTGAACTAACACTGTGATATGATTAGACCTTGTATCTTGAACTAACACTGTGATATGATTAGTCCTTGTATCTTGAACTAACACTGTGATATTAGTCCTTGTATCTTGAACTAACACTGTGATATGATTAGACCTTGTATCTTGAACTAACACTGTGATATGATGTGACCTTGTATCTTGAACTAACACTGTGATATGATTAGACCTTGTATCTTGAACTAACACTGTGATATGATTAGACCTTGTATCTTGAACTAACACTGTGATATGATTAGACCTTGTATCTTGAACTAACACTGTGATATGATGTGTCCTTGTATCTTGAACTAACACTGTGATATGATTAGACCTTGTATCTTGAACTAACACTGTGATATGATGTGTCCTTGTATCTTGAACTAACACTGTGATATGATTAGACCTTGTATCTTGAACTAACACTGTGATATGATGTGTCCTTGTATCTTGAACTAACACTGTGATATGATGTGTCCTTGTATCTTGAACTAACACGGTGATATGATTAGTCCTTGTATCTTGAACTAACACTGTGATATGATTAGACCTTGTATCTTGAACTAACACTGTGATATGATGTGTCCTTGTATCTTGAACTAACACTGTGATATGATGTGACCTTGTATCTTGAACTAACACTGTGATATGATGTGTCCTTGTATCTTGAACTAACACTGTGATATGATTAGACCTTGTATCTTGAACTAACACTGTGATATGATTAGTCCTTGTATCTTGAACTAACACTGTGATATGATTAGTCCTTGTATCTTGAACTAACACTGTGATATGATGTGTCCTTGTATCTTGAACTAACACTGTGATATGATTAGTCCTTGTATCTTGAACTAACACTGTGATATGATTAGACCTTGTATCTTGAACTAACACTGTGATATGATTAGACCTTGTATCTTGAACTAACACTGTGATATGATTAGACCTTGTATCTTGAACTAACACTGTGATATGATTAGACCTTGTATCTTGAACTAACACTGTGATATGATTAGACCTTGTATCTTGAACTAACACTGTGATATGATTAGACCTTGTATCTTGAACTAACACTGTGATATGATTAGTCCTTGTATCTTGAACTAACACTGTGATATGATTAGACCTTGTATCTTGAACTAACACTGTGATATGATTAGACCTTGTATCTTGAACTAACACTGTGATATGATTAGACCTTGTATCTTGAACTAACACTGTGATATGATGTGTCCTTGTATCTTGAACTAACACTGTGATATGATTAGTCCTTGTATCTTGAACTAACACTGTGATATGATTAGTCCTTGTATCTTGAACTAACACTGTGATATGATTAGACCTTGTATCTTGAACTAACACTGTGATATGATGTGACCTTGTATCTTGAACTAACACTGTGATATGATTAGACCTTGTATCTTGAATTAACACTGTGATATGATGTGTCCTTGTATCTTGAACTAACACTGTGATATGATGTGACCTTGTATCTTGAACTAACACTGTGATATGATTAGACCTTGTATCTTGAACTAACACTGTGATATGATTAGACCTTGTATCTTGAACTAACACTGTGATATGATTAGTCCTTGTATCTTGAACTAACACTGTGATATGATTAGACCTTGTATCTTGAACTAACACTGTGATATGATTAGACCTTGTATCTTGAACTAACACTGTGATATGATTAGACCTTGTATCTTGAACTAACACTGTGATATGATGTGTCCTTGTATCTTGAACTAACACTGTGATATGATGTGACCTTGTATCTTGAACTAACACTGTGATATGATTAGTCCTTGTATCTTGAACTAACACTGTGATATGATGTGACCTTGTATCTTGAACTAACACTGTGATATGATTAGACCTTGTATCTTGAACTAACACTGTGATATGATGTGTCCTTGTATCTTGAACTAACACTGTGATATGATGTGACCTTGTATCTTGAACTAACACTGTGATATGATTAGACCTTGTATCTTGAACTAACACTGTGATATGATTAGACCTTGTATCTTGAACTAACACTGTGATATGATTAGACCTTGTATCTTGAACTAACACTGTGATATGATTAGTCCTTGTATCTTGAACTAACACTGTGATATGATTAGTCCTTGTATCTTGAACTAACACTGTGATATGATTACGGTAGACCTTGTATCTTGAACTAACACTGTGATATGATTAGACCTTGTATCTTGAACTAACACTGTGATATGATTAGACCTTGTATCTTGAACTAACACTGTGATATGATTAGACCTTGTATCTTGAACTAACACTGTGATATGATTAGACCTTGTATCTTGAACTAACACTGTGATATGATGTGTCCTTGTATCTTGAACTAACACTGTGATATGATGTGACCTTGTATCTTGAACTAACACTGTGATATGATTAGACCTTGTATCTTGAACTAACACTGTGATATGATTAGTCCTTGTATCTTGAACTAACACTGTGATATGATGTGACCTTGTATCTTGAACTAACACTGTGATATGATTAGTCCTTGTATCTTGAACTAACACTGTGATATGATGTGACCTTGTATCTTGAACTAACACTGTGATATGATTAGTCCTTGTATCTTGAACTAACACTGTGATATGATTAGACCTTGTATCTTGAACTAACACTGTGATATGATTAGTCCTTGTATCTTGAACTAACACTGTGATATGATGTGACCTTGTATCTTGAACTAACACTGTGATATGATTAGTCCTTGTATCTTGAACTAACACTGTGATATGATGTGACCTTGTATCTTGAACTAACACTGTGATATGATTAGTCCTTGTATCTTGAACTAACACTGTGATATGATTAGACCTTGTATCTTGAACTAACACTGTGATATGATTAGACCTTGTATCTTGAACTAACACTGTGATATGATGTGTCCTTGTATCTTGAACTAACACTGTGATATGATGTGACCTTGTATCTTGAACTAACACTGTGATATGATGTGACCTTGTATCTTGAACTAACACTGTGATATGATTAGACCTTGTATCTTGAACTAACACTGTGATATGATTAGACCTTGTATCTTGAACTAACACTGTGATATGATTAGACCTTGTATGTTGAACTAACACTGTGATATGATTAGACCTTGTATCTTGAACTAACACTGTGATATGATTAGTCCTTGTATCTTGAACTAACACTGTGATATGATTAGTCCTTGTATCTTGAACTAACACTGTGATATGATGTGACCTTGTATCTTGAACTAACACTGTGATATGATGTGACCTTGTATCTTGAACTAACACTGTGATATGATTAGTCCTTGTATCTTGAACTAACACTGTGATATGATTAGTCCTTGTATCTTGAACTAACACTGTGATATGATTAGACCTTGTATCTTGAACTAACACTGTGATATGATGTGACCTTGTATCTTGAACTAACACTGTGATATGAGTAGACCTTGTATCTTGAACTAACACTGTGATATGATTAGACCTTGTATCTTGAACTAACACTGTGATATGATTAGTCCTTGTATCTTGAACTAACACTGTGATATGATTAGACCTTGTATCTTGAACTAACACTGTGATATGATTAGACCTTGTATCTTGAACTAACACTGTGATATGATTAGACCTTGTATCTTGAACTAACACTGTGATATGATTAGTCCTTGTATCTTGAACTAACACTGTGATATGATGTGACCTTGTATCTTGAACTAACACTGTGATATGATTAGTCCTTGTATCTTGAACTAACACTGTGATATGATGTGTCCTTGTATCTTGAACTAACACTGTGATATGATTAGTCCTTGTATCTTGAACTAACACTGTGATATGATGTGTCCTTGTATCTTGAACTAACACTGTGATATGATGTGTCCTTGTATCTTGAACTAACACTGTGATATGATTAGTCCTTGTATCTTGAACTAACACTGTGATATGATGTGACCTTGTATCTTGAACTAACACTGTGATATGATGTGTCCTTGTATCTTGAACTAACACTGTGATATGATTAGTCCTTGTATCTTGAACTAACACTGTGATATGATGTGACCTTGTATCTTGAACTAACACTGTGATATGATGTGACCTTGTATCTTGAACTAACACTGTGATATGATTAGACCTTGTATCTTGAACTAACACTGTGATATGATTAGTCCTTGTATCTTGAACTAACACTGTGATATGATTAGTCCTTGTATCTTGAACTAACACTGTGATATGATGTGTCCTTGTATCTTGAACTAACACTGTGATATGATTAGTCCTTGTATCTTGAACTAACACTGTGATATGATGTGTCCTTGTATCTTGAACTAACACTGTGATATGATGTGTCCTTGTATCTTGAACTAACACTGTGATATGATTAGTCCTTGTATCTTGAACTAACACTGTGATATGATGTGACCTTGTATCTTGAACTAACACTGTGATATGATGTGTCCTTGTATCTTGAACTAACACTGTGATATGATTAGTCCTTGTATCTTGAACTAACACTGTGATATGATGTGACCTTGTATCTTGAACTAACACTGTGATATGATGTGACCTTGTATCTTGAACTAACACTGTGATATGATTAGTCCTTGTATCTTGAACTAACACTGTGATATGATGTGTCCTTGTATCTTGAACTAACACTGTGATATGATGTGTCCTTGTATCTTGAACTAACACTGTGATATGATTAGTCCTTGTATCTTGAACTAACACTGTGATATGATGTGTCCTTGTATCTTGAACTAACACTGTGATATGATTAGACCTTGTATCTTGAACTAACACTGTGATATGATGTGTCCTTGTATCTTGAACTAACACTGTGATATGATGTGACCTTGTATCTTGAACTAACACTGTGATATGATGTGTCCTTGTATCTTGAACTAACACTGTGATATGATTAGTCCTTGTATCTTGAACTAACACTGTGATATTAGTCCTTGTATCTTGAACTAACACTGTGATATGATTAGACCTTGTATCTTGAACTAACACTGTGATATGATTAGACCTTGTATCTTGAACTAACACTGTGATATGATTAGACCTTGTATCTTGAACTAACACTGTGATATGATTAGACCTTGTATCTTGAACTAACACTGTGATATGATGTGACCTTGTATCTTGAACTAACACTGTGATATGATGTGTCCTTGTATCTTGAACTAACACTGTGATATGATTAGTCCTTGTATCTTGAACTAACACTGTGATATTAGTCCTTGTATCTTGAACTAACACTGTGATATGATTAGACCTTGTATCTTGAACTAACACTGTGATATGATTAGACCTTGTATCTTGAACTAACACTGTGATATGATTAGACCTTGTATCTTGAACTAACACTGTGATATGATTAGACCTTGTATCTTGAACTAACACTGTGATATGATGTGACCTTGTATCTTGAACTAACACTGTGATATGATTAGACCTTGTATCTTGAACTAACACTGTGATATGATTAGACCTTGTATCTTGAACTAACACTGTGATATGATTAGTCCTTGTATCTTGAACTAACACTGTGATATGATTAGTCCTTGTATCTTGAACTAACACTGTGATATGATTAGACCTTGTATCTTGAACTAACACTGTGATATGATTAGTCCTTGTATCTTGAACTAACACTGTGATATGATTAGACCTTGTATCTTGAACTAACACTGTGATATGATTATGATGTGTCCTTGTATCTTGAACTAACACTGTGATATGATTAGTCCTTGTATCTTGAACTAACACTGTGATATGATTAGTCCTTGTATCTTGAACACTGTGATATGATTAGTCCTTGTATCTTGAACTAACACTGTGATATGATGTGACCTTGTATCTTGAACTAACACTGTGATATGATTAGTCCTTGTATCTTGAACTAACACTGTGATATGATTAGTCCTTGTATCTTGAACTAACACTGTGATATGATGTGTCCTTGTATCTTGAACTAACACTGTGATATGATTAGTCCTTGTATCTTGAACTAACACTGTGATATGATGTGTCCTTGTATCTTGAACTAACACTGTGATATGATTAGTCCTTGTATCTTGAACTAACACTGTGATATGATTAGTCCTTGTATCTTGAACACTGTGATATGATTAGTCCTTGTATCTTGAACTAACACTGTGATATGATGTGACCTTGTATCTTGAACTAACACTGTGATATGATTAGTCCTTGTATCTTGAACTAACACTGTGATATGATTAGACCTTGTATCTTGAACTAACACTGTGATATGATTAGACCTTGTATCTTGAACTAACACTGTGATATGATTAGTCCTTGTATCTTGAACTAACACTGTGATATGATTAGTCCTTGTATCTTGAACTAACACTGTGATATGATTAGTCCTTGTATCTTGAACTAACACTGTGATATGATTAGACCTTGTATCTTCGATTAAAGCATTACAGTGCAGTATTAGGGCAGGAACTTCCACGGCTAAAACCCTCTACTTAGATAAATGAGTTGCACCTGTATGAAAACTACAATGCATGTTGTGTAGTTTGAGGTATTGAGCTTGTTTTTGTACTTCATTGATATTTACAGTGAGATGTTTTCAAACCCCCTTGTTTTGTTTCCATTTTACTTGCCCAAATGTGTCATCTTTCTTCTCTTCATCGTTGCATTTCGTCAAAGTCTTTTCACATCTACGTTTCATCGCTGTGCAAATAAACTAAAGCAAACCCATGTGCAGCTTCCTCTACTGTACGTGGTGCTCTGCAGCCTGGCCCCGCCTGTTTGTTTGTTTGTTTGCTTGTTTGTATACCGAGGCGTTACGACAAAGTTCACAGGGGCCGGGCCACTGAATACCCTCGAGGTAAAGTGAGAGCTGCGAGTATCACAGCCAAGCAGATCTGCCCCATGTTCTCATCATAAAGCTAAGATAGGGACCAAGACACACAGGAGGGGGTGTGGGAGTGGGGAGGGGATATGTTTATCTGACTCGTAACACTAGACGCGGAGCTCAGACCGTGGACGGGTCGCCTTTCGTCAACACTTCCTGGAATGAAAGCGGAGCCAGGGCCGAAGACGACGCCAGCTCTGTTTTTGAGAATGAAACTCTCTCATAATTAATGGGTCGGGCTAATATGAGACCACCACCCCCTCACCCAAAAACCACCACTCCCCCAACCCCGCTCTGAGGTGGGTTTCTATATCCATCCTCATACATGGCACTAAGTTAGACTGGCACTCGGTGATATATTACACTCAGCGTGCCGCATACAGTGTTCATACAGTATTCAGTGTGTGTGTGCGTGCACGCGCGTGTGTGTTCCAGTATTTGGAAACTTAATCATCAGAGGTCTAAACAGAGCTAATGCAGGATGACAGCAGTACATGGCGTTGGCTTTCGGAAGATTTAATGACAATTTGATTGACTCATTTCCATTTTTCTCCTTTGTCTTTTGCCACGTCTGTAGACTGTGTCAAGAACATTAGTGAGCAATATCTTTTTAGTATTTTTTTACAAGTGAGAACACACAAAAAAGTTATGTTTGCATTATGTTTTAAATAAAATAAAAAGCATTAAATCTGTTATAATGTGTAGCAAAGAGGAATATTGAAAAGTACAGTACTGTGCAAAAGCCTTAGGCACATGTAAAAAAAAGTTTCTAAATATCAAGAAAGTTTCTACATCAAAAATGTACTATAGAGTTGTTTGCATGTACTAATGCAAAAATAAATAAACAAACAAACAAAGACAAAATGTATATACCGGTAAAACATCTTCGGTGGCGAAGTAAGATATATCCAATTTCCTATTTATGTGTTTTGAGCTACCTGCCAAATAGCAGCTTGCAGCTCTGTCAATAATACTGTAATGTAGCCTCCTACTGTCACCACAAGAGGGCACCAGAGCTGCAGCCTGATACTATAAGGGCAGTGGTTCTCAAAAGAAAATCATGTCACGGACCCCTAAACTGACACAAATTAGACCCACATTTGATAAGATTTTGTCCCAGGGCCCCCCATTTGATTTAAGATTTTTGCTTTTTATTTTTAGATGTTTTATTAGATAATGTGTATGAAACCCATGAGCAAAATAGTCATACGTTCTGTCATTGTGTTAGGGACCGTTTGTTATTTATGGAATGAAAATAGGGGAGGGTGATGCTTTTTAAAATTTAGTCTCAGGTAGGGTACACTGTTATTAATTTGAGTCCAGAGGAGGGTCATACAAATATGAATGGATCAAATATTTATTTTATGTTATCTATTTATTTATTTTTGCTTTTCGGAATTCAGCAACTATACCCAACAACAACACACCTCCTGGCCAAACGTTTTGGTATGACCCGGGGTATCATTTCTCGTGGAAAAAAAGAAAGGACTCAAAGCTGTCCAGTAGCCTAAAAGCGACAGCTGGGTGAGAGAAACGATCGGTTTCGGGGGCAAAGCAGCCTAAATTCATGTACAATAAACATTGCTATCAAAACACATCAATGTTAGGCCCGCATATTGTCAGTTTCGATGCATGCGGAAAGCATGTGGGGTTTGTCTAATTAATGCTCGTCACTAAATGTAGGGAAATAAGGCTTGATGACTGAACTTCTCTGAAATTTCCAAGAAAGAAAAACAAACAGCTGAATATATGTCAGGGGGAAAGTGGAGTGCAGAAACGCCTGTTGGATCAGCGGTGGATGGTGACAGTATCAAATCAATTGACAACTTTGCTGATAATTCATCTGCGCATTGAACCTCGTAATCGTATCATAAGTCTCCTCCTGTACGTAATCACATGCAGATCAGCTCACCTGATCCAGCGGCTTTTATCTCTGTTACAGCTCCAGAATCACATGCTACAAGCCGAGAATATGAACTTATTCCTGTAACACTTGTGTATTGCTAAACGCTCGGCAACTTCACAATAAGCAGTAGCCAATTCTGTGTGTTATGGAATGCATCTGTAGCCTACCATAAGAATGCCACAGCCACAACTGGGCCAAGTTAGAGAAAGTGTGTTGTAAACCAGAATCTACGGGACTATCTAGTGGAGAAAACAAAACAAAAGAAAAATCTGGTTGTTTTGTTGTGGATGCGCCGTGCATGCCTACATGGAGAGCTGCACTGGCTGCCTTGACCGAAATAGAGGTGAGCATTGCTTGTGTGAAGAAGGAATGGAAAATTTTATTCAAGCATAATGCGCTATCTCAATTTGGCCATACTGTCGATAATTGTAATCATTTTGGGCTTAATATGCATCCTAATTTAATATTTTATTTCATGGTCAGATGTGGCCTTTCTTCAGAGCCGGCCCGCCCTATATGCGAACTAAGCGGCTGCCTAGAGCCCCGGGAGTTGCCAGGGGCCCCCTAAATTTTTTTTTTTAAACATAGGCTATAATATTATAGGCTGTGTGTGGTAGTTAAAACATAGGTTGACGTTTATTTATGTTTGTAGTTGAAACAAAAACATAAATACTGTAGGCTACATACAGTACAACACAAAAGGCTGTTATTTACCCTTTGTCGCCACCTGGTGAGTAAATATATATGTAACTAAAACCATTAAAATTGACTACCGGTCCTTGGCACAAAAAAGGTTGGGAACCCCTGGTTTAACTGACCTGGCAACCCCTATGGCTGCTGGGTTCTACACGCTTGCTTGACACTGATAGGGCTACAAACGAGCGTCATCATCGTCACGTTTGTTTGTTTTGCCCCCCCCCCCCCCCCCCCCAATCAACGGCGCGGGAAGCCCGGTGCGGTGGGTGCTGCAGCACCCCCTGGTGGCAAGAGATGGAATTTTCGAAATTGTTGAATTTGGCTCGAGTAACTGTGTTTCTGTGCATGAGTCTGTGCTGTGTAGTGGATATCTTCTCTATAGACGATCTTTGCTCAACACAGTGGTTCTTGGGTAAAAAATAGGATCCACACAATGTGAAGCGTGCACAACAAGTTTTGTTTACTTAGCCTCACGTTGAAACTAGTGTTTACATAGCTGTGTTTACTTTGTTCACGGAGTCGGAGACACGCTTTGTGAAGAGAAAGAGACACGAGATGACAAGACTGAGGAAAAAAGAAAGAGGAGATGGGAGGAATAGCAGGTAGGCTATCACTGTCCCTGATTCCTGAGGGTAAATTGAGTAATGCTGCAGAGAAGAGGAGAATATACTGAATAATGACATCATAACAGTATAATCCTAATGTTAATTAAAAATTAAATATTCCTCTAAATATGGCTAAAAGTTAAAAAAAAATCAAATTTTCTTCGGCGCTGCCCTTGCGGGCTGCACCGGGAGTCCCTTCCTTACAGCACCCCCTACTTAAAAGTACTTCCAGCGTGGATGCCCCCAAACCCCTGCCCCTGGGAGGGGGCCCCTAATCTATATCCTGCTTAGGGCCCCCAGATGGATCGGGCCGGCCCTGCCTTTCTTATCTCATAATGCAAGTCGAGCTGTTTATGTGCTTTAATTGCCTAATTTGGTTCCATACGTGATGCCCTCGTGCTGCCTATGATTTTATTGACACTGAACATTGTTTCACAAGCGAAAATAGTATGACATTTGTTCGGGGAGGGTAAATCATATTTTCCAATCTCTTGTGGAGGAAGGAAAAATATATTTTGGTCAGAGAAGGGTCACAGCTTTTTATTTCAGAGTCCTCCAAATCCCTCCAGTGAACCTTCTAAATAATGAACGGTCCCTTACTTATGAAAATAAATGATTCCCCTTTTTGCTGGGGACCCCGTGGAACCCCCTCAAGGACCCTTGGGGGTCCCAGGACCACACTTTGAGAGCCACTGCTATAAGCCAACAACTTTGTATCAAAACACTAACAGGAGATATAAGGAAGGGCTTAAATTCAGCAGTGTAGGAAACGAGTGAATACTCAGTGTGAAAGCCCTAACTTAAAGAGTGAATACTCAGTGTGAAAGCCCTAACTTAAAGAGTGAATACTCAGTGTGAAAGCCTTAACTTAAAGAGTGAATACTCAGTGTGAAAGCCTTAACTTAAAGAGTGAATACTCAGTGTGAAAGCCCTAACTTAAAGAGTGAGTACTCAGTGTGAAAGCCCTAACTTAAAGAGTGAATACTCAGTGTGAAAGCCTTAACTTAAAGAGTGAATACTCACTGTGAAAGCCTTAACTTAAAGAGTGAATACTCACTGTGAAAGCCTTAACTTAAAGAGTGAATACTCAGTGTGAAAGCCTTAACTTAAAGAGTGAATACTCACTGTGAAAGCCCTAACTTAAAGAGTGAATACTCACTGTGAAAGCCCTAACTTAAAGAGTGAATACTCAGTGTGAAAGCCTTAACTTAAAGAGTGAATACTCACTGTGAAAGCCTTAACTTAAAGAGTGAATACTCAGTGTGAAAGCCTTAACTTAAAGAGTGAATACTCAGTGTGAAAGCCTTAACTTAAAGAGTGAATACTCAGTGTGAAAGCCTTAACTTAAAGAGTGAATACTCAGTGTGAAAGCCTTAACTTAACACATTGAGTGCCACAGCGCTTCAGTAAAATTGTCTGGAGCCTGTGCCAGATTCACTTCCATTCAGTTGAAAACAGCTATATAATTTTTTCTATTAGGGCTATATGGACAGGGCTGGACTCTACTGAAACATTGGACACTCCTGCTTCTTTCAAAGAAGAAATTTTGTTTCTAGACAGTTCCATTATGAAATGACAGCCTCTGAAAGAAGAGCACTTTCAAGGGTTTTCTGCTGTCTTTTTTTACTTTTCAAGATAAAGTCACTTTTATGAATACTTTTTGCACTCATGATTATTATTATTATTATTTTTCTCCTGCTTCTTTTTTATTATTAGACATTACATTACATTACATTACGGCATTTGGCAGACGCTTTTATTCAAATCGACTTACAATATCAGAACTTACAATATCACATTTTAGTCTAACACTAACGCTAGTCTAACACTAACGCTAGTCTAATTTCAAGCACATTCACTGACTCTAGCTAATATTTTCTGATGTAGTGACGTGGTGTAGTTCTGTGCAGCCTGCGTGCCCCACCCCCCTCTCCCCCCCTCTCCCCCCCTGAGCTGCAAACTCCTCCCCACACGCACCCAGTCTATTTTCGGAGCCTCCGTTTTTGCGCCGGGCGGCTGACGGCGGCTCCCGGGCGGATCCCAGCGCGACAAGGAAATGCCAAACGGGACTGCAGGAAAAGGTTTGGCCGTTCGGCGTCGGGTGCTGCCTTTCTGGCGGGTAATCGTGTGGAGAAACTATATGCAGACAGATAGACAGAGGCAGAGGAGCTCAGTTGTGGGCGCGGATCGCAGCCAACTGTCAGCTGCAGACAGAGCAATCTATATGGCTCTGGCTGCAGCATGCATCGGTGTCTCTTTGATCACGGCTTTCTCCTGCACAAAGGAAAGGATCTGAGCGCCAAGGTTTTAAGGTGGCGCAGCTGCCGTGTAGATTTTTAAGGTGGCGCCGTGTGATCCCTTGAAGGGATTCATGCTCACTGGCTGGGTACGACCTTAAACAGCAGAATTATGGAATAATATGAATTATGATATTGGGACGTCCACAGACGTCCCTGGCACTTCTCGTTACTTTTTTTTAGGACGTCCACAGACGTCCTTGGCACTCAATGTGTTAAAGAGTGAATACTCACTGTGAAAGCCCTAACTTAAAGAGTGAATACTCAGTGTGAAAGCCTTAACTTAAAGAGTCAATACTCAGTGTGAAAGCCTTAACTTAAAGAGTGAATACTCACTGTGAAAGCCTTAACTTAAAGAGTGAATACTCACTGTGAAAGCCTTAACTTAAAGAGTGAATACTCACTGTGAAAGCCTTAACTTAAAGAGTGAATACTCAGTGTGAAAGCCTTAACTTAAAGAGTGAATACTCAGTGTGAAAGCCTTAACTTAAAGAGTGAGTACTCAGTGTGAAAGCCCTAACTTAAAGAGTGAATACTCAGTGTGAAAGCCCTAACTTAAAGAGTGAATACTCACTGTGAAAGCCCTAACTTAAAGAGTGAATACTCAGTGTGAAAGCCTTAACTTAAAGAGTGAATACTCAGTGTGAAAGCCTTAACTTAAAGAGTGAATACTCACTGTGAAAGCCTTAACTTAAAGAGTGAATACTCAGTGTGAAAGCCTTAACTTATAGAGTGAATACTCACTGTGAAAGCCTTAACTTAAAGAGTGAATACTCAGTGTGAAAGCCCTAACTTAAAGAGTGAATACTCAGTGTGAAAGCCCTAACTTAAAGAGTGAATACTCAGTGTGAAAGCCCTAACTTAAAGAGTGAATACTCAGTGTGAAAGCCTTAACTTAAAGAGTGAATACTCAGTGTGAAAGCCTTAACTTAAAGAGTGAATACTCAGTGTGAAAGCCTTAACATAAAGAGTGAATACTCACTGTGAAAGCCATAACTTAAAGAGTGAATACTCACTGTGAAAGCCTTAACTTAAAGAGTGAATACTCACTGTGAAAGCCTTAACTTAAAGAGTGAATACTCACTGTGAAACCCTTAACTTAAAGAGTGAATACTCAGTGTGAAAGCCTTAACTTAAAGAGTGAATACTCAGTGTGAAAGCCTTAACTTAAAGAGTGAATACTCAGTGTGAAAGCCTTAACTTAAAGAGTGAATACTCAGTGTGAAAGCCTTAACTTAAAGAGTGAATACTCACTGTGAAAGCCTTAACTAAAAAAGGGAATACTCACTGTGAAAGCCTTAACTTCACATCAGCAACACCGTATTGGCCTTGGAATGGATGGCTGGAACAGACAGACCAAGTAAAGAAAGAGACCATTCATGAATAACTAATTACACAGGGTTCACAGGGTTCCTACATATTTTCCTTCGGATAAATCCACATTTACTAATCGAAACGTACTAATTTAACATTTAACATTTAACATAACAAATTATTTGACTGAATGTGAAAAGTTTGGTCAGTGCTTGGGCAATATACAGGACCCGTTAACTGTGGAGATTCTTATCTATAACAAATATCACAATACGGGAAATGACTGGTTCATAAATGACATACAGTAAATTGTGCAGTACATAAATTGTATGGTCAGAAAGAAAGAAAGAAGAACGAAAAGTGACAAATCTCTAGACTGTATGCATGATTCTAGTTGGAGTCCTTTCTTACCCAGTGAGTGA
This sequence comes from Poromitra crassiceps, assembly GCF_964638095.1. NCBI lineage: Eukaryota > Metazoa > Chordata > Actinopteri > Beryciformes > Melamphaidae > Poromitra > Poromitra crassiceps. The sequence goes on from NC_139624.1 coordinate 110,235,994, forward strand.
GCCAGCTGTTGATGGACAAACGTTAGCTACTGTGGATATTAAACTTGTATCCTTTTGGTTACAGGACACTCTCTCTAACCTGTAGGTCTTTTGGTTATAAGTACTCTTAGTAACTTTTTTTGTAATGCTTGTCTGTCCAATATCCGTTTCAATTTTTGTCCCACTGGTGGGGCACGGTGGCGCAGTGGTAAGCGCTGTCGCCTCACAGCTAGAAGGTCCTGGGTTCGAATTGTCCCACTGGTGATGTCACAATGTCTATGACATCATTGATGTCATCAGTCATTATTGACCAAAATCATCTTATGACTGATGATGTCGACTCGTCATAGGCATGGTACCAGAATAAACTCCCGCACACTGACCTTCATCAGATTCTCTTACAGAAGAGGAGTACTAAATACTACTGTTTCCTCTCTTCTCTTGTAGGGACAGATTCTAGGAGGATTTTTCCCTATACGCCCACCAGAATCCTATTTATCTTGTGAAATTCTGCTGGTCATTCTCCTATGTCTTTTTCATGTGTAAACCTGGCTTGTGTGATCCTTATTCTGATATGTTATCCTTCCTATATTGTGCATAACATTTGCTATCACCTATGTATATTGTATTATGAAGGGTGTATGTTTATCACTGTTTTGGGTATTGCTGTGCACTATCAGACCTCTGACCCATACCTGCCATTCTCTATCTAGGTAATTGTGTTCAATTATGATGTCAGGGTGCAGTGCGACCCGATTGGTCCACGTAGGTTTGCCAGCCTATTTAACTGGGTCCCTCCTCCTCTTCTGTAAGAGAATCTGATGAAGGTCTCACGACCGAAACGTTATTCTTATTAAACTTTTGATTGCATGTGGAGACAGTGTGCGGGAGTTTATTCTGGTACTGTGTCGGGTTTTGCCCTTCTCCTACGCACCTGTTGAGCCTAGGTGTGCAAAAGTTTTTTTCCTTCATAGGCATAGTGATGTCATCAGTGATGTGAAGTTGAGCAATTGGGCGCTGCACATGCCAATAGAGCAGCGAGGCCACGCAGCAGTCGAGCTGCGTGCAGTAAGCCCGTGCAGCGGGTGAGCCTACGGTTTCGCCCCCGAAGGGGCCAATACCCCAGTACGGGTAAACTGTTTAAATAGTCTGTAGCTGGTTATTTTGATAGGTAGACAGGTAACCAACCATAATTTAATTTTCAAGTTCCTGTTGTATTCTAAATATCCAGTTCCTATTGTATTCTAAATATCCAGTTCCTATTGTATTCTAAATATCCAGTTTCTATTGTATTCTAAATATCCAGTTCCTATTGTATTCTAAATATCCAGTTCCTATTGTATTCTAAATATCCAGTTTCTATTGTATTCTAAATATCCAGTTCCTGTTGTATTCTAAATATCCAGTTCCTATTGTATTCTAAATATCCAGTTCCTATTGTATTCTAAATATCCAGTTTCTATTGTATTCTAAATATCCAGTTCCTATTGTATTCTAAATATCCAGTTCCTATTGTATTCTAAATATCCAGTTCCTATTGTATTCTAAATATCCAGTTCCTATTGTATTCTAAATATCCAGTTCCTGTTGTATTCTAAATATCCAGCTCCTGTTGTATTCTAAATATCCAGTTTCTATTGTATTCTAAATATCCAGTTTCTATTGTATTCTAAATATCCAGTTCCTATTGTATTCTAAATATCCAGTTCCTATTGTATTCTAAATATCCAGTTTCTATTGTATTCTAAATATCCAGTTCCTATTGTATTCTAAATATCCAGTTCCTATTGTATTCTAAATATCCAGTTTCTATTGTATTCTAAATATCCAGTTCCTATTGTATTCTAAATATCCAGTTTCTATTGTATTCTAAATATCCAGTTTCTATTGTATTCTAAATATCCAGTTCCTATTGTATTCTAAATATCCAGTTTCTATTGTATTCTAAATATCCAGTTCCTATTGTATTCTAAATATCCAGTTTCTATTGTATTTTAAATATCCAGTTCCTATTGTATTCTAAATATCCAGTTCCTATTGTATTCTAAATATCCAGTTCCTATTGTATTCTAAATATCCAGTTCCTGTTGTATTCTAAATATCCAGTTCCTATTGTATTCTAAATATCCAGTTCCTATTGTATTCTAAATATCCAGTTCCTATTGTATTCTAAATATCCAGTTTCTATTGTATTCTAAATATCCAGTTCCTATTGTATTCTAAATATCCAGCTCCTGTTGTATTCTAAATATCCAGTTTCTATTGTATTCTAAATATCCAGTTCCTGTTGTATTCTAAATATCCAGTTCCTATTGTATTCTAAATATCCAGTTCCTATTGTATTCTAAATATCCAGCTCCTGTTGTATTCTAAATATCCAGTTCCTATTGTATTCTAAATATCCAGTTTCTATTGTATTCTAAATATCCAGTTCCTATTGTATTCTAAATATCCAGTTCCTATTGTATTCTAAATATCCAGTTTCTATTGTATTCTAAATATCCAGTTCCTATTGTATTCTAAATATCCAGTTCCTATTGTATTCTAAATATCCAGTTCCTATTGTATTCTAAATATCCAGTTTCTATTGTATTCTAAATATCCAGTTCCTATTGTATTCTAAATATCCAGTTCCTATTGTATTCTAAATATCCAGTTCCTATTGTATTCTAAATATCCAGTTTCTATTGTATTCTAAATATCCAGTTTCTATTGTATTTTAAATATCCAGTTCCTATTGTATTCTAAATATCCAGTTCCTATTGTATTCTAAATATCCAGTTCCTATTGTATTCTAAATATCCAGTTTCTATTGTATTCTAAATATCCAGTTCCTATTGTATTCTAAATATCCAGTTCCTATTGTATTCTAAATATCCAGTTTCTATTGTATTCTAAATATCCAGTTTCTATTGTATTTTAAATATCCAGTTCCTATTGTATTCTAAATATCCAGTTCCTATTGTATTCTAAATATCCAGTTCCTATTGTATTCTAAATATCCAGTTTCCATTAAACAGGAACTGGATACAATCGGAATATGAGAATACAATATTGTATTCTAAATATGCAGCTGGGTGGGAAAATAGTGAAGCTGTCTGGTGAACTTGGGGGTTTAATAGGTGAGTGAAAATGCATGTACTCTTTTTGTCATGTAAAAAAAAAGTCTCAGGTGTGTCAATTCAAAACCTCAGAGAGAGTTTGGCTGTTTACCAGCTGCTGTGGCCTGTAGCCGTACTGAGTTTCCCTCCTAGAGCCACCTACCCAGGGGCGATGTCGGCCATGGCGGGGTGCTTGTTGCTGTACCACACCCGGTAGTTGTGTGTGATCTTCCATGCTGTGATGAAAGGCGCACCGTAATCAGCCAGCAGCCTCTCGTTATCTGCGTGGAGACAAAACAGGAAACAACAGAAAGAGCGGGGAGTCAGTGAAGGTGATTAGCAGCGGAACTGGATTGACTTTCGTTCTCTCTACAAAGCCAATCATGCCTGATGATAGGCGTGTTTATACGTGATGATAGGCGCGGATTTCGGACATGCACATTCTGTAGTCATAGTGCCACCTACTGGCAACACAAAAAGCAGTTTATCTTGATAACCGTTCATCCGATCGACTTCAAACTTGGGGAGTGTGCTGCCGGGAAGTAGTAAACACTAACTGATAAGTGACTGACTGACCAGCAGTGTTCCTACCTTGCTGCAAGGCAGAGGACAGTAAGGTGTGGAGGTAGAGGCCGAACTGGGCCCTGATCCACTCATCTCCGCCCTCCCAGCCCGTCCCGTCCAGGAAGACGTCCTGCCGGTTCTCCGTCACGTGTTTGAGCAGGTAGTCTGCGAAACGCAGGTCTGCTGTCGTCAGGCTCAACACCTTCCGCAGCTCAGGGTCCTGGATCTGTATACGGGCCTCCTCCACCTGCGCATGCACACACAGACACACACACAAGATCATGGTCACTTTTCGGGACATTACATAGACTTACATCCATTTTCTTTAGACTTACCCTCCCTAACCATAACCACTACTTGCCTAACCCTAACCTAAGCCTAACCTTACAGCTACAAGGAACTTTCAACTGGTTATGAAACAGTCCAAATGTATTATCTGATGACTCACATCTTACCTACAAAAGGCAAATGAGACCATCGGCGAGGAGATTAAGGATTTCTATATTGTTATTCCAAGTGCCTGTGTGCTGCCGGGCACAGTGCGTCTGTCACATGTAACGTCCGTGCAAACTGGTTGTAATTTTGGTTCCGGCCGGTGAATGAAGCAGTGACGTCAACCTTAGGCTACATTTAGATAGAGTCCGACGAGATGTATTGGCCGCTGTGTGTAGTGTGGCTGTAGTACGTCGGGGTGGGAGGATCTCACATCACCCCCCCTTCTGCCATCTCCCTTCAAAACAAGCATGAGATGTTTTTAAAAGGCTGTAGGCTATTTTGTAGCTTTAGTTTAGTTTCTCTCTTTTTTAGTTTTGTTTCTGTTTGATACAGTATCTGTTATTTTACCATTTCATCCTGATCGCTTTCAGTCGTGTATCAGAGCCGTGTTGTACTTCCTGCTGAGTGATTCATATAAAAAGGCAGGCTTTCATTGACACTAACTAACATAACTGAAGGATTTTTATTGTGAAGAACAGATTAGGGATGCAGCGGTATACCGTTTGAAGGTATACCGCGGTTTGAAAACGTCACGGTATCAAAACCACTAAAATTTGCCGTCATACCTTCCCCACAATATCAGCTATTTCCCCAAAACAAAGTGCCCAGGTCGCTTGCAGAGTGCAGCTTACATGGCACCTCCCCCTGGCTGCATGCCTACATAGACTAGAGCACAGTAGAGAGGAGCCGCAAGGACCCCCCTGAACTTTCCCCCATCTAAAAAGACGACGTCGGCTGTATGGGAATATTTCGGTTATTGTAAAAACACAAATGGTCCGCAATACCGCGATACCGTGGTATTTTTGTCCAAGGTTATCATACCATCAAAAACTCATACCGTTGCATCCCTAGAACAGATACTCCGTGACTTTTGAGAGAGAGAGAGAAGAGAAGAGATAACACGAGAGAGAAACAGACAGAGCAGAGCTCTGTGTGTGTGTGTGGTGTGTAGATTGGCCAGCTGCAGCGTTACGTCGGGTTGCATCGCTCTAAGTTGGATCACCCTGAGCTCTCTCGCCGTACGACCTCTGCGTGTTTTTCGCGCACCCCCCTGCTTCGCCCACTACTGGAGCCTGACGGACTACCCCCATTGACTATGAAGGGAGCGGACTACCCCCATTGACTATGAAGGGAGTGCAAAGGGGCCAATGTAGAGTGCCTGATCCTTATACAGTAAATAAAACAGTGGGGGAGGCTCTCCGACTCGGAGAAGCCCTGCCTGGCCTGTTGAGGCTAACACAGCCCGGTGGAGACAGCGGAGGAGCCTAACACAGCCCGGTGGAGACAGCGGGAGGAGCCTAAAGGCCGTTTCACACCGGTGCGGATCTCCGTGCGAATAATCGGCACAGACATTCGCAAAAAAATGTTTTAATTAGTTGTAATTGAAGCTTGCACACCGCGGCCGAACATTCGTGCGGCATTTTATTTTTCCGGATAGACATTGACGGCCGCGGATTTCCGCCTGCGGAAAATACGTTTGACCAATGAAATCCATTGTTTACAGCTGATGTCATACCTCCACTACTCTTGCCGAACCTCATCAATTTGGTTTCTCAACATCCAATTTTATACAAACACCATGACGATCAACACCGAAATTAAGGACAATAGATCTTCAGATCGCCCAGCAGCTGGGATTCACTGAAGATGGTAATGTTGCTGAAACAAATTCCTACTTGCTAACGTTGTAAACCACTGTTGTAAATGGATGGAGCTAATGTTAGCCACTTGTATCCAAGTGCTAACTAGCAGTTTAGCATCAAATTTGGGGTCCGCTGCTCCTGCCTCCATTTCACTGAAATGGACGGCAATTTCACTGCCTCCAGTTGCTTTTCATGGCTCGTCTCGCTGCTGTGTCTGACGTTAGCCGACTGGTAGCTAGCTTGCGCAAGTAGGCGGTGCCGTCCTACTAGACGGGAGCCGGGGAGGGACATTAACTACTGGTTACAGTGAACACTGTTTTTCCGCTGCGGAAAATGAATGTGGGACTGCGAATAATTCGCACCGGACCTGTGTGTATAGGTTGCAATGCGGAAAATTCGCACGGAATTTCGTACCACATTCCGCCTCTGCATTCGCACCGCATCTGTGTGAAACGGCCTTAACACACCCCGGTGGAGACAGCGGGAGGAGCCTAACACAGCCTGGTGGAGACAGCGGGAGGAGCCTAACACAGCCTGGTGGAGACAGCGGGAGGAGCCTAACACACCCCGGTGGAGACAGCAGGAGGAGCCTAACACAGCCTGGTGGAGACAGCAGGAGGAGCCTAACACAGCCCGGTGGAGACAGCAGGAGGAGCCTAACACAGCCTGGTGGAGACAGCAGGAGGAGCCTAACACAGCCCGGTGGAGACAGCGGGAGGAGCCTAACACAGCCCGGTGGAGACAGCAGGAGGAGCCTAACACAGCCTGGTGGAGACAGCGGGAGGAGCCTAACACAGCCTGGTGGAGACAGCGGGAGGAGCCTAACACAGCCCGGTGGAGACAGCAGGAGGAGCCTAACACACCCCGGTGGAGACAGCAGGAGGAGCCTAACACAGCCTGGTGGAGACAGCGGGAGGAGCCTAACACAGCCCGGTGGAGACAGCAGGAGGAGCCTAACACAGCCTGGTGGAGACAGCGGGAGGAGCCTAACACAGCCCGGTGGAGACAGCGGGAGGAGCCTAACACAGCCTGGTGGAGACAGCGGGAGGAGCCTAACACAGCCTGGTGGAGACAGCAGGAGGAGCCTAACACAGCCCGGTGGAGACAGCGGGAGGAGCCTAACACAGCCTGGTGGAGACAGCAGGAGGAGCCTAACACAGCCTGGTGGAGACAGCGGGAGGAGCCTAACACAGCCTGGTGGAGACAGCGGGAGGAGCCTAACACAGCCTGGTGGAGACAGCGGGAGGAGCCTAACACAGCCCGGTGGAGACAGCGGGAGGAGCCTAACACAGCCTGGTGGAGACAGCGGGAGGAGCCTAACACAGCCTGGTGGAGACAGCGGGAGGAGCCTAACACAGCCCGGTGGAGACAGCGGGAGGAGCCTAACACAGCCTGGTGGAGACAGCGGGAGGAGCCTAACACAGCCTGGTGGAGACAGCAGGAGGAGCCTAACACAGCCTGGTGGAGACAGCAGGAGGAGCCTAACACAGCCTGGTGGAGACAGCAGGAGGAGCCTAACACAGCCTGGTGGAGACAGCAGGAGGAGCCTAACACACCCCGGTGGAGACAGCAGGAGGAGCCTAACACAGCCCGGTGGAGACAGCGGGAGGAGCCTAACACAGCCCGGTGGAGACAGCGGGAGGAGCCTAACACAGCCCGGTGGAGACAGCGGGAGGAGCCTAACACAGCCTGGTGGAGACAGCGGGAGGAGCCTAACACACCCCGGTGGAGACAGCGGGAGGAGCCTAACACACCCCGGTGGAGACAGCGGGAGGAGCCTAACACACCCCGGTGGAGACAGCGGGAGGAGCCTAACACAGCCCGGTGGAGACAGCAGGAGGAGCCTAACACAGCCTGGTGGAGACAGCAGGAGGAGCCTAACACAGCCTGGTGGAGACAGCGGGAGGAGCCTAACACAGCCTGGTGGAGACAGCGGGAGGAGCCTAACACAGCCCGGTGGAGACAGCAGGAGGAGCCTAACACAGCCCGGTGGAGACAGCGGGAGGAGCCTAACACAGCCCGGTGGAGACAGCGGGAGGAGCCTAACACACCCCGGTGGAGACAGCGGGAGGAGCCTAACACAGCCTGGTGGAGACAGCGGGAGGAGCCTAACACAGCCCGGTGGAGACAGCGGGAGGAGCCTAACACAGCCTGGTGGAGACAGCAGGAGGAGCCTAACACAGCCCGGTGGAGACAGCGGGAGGAGCCTAACACAGCCCGGTGGAGACAGCGGGAGGAGCCTAACACAGCCTGGTGGAGACAGCGGGAGGAGCCTAACACAGCCCGGTGGAGACAGCAGGAGGAGCCTAACACAGCCTGGTGGAGACAGCGGGAGGAGCCTAACACAGCCCGGTGGAGACAGCGGGAGGAGCCTAACACAGCCTGGTGGAGACAGCGGGAGGAGCCTAACACACCCCGGTGGAGACAACGGGAGGAGCCTAACACAGCCTGGTGGAGACAGCGGGAGGAGCCTAACACACCCCGGTGGAGACAGCAGGAGGAGCCTAACACAGCCCGGTGGAGACAGCGGGAGGAGCCTAACACAGCCTGGTGGAGACAGCGGGAGGAGCCTAACACACCCCGGTGGAGACAGCAGGAGGAGCCTAACACAGCCCGGTGGAGACAGCGGGAGGAGCCTAACACAGCCTGGTGGAGACAGCGGGAGGAGCCTAACACAGCCTGGTGGAGACAGCAGGAGGAGCCTAACACAGCCTGGTGGAGACAGCGGGAGGAGCCTAACACAGCCTGGTGGAGACAGCAGGAGGAGCCTAACACAGCCTGGTGGAGACAGCGGGAGGAGCCTAACACACCCCGGTGGAGACAGCGGGAGGAGCCTAACACAGCCCGGTGGAGACAGCGGGAGGAGCCTAACACAGCCTGGTGGAGACAGCGGGAGGAGCCTAACACAGCCTGGTGGAGACAGCGGGAGGAGCCTAACACAGCCTGGTGGAGACAGCAGGAGGAGCCTAACACAGCCTGGTGGAGACAGCAGGAGGAGCCTAACACAGCCTGGTGGAGACAGCGGGAGGAGCCTAACACAGCCTGGTGGAGACAGCAGGAGGAGCCTAACACACCCCGGTGGAGACAGCGGGAGGAGCCTAACACAGCCCGGTGGAGACAGCGGGAGGAGCCTAACACAGCCTGGTGGAGACAGCGGGAGGAGCCTAACACAGCCTGGTGGAGACAGCGGGAGGAGCCTAACACAGCCTGGTGGAGACAGCAGGAGGAGCCTAACACAGCCTGGTGGAGACAGCAGGAGGAGCCTAACACAGCCCGGTGGAGACAGCAGGAGGAGCCTAACACAGCCTGGTGGAGACAGCAGGAGGAGCCTAACACAGCCCGGTGGAGACAGCGGGAGGAGCCTAACACAGCCTGGTGGAGACAGCGGGAGGAGCCTAACACAGCCTGGTGGAGACAGCAGGAGGAGCCTAACACAGCCCGGTGGAGACAGCGGGAGGAGCCTAACACAGCCTGGTGGAGACAGCAGGAGGAGCCTAACACAGCCTGGTGGAGACAGCGGGAGGAGCCTAACACAGCCTGGTGGAGACAGCGGGAGGAGCCTAACACAGCCCGGTGGAGACAGCGGGAGGAGCCTAACACAGCCTGGTGGAGACAGCGGGAGGAGCCTAACACAGCCTGGTGGAGACAGCAGGAGGAGCCTAACACAGCCTGGTGGAGACAGCGGGAGGAGCCTAACACAGCCTGGTGGAGACAGCAGGAGGAGCCTAACACAGCCTGGTGGAGACAGCAGGAGGAGCCTAACACAGCCTGGTGGAGACAGCAGGAGGAGCCTAACACAGCCTGGTGGAGACAGCAGGAGGAGCCTAACACAGCCCGGTGGAGACAGCAGGAGGAGCCTAACACAGCCTGGTGGAGACAGCGGGAGGAGCCTAACACAGCCTGGTGGAGACAGCGGGAGGAGCCTAACACAGCCTGGTGGAGACAGCAGGAGGAGCCTAACACAGCCTGGTGGAGACAGCAGGAGGAGCCTAACACAGCCTGGTGGAGACAGCGGGAGGAGCCTAACACAGCCTGGTGGAGACAGCGGGAGGAGCCTAACACAGCCCGGTGGAGACAGCAGGAGGAGCCTAACACAGCCTGGTGGAGACAGCAGGAGGAGCCTAACACAGCCCGGTGGAGACAGCAGGAGGAGCCTAACACAGCCCGGTGGAGACAGCAGGAAATGCATTTTTGTTCCGGGCGAACAGTACCACTTTACAGGCGCCGCTACAATCAACACTAACCCTAACCCAAGTGAAAGTTCCCTGTAGCTGCTTTAACCTAACCCTTTTTGTTGGGGAGACAGCTTTCAATTGGACAAGCCGTCCCTGCCCAATTAACTGGTCTTAAGTCTGATTTGCTCTGGGAATGAGTCCCTCCTTGAACCCCTCTCCAAGTTTGTAGACCAGCATATACAGCCTTTCGTGCAGAGACTACCAGCCTACACCCGCGACTCCTCTGACTTCCTCCGCATTATTAATGAATGTGATATAGATGTGTCATCTGTTATACTGGCCACCATGGACATCGAGTCACTCTACACCAACATTCCACAACAGGCGGCTATTGAAATCATTAAACAGACATTGACAGGCAGAACATCTGCAACCCCCCCCAATGAACTCATAGCCTCTCTGGCTGAAATTAGCCTACATCATAACTATTTCCTATTCAATGGTGAGTACTATCTGCAGACCTCGGGGGTAGCTATGGGGTGCGCGGCAGCACCTAGCATAGCCAATTTGTACGTGGGTGCGTTTGAGAGGGATTTTGTGATGAACCCCAGCGTCAACCCGTTCATCAGCTCCATTAGGCTATGGCGGAGATACATTGATGACGTTTTCATAATCTGGCACGGCTCTTCCTCATCCCTGTTAGAGTTCCACACCCTGCTCAACACCTGGAACCCCCACCTCCGTTTCACGTTAGACCACCACCCGGATTTGATCCACTTCCTGGATGTGTCTGTGTACAAACACAACTCTAAACTGCACTCATCCATCTACCGTAAGCCCACAGATAGAAACACTTTGCTCCACGCCACCAGCTATCACCCCTCACACCTGAAAGACAACCTTCCCACCGGTCAATTCATGCGCCTGCGCAGACTGTGCAGTGACAGAAATGACTTTGTCCATGAAGCCACCCACATGAGACTACGGTTTCAGGAGAGAGGATACAGACCCATTTCCCACGCATATAAACGCGCTCTCCATTCCCATAGGGACATCCTGCTGCAGCCCAGAACACCGGACCCCAGCCCCCCCAGAGTTACAGCTACCCTCCAATACTCACCCCTCGCCAACAAAATCAAACGATGCCTGCTAAAACATTGGAGAGTACTACAAGTGCATGAAACATTTACCACCCCCCCCAGAATAGCCTTTACCAGAAACCACAACATCAGAGACATGCCTGGTCAAAACACTCCACACCCCCTCATCGACCCAACCCACCATTGACTCCTTGCCTCCCCCGGTAGGTCACTTTCCTTGCGGACACTGTGCCTGCTGCCCTCAAACCAGCAAAATAAAATCTCTTTCGTTCCCTAACGGAGTTACTGTACAGCTCAAACACCTTACCACCTGCGCTTCACAGGGGGTAGTTTACGCTATCGCCTGTGCGTGCCCCATGCCGCTCTGGTACATCGGTAAGACAACCCGGCCTTTACGCACACGCGTGACGGAGCATAAGAGCGCCATCCGCCGCCGTGACACGAAAGCTCCCATGGTGGAACACTTCCTACAATACAACCACTCTGACACTGACCTACGTTTCTGGGCACTGGACACTGTTAGACCGCATCCGAGGGGCGGTGACCTAGACAGATCCCTTCTACAGTGTGAGGCGCGGTGGATTTACGCTCTCAACACTGTCAGCCCTCACGGACTTAATGAGGAGCTTGACCTAACCTGTTTCTTATAGTATATCTTCCCCTGTTACTCTGTCTCCCTCCTCCCCCTCCCCCCCCCCCCCCCCCTTTTTCCCACAGGACGGCATTGACTTTGCTTATAGGCTATGTCATTTTTCCCTTTAGCCTATATAGGCCATCTGTACTGTTTGCTCATAGCCTTCTCTGCAGTAATGTATATATCCTCTGTTTGTGTTTACACCCTTATTGTGCTTATTTATGTTGTTACTCTATGTGAGTGTGTGTTGCTTTATGATGGCCCTACCTACAGTATGATGTCATAGTACTGCCCACCTCACGTCATTGCCTCTGAACTGTGCCACGTATGTCTTTTATACTCAGGTGCGGTGGCCGACGCCCAGCTATTCCAGCCTGATGAAGACCCAGTGTGGTTGAAACGCGCGTAGCGTTTTGTTTGCCCGTGTACCCCTTTGAAGATATATTCTGTCTGTAACACTGCTGTGTACACGAATATATTACTTCGGGATTAAATACTACTTTTGTAAAATTCAAGGAGCTCCCTTCTCAATTTTGTTCTGGTCTTAAGTCTGAAATTTGTCCCCAAAAGTAGCCTGAGACAGAGACTGACACACACACACACACACGTACTCCCTATGGCAGGGCTATTCAACTAAATAGATCTGATATAGAGAAGGAAAAGTAAGGGGCCCAGGACTGAGCCCTGGGGGACACCAGTGGTAAGAGGGCAGGATCTGGATCTGACTTGTTTAGCTCACTTTAGCTAGATCACATCTGATAACAACCAGTCGGGTGTAATAAGTAATTGAGGTTTAATTAAAAGAAAAAAAAATAATAATAATAATTGGGAACTCATCCGTGGACTGACTTGATTGGCGGGCCAGATCCGGCCCGCGGGCCGCCTGTTGAATAGCCCTACCCTATGGTACTTCTGAGCTTGAATTTTTGTGAACTTTTATCGCGTTAAGTTATCCTTTATTGTCCACGAGGGGAAATTCATTCTCTGCATTTGACCCATCACTAGGAACCTTCCTAGAAAGGAGCAATGCGTAGCCACAGTTCAGCGCTCAGGGACCAACTCCAGTTCTTTCTTCCAGTGCCTTGGTCAGGGGCGCAGACAGGAGTATTAACCCTAACACACGTCTTTTGGCGGTGGGAGGAAACCGGAGCACCAGTAGGAAACCGACACAAACATGGGGAGAACATCCAAAGTCCACACAGAGAGGACCTGGGACGGATCTGCGTTTGAACCTGGGACCTTCTTGCTGTGAGGCAACCATGCTAACCGCTGAGCCACCGTGACATCATTAAAACAACATTGAATAAATGCCTAAATCCCCGTTTGCCTGAAATTATTTTTTGGGATTTATGTTGTGGACTTGTGGGCATGCTGTAAGCTTTGAGCTGAGTTATGGCTATCAAGGTCTATCAACAACTAGAACGACCGCAACGCGGACTTATGCCTCCGCCATTAGTTCATTCTTGAGTCCAAGTGGATGTTGGAGCCAAATAGGAAGAAATTGCATCAAGGCGTTTCTGTGCAGAATTGGATATTTGAGCCAAATGTGAAGAAATTTAGTCAATGTGTTACTGAGATATGGCGTTACCGAGCTTGAAAATGGCATTTGTTAGGTCACTGTGACCTTGACCTTTGACCTTTGATAACCAAAATGGAATCAGTTCATCCTTGAGCCTAAGTGAATGTTTAAGGCGAATCTGATGAAATTCCGTCCAGGCGTTCCTCAGGTATCGCGTTAACAAGCTTGAAAATGGCGTTTGAGAGGTCACAGTGACCTTGACCTTTGACCTTTGACCACCAAAATCTAAACAGATCATCCTTGAGCCTAAGTGAATGTTTAAGGCGAATCTGATAAAATTCCATCCAGGCGTTCCTCAGATATCGCGTTAACAAGCTTGAAAATGGCGTTCGAGAGGTCACAGTGACCTTGACCTTTGACCTTTGACCACCAAAATCTAATCAGATCATCCTTGAGCCTAAGTGAATGTTTAAGGCGAATCTGATGAAATTCCGTCCAGGCGTTCCTCAGATATCGCGTTAACAAGCTTGAAAATGGCGTTCGAGAGGTCACAGTGACCTTGACCTTTGACCTTTGACCACCAAAATCTAATCAGATCATCCTTGAGCCTAAGTGAATGTTTAAGGCGAATCTGATGAAATTCCGTCCAGGCGTTCCTCAGATATCGCGTTAACAAGCTTGAAAATGGCGTTCGAGAGCTCACAGTGACCTTGACCTTTGACCTTTGACCACCAAAATCTAATCAGATCATCCTTGAGCCTAAGTGAATGTTTAAGGCGAATCTGATGAAATTCCGTCCATGCGTTCCTCAGATATCGCGTTAACAAGCTTGAAAATGGCGTTCGAGAGGTCACAGTGACCTTGACCTTTGACCACCAAAATCTAATCAGATCATCCTTGAGCCTAAGTGAATGTTTAAGGCGAATCTGATGAAATTCCGTCCAGGCGTTCCTCAGATATCGCGTTAACAAGCTTGAAAATGGCGTTCGAGAGGTCACAGTGACCTTGACCTTTGACCACCAAAATCTAATCAGATCATCCTTGAGCCTAAGTGAATGTTTAAGGCGAATCTGATGAAATTCCGTCGAGGCGTTCCTCAGATATCGCGTTAACAAGCTTTAAAATGGCGTTCGAGAGGTCACAGTGACCTTGACCTTTGACCTTTGACCACCAAAATCTAATCAGATCATCCTTGAGCCTAAGTGAATGTTTAAGGCGAATCTGATGAAATTCCGTCCAGGCGTTCCTCAGATATCGCGTTAACAAGCTTGAAAATGGCGTTCGAGAGGTCATAGTGACCTTGACCTTTGACCACCAAAATCTAATCAGATCATCCTTGAGCCTAAGTGAATGTTTAAGGCGAATCTGATGAAATTCCGTCAAGGCGTTCCTCAGATATGGCGTTAACAAACATCCGTACGGACGTACGGACGGACATCCGTACGGACGGACAACCCGGATCCATAATGCCTTCGGCCTGGCTTCGCCGGCGGAGGCATAAAAATAGCAATAGCAACAACAATGGCAGAAGAAGCTAGAAACAAACGGCGAAGATACACATGCATCAGGATTTTTATTGGAGATTGCGTGTGTTCAGATGTGCTTCTTCACCACCTGTGGAGGCTGTTTCCTCAGGTTCAGATGCTTCTTCAAAGTAAACAGCTCTTCAAGATGAGTGACAGGTGGTGGGTGGGAACTTGACCAACTGAGAGGGAGGAGGGTGGGACTAGCAATGCATTTCAACGCCTCAAGGCAAAAATGTGCATATTGCAGTTTAGTTTTAAAGGAACACTCCGCCCATTTTCAACCAGCTTTGTATCATTAGAACATCAGTAGTATATCAGAAAACTGTAAACGGATTTGAAGTCTGTCATTTAATTTGACAGTTATTGAGTGTTAAAGTGTGGACCAGTGACATCACTGGTCCACACTAACTCACACTAACACTAACTCAGCTGTTGTCGTTGTGTCCTTGGGCAAGACACTTAACCCTCATTGCCTCGTATGAATAGGTATGAATGTCTATGAATGTTGGTGGTGGTCGGAGGGGCCGTAGGCGCGAAATGGCTGCCACGCTTCCGTCAGTCTTCCCCAGGGCAGCTGTGGCTACATCACCCGTAGCTTACCACCACTGGTACGAATGGTGTGAATGAATAATGATTCCTGTGAAGCGCTTTGGGTGTCTAGAAAAGCGCTATATAAATCCAATCATTATTATTATTATTATTATTATTAACTCAAATTAATAACTCATTAACTCAAATCAACTCTGAATAACTGTTAAACTAGATGAATGATGAATAGTTTGACAGTTATTGAGAGTTGATTTGATTTAATGAGTTATTAATTTGAGATAGTGTGGACCAGTGATGTCACTGGTCCACACTTTGACACTCAATAACTGTCAAATGAAATGACAGACCTCAAAACCGTTTACAGTTTTCTGATATACTACTGATGTTCTAATGATACAAAGCTGGTTGAAAATGGGTGGAGTGTTCCTTTAATGGTGCCAACAGTTGCTCAACTGGTAAAATCAGTTTTTAAAAATGGAAACTGTTAAAATATTTCCTTCTCTCACACAGTGCAGACTGTGGAATAGGAATATTTATTTTTGAGTGATGGGAAGAGGCTTACCTCAACGATGGCGTCACTCAGGTGCCTCTGCTGGCGGAAGAGGATGTTGGTCGCCCCGGCAACGAAGCCGCGTACTGTCACGTCGGAGAGGAGGTGATGCTGCTGCAGCGCCATGTAGGGCAGACACAGGTAACCCTGGCAACAAGGGCAAAGGTCACACAAAAGTCGCTCTATATGACGTTCAGCCGGGTGCTTCCCTGCTGTCTCTGGGCTACGGTGTCAGAGGAGGGACACACCCAAAAGACACAGACGACTGAGGAGGAGCTGTTTGTTTAGTGTATGTGATTAAAGCCATACTAATATCCTGGTGTAACTCCAAACACGCCTGACATGCACCCATGGGTGAATATTTGATAAGTGGGCAGTTGTGAGCATGTTTTTAAAGCTTCTATAATTTATTAACTCCACCACCAGCCTACGGAAATATGATAATGCCCTGAATAAATGTTGGGAAGCAGTTTTGCTCCAAATGAACTGTAAATTACATTCTTTTTAAATCGAAAAATTAAATCAAATTATGGTATTTTTTTAAAGGATAGGAGGTTCCTCATTGATAATGAGCTTCAAGTCATTGATATTGCAAAATAGAAGATTAGCATTTTGAACGATAACATTTTGAAATATGACATTAGATCACATGTATAGCATTTTGGAAATGTAACTTCATGCAGGGTTCATGGGGAGATAATGGCAAGGTTATAGTTCTTGTATTTCACAGCCTGGTGAGCAAGATGGCGAGAGGCATTTACAAATACACAGTATCTGATGCAACGATTTATTGTGCTTTAACAAACGAGAGTGAATGGCCATATGGAAACTTGGCTTGGACGTCAGTATTGCTGTATTCACAATGTCCAATCACAAGCGAACCAGGGCTAGTAAACAAAAGTCACGTGGGAGTTTCCTAACCTGTGATCCTATCTGAAGCCAAAAGCTAAGCGAGCAAACTATTAAATGTGATTTACTGCAATGTTTGTTCGTTTTTTGCAATGGTCTTTTTTATCTGGCTTGCTTTATCCAACTCATTTGCAGCTGCAGCAAAGTGTTTAAAAGGTGTGCATATATTCTGGCTAATAACTGGTCATGCCCCTATGTTAGAGATGTTGGCAGCAACAAAACAAAACAAATCTGATCCCAGGCCATGTAAGTTTAGCTAAGCATGATGGGCTTGTCTGCACTGTGACATAATTGAGGTTCATTCCAGTTAAGAATTCATGAGGAAACAGCTGAATCCTGCAGTTTATCCAGACTAAGACTTCTTCTTCATAACACATTGCATTTTGGGAACGTTTCTTGTACCGTAGTTGGCTTGGACTACATTCTCTTGTTAGAGGACTGAGACATTTTCAGACATCGTGGTGTGGATATTTGGTGCCACCAGAGTTCGAATGGCATTGATCACCTGCTCAAATGAACTGAAAGAGTAAACATTCCAGAGTTAAAATAAACCGCTCCAAACATGCTTGTGAACACACCCCTTAGCCTAACAACAACTACAACTGGATTGTACAGCATGGCGAGCGTTACCTTAGTGAAAATGGGGAGGGGCAGCCCGTAGTGATCCTCCTCCAGACCGGACACCAGGCCCTGGGTGACGGTCCCGTGGCCCCCGGCCGCCTGCGGCTGCACCGTGATGGGGATCCCCGGCTCGGGTTCAAAGGTTTCTGGGTGCTCTGAGCCCGCCTCCCTCCCCTCGGCCGACTCCTTGTTCCCGCCCTCTTCCAGCACGCTGGGGTCCAGCGTCTCCCAGTCGCTCTCGGAGGACTCGGGCGAGGTGCGGGATGGGGGTTTGAGGTGGTGGTTGTCCCCCTCCTCCCTGGGGTGTCCTGGGGTGTCTCCTTCCCCGCCGCTTTGCGTCTCCTCCCCAAGCAGCTCTGGAGAGGCATCACCCACATCGGTGACGGACACGGAGACGAACTCCTCGGCCCCGGATATGCTCTCCACCAGACTCAGGTCCTCCGACAAGCTGCCCTTGGGCCTGTAGTGGGACGAGTCCACCAGGCCGTGCTCGATCATACCTGCAAATAAAATACAACCTTCACTGCAGGGCTAATTTAATAATTTGATTTCCCCTAATTTGTTGTTCTGTTGCAATTTGACTTCTGTTCCCTGATGTACCTGCTGTTCCGTTTGCATCATTTGCACAGTATGTGCATGCGAATAAAGAAAGGGATTTGTCTGTCCTGTACCTATCCAGTTTGCATTTCAAAATTCCATATTTTTCCCAGAGCTTAATTTATTTTTATTTGAGTTGAAGATTTTGGTTAGTGTGTGCATTACACTGATAGATCTTGGATCCTACTAACTCTATTTGATAAATGAAGATTATTCTTGACAGAAAGAAATACAATAATTCTTACAAGGAAGCCTTATTTAGTGTACAGGAATAGTGAAGATGTTAATAGTAATCTTTGGTAATATCCATCTTACTGCTGCTGACCTGGAAAGAGTGATAAAACGGTCATCAGAGTGCCGACTAGTCTGTTGACAGGAGACACGTAAAACAAGACCTGGAAAGGTAAAAAACACAGTGTCAAGTTATTTTCCATAAGTACTCAACTATCAGAGAGGAGACAGTATTTGAATTTATACCTTCTTCTCCAGCAGAATGAGTTTGAAGAGGATGAGAACCTACAAAACATAAAAAGAAATCTGAATTAATGTGAATTACGGCACCAATACAACATACTGTATGTCCTCACAGTGGCCTTCAATCGAGAACTATTTTGTATTTGTCTATGTATCCCCTGTGGTTTCCTCCATATATAACCCCCCACTAAAAACATGCAGAAGATTGTCGTCCGACCAGCGACAGTTGGAAGAGTTGGTCCCCGGGCAGCTGTAGCCTAGGTAAACCCAGCCCCCACGTGACCTGCTCTCTCAGTTCCCAGTCACCTTGTGACTGTAAGCAGGGTGAGCCTGAGAGCAGGTCACTGGGGGCTGGGTTTACCCAGGCTAGGGCAGCTGCCCACCGCTCCTGGCCTGACCATGGAGGAGGGCGAGCCAGGATGGGTCAAACGCAGAAGATACATTCCACGGCGCCTGTGCATGTGTCTGTGACTAATAAATACGGGCTTGTGCGTCCAATTTAACATAAAAAATATATAATACATAATACTCCTGTACTAATACATATATACAATAATACCAGTGTCCTCGTTTTAAAGCTTAACATCACTTTTCAAACAGTAAAATGTTCTACCTTGTGTCGAAAGTGCAGTATTAAATCTCTTGGTGATAATCCTGAGGGGAGAAAATAAACAGAATGTCAACTAGGTAATTTGCCCAAAAGAAAAATGTCTTAACATTTTGCATACAAGGCGCAGGCAGGCAGTCACAACTGCATGGTGACAAGCCTCACACAGACAGGGAAGATGCAAGAAACGCAAATGTTGTTTGTTTTTTAAACACCTGTAACTCTGGAAATGTGTCATTAAAATAAGACAGCAAACTACTGTTAAAACAGACAGCCACTTCTAGTACTTTTTTTGTAGAATTGGACCTCTAAATGATGGTTGGACTTGGATACCTGCAAAAGTGTCGAGAAATCTTACCAGCAAAAAGTCATCAGCATGATTATTATTATTAATCTCTATATGTGTTCTTACAATATTGGAATATGACTAGCTTTATCCCTCTGGTACAGGTCTAGGGGTGGTGGTGGTGGTATGGGTGGGTTCAGGGGAATGGTACTGTTTGTACTTTATATACCATGAAAACCCTTAATAAAAAGGCCTTGGTTTAAAAAAAAAAGTCACCAGCATTTGGCCAGTGATTTGTGTTTATTTCCAGCCCAGAGGACATCAACGATGAGGAGCACAAAAGCTAACCTGAAAGAACATTCAGTGTGTGACAGTGAACTCCACCACACACCTGTTCTTCTCCATGACTGAGAACAGTGTCATTACACGCTGCACCTGTCAAACTCTTTTTACAACATCATCAACTGCAGCAACAAGCCCCCTTTCAATCAGAGCTGACACGCTGAAGACGCCTTTTAGAGCAGCGCTTCTCAAGTCTGAACATGTTAAATATCTAAAAACACATTTATTTAAGATGTTCCTAATTTTTGTCATGAATGTTTTTGAGAGAGAGAGAGAGAGAGAGAGAGAGAGAGAGAGAGAGAGAGAGAGAGAGAGAGAGAGAGAAATTACTCATATATCTGCAGCTTCTGGAGTTTTTTTTTGTAATAATTAATCAAGTAAAATAGCCTGAAAAGGGAAAACTATAATGAGCAATTTGTGTCAAAGAAAATAAAATTTAAAATAAAAAAAAATCTCGTTCCAGCTTCTTAACACGTTCACTGCCAATGGCGAGTTGACTCGTCAAAAAAATTCCAACGGTTCACTGCCAATGACGAGTTGAGACGTCAAAAAAAAAAAAATTTTTTTTGACGGTGCTACGTGGATCAATGCCCCCCACGTCTCCTATAAAATTATTGGAGCTACCGAACGTGTACAACCCATTCCACCGACCCACTAAGTGGCGACAGTGCTCTCCTGACTAGAGGAAGGCAAGCAAAAAGCAGTGTGATCAAGCCATTCTCATGAAAATGGATTGGCGAAAACGCTTTCGTTTTCGCGCTGATTGCTGGCGGTGCGGGATTGTAAATTTGCATAATAGATTACGGGTGGAACACACTTTGAAACACGCAGCATAAATATGACCAGAATCGCAAAAGCTTCATCAAAGCTCTCAACCAAAACTCCAAGTAACGAGCGAGTCCATCCAGACTTCCTCAAAGAGCGGCCGCGCAGACAGGCACAGCAGCAGCAAAGCAATGAGCCTGGTGACGCGAGGTTACAGCAGCAGCAGCAACGAGCTGTGTGACACGGCCGCTGCAGCCAAGAAGACACACACGGAGGGAGGAGTTGGAAGCAGAGGGGGGTTTCCTGCTGTTATTAGGGATGCACCGATATGAAAATTTTGGCCGATGCCGATAACCGATATTAACATTGCTGTTATGGCCGATAACCGATATTTACCGATGTCGATATGATCTGTATAAAACCACATTTTTATGATCATCACATTTTGTACATACTGAAAAACACATGTTAACACTGAATTTGAAAAAGTTATGCGTTTCTTTATTTGCAAAGCCTTTGGAAAAGCCCATAAATCATAGATTTACTGCATTATTTCATATCAATGTGAAGAATTTGGCTGATAATGATAACCGATATTAACATTGCAACATCTGACCGATACCGATATGACCGATATGTTAAAAAATGACTAACATCGGCCGATACCGATATGATTGCCGATATATCGTGCATCCCTAGCTGTTATGGAGGAAATTACTGTTCAAAACTATTGTTTAGATGTCTGACGTCTTACTGATGCCAAAAATGAATGGTTAAAGTGACTGTTCTATCGAATTTCACAAAAAGCCGTTTATCTCAGAATAATTTTTCTGACGCTGAAACCATGCTGTATTCAACTGCTAATGCTTACATAACTACTAACTCTACAAACTAACTCTTTTAGACAGAGAAAGCACACATTCTATTAGTTCTTTTGAGATATTGTGTGTTCACAAAATCTTAGCAGAAAAGAATCCTCGGGTCTTGAAAGATGAGCCAGAATCCTCAAAAAAACCCTCTGGCAGAACCTACCTACAGTAAAAAAAAAACGGCTGGCAGTGAATGTGTTAAATGTGAATATTTTTTTGTTTCTTTAGTCTTCTATGACAATAAACAGATTATCTTTTGGTTGACTGTTGGTCAGGACTAAAGAAGACATTTGAGCATGTCATCTTGGGCCATTTTTCACCATTTTGTGACATTCTATAGATGAAACGACTAATCAAAAAAATAGTTGACAGATTAATCAATAATGAAAATAATCGTTAGTTACAGCCTTAGTTGCAAACAAGTGATACAAAATTATACCTAAGTAAAGCTGTGCGCCCTCCAGACTCAAACCCCTCAGAGAACCGTTCATGTGTTCATACAGTTCCTATGGAAACAGAGCAGGAAACAGGAAGTAAGACAAGGTGATAATAACTGACACGTAGACCATGAGTGGACGGCTTCTGTCAGACTCCATTCTCACCTCTAAAATAGAGATCTGTGAGAAGTCTTTCTCCTCGAAGTAGGCGTGTGTGATCAGCTGTAATTTTGCTTGAAGCAGACCGTATAGAGGCTGAAAATGAAAACAAACGGTCAAACAGGGAGTGTGTGTGTGTGTCTGTGTGTGTGTGTGTGTGATGTTTGTCATTTCTAGTATGTCCCACAAACAAAATCATCCAGGGCCAAGCAATGCTAATTCATGACTCCTGCTGCTCAACTTCTCCCAAAACTGTGACTCCAGGAGAAGAGCTCTGACATCCTATGATTTCTTGTTAAAGCTGGGCAATTAACTGATAATGTATACAGTAATTAACTGAAAATGTATCTAAACCGACATTTAGAAACTCTAACCGACTTAATCTTGCACATGTATGTGGGTTAATTCGGTTACTACTGTCCCCGATACATCAACTGTCCCATTTAAAAATATGTGTTGAACTAACGTTAGTCCGCGTTCAGGCATTCACTCAGAGCGAAGATGTTGCATTGCGTTCAAATCTTAGCTAGGTGTAAAACACAATCCTCCCTACAACATGACAACAAACTCCTTCTGTGATCGCTCTCTGCTTTCCTCTCGCTCCACTGTCAAGTCACGCGACACAGCGAGATGCAAAACGGCCGTGGGCCTATTTCAAAACAAAAGCCATGCAAACAAACACGTGTCTGGTCATAATCTTCAAAATAAATGCAGTATCGACATTTATATGTTTTGCTTGTTTGCTTTGCTTGTTTTTAGCTCAATACAAAAGTGCAAAAGCCCGTCCTACACATAATCCATTCACGAGCACTGGTGGAGGAGGAAGATGACATAGAGCTGACTAAAACATATATAGTATGTAGGAGCCAAATTTGGTTTGGTCTTATTTCCTGTGTGATTATTATGTGTAATACTTTGTATGTCCATGGAGTGTCGCTGTGCCATATTACCTGGGCTCAGGTGATCTATATAGTACTGTCTTCTTCACTATGGTTCACCAGGTGTTTGACCTCGGAAGGGTAAAGGGTTTTTGACTGCTTCGCTACGCTGTGGCGGTAACAATTGTTTTGGTGTGTTCTGCCTTTGGTATTTTTGGACAAAGAAATGGTCTGTATTCACTTTTGTGCACAGGAGCAATAACTGTATTGTTTTCGGCAAAGCAAGAACAGCCTCAATCGTTTTTCTATACAGCACACAACAAGATGGTATCGTATATCTAGCGTTAACATCATAGCAAGCACGTCAGCCAAGCTATCCGGTGGTTAGACAACTCAGTAGCTAACAGTATCAGATTGGGCTCCTATAACGGTATATTTACAGTACAGACCTCGTCAGAGAACTATGAGGGCAGCGTTTAAAAAAAACGTATCAGCTTTATTTACAGACTCAAAGTCCATTATAAGCATACAACATTATAAAACACACGAACACAATACAATACATCCCTAAAAACAAATCAAAACAAACCAACCATTGCACTTGCTATAAAAGACAATTACCGTATACGCATGTTTCCACATATGTGACTGGTATCGCACAGCACTAAGACTAAGCTTTGACAGCAGCATGATAATATAATACATGAAAAGAAAAAATAAGGGACGCCCCGCCCCCCACAGCAGGGGCCACGACCACTTTGCATATTATATTAATAAATAAATAAATATTATAAATATATAGTATAAATACTCGTTTATGAATTGTAATCAAGGTAAAAGTTTGAAATAATTGTGATCTTGATTTTGAAGTCATATCGCCAAGCCCTATTTGCTAATACACTGAGCAGGCTCTGGGCCTTACAAGGCTGGCTTCAGTTTGCTGTGGGGACAAAGTGGGGAGGCAGAGAGGAAGCGTTCCGTAACTGAGAAGTCACATGTTTGATCCCGACAACGGTGACTGCGTGTCCATCGACGGTCACAAGACAACGAACGAAGCGCTACTTACTCTCTTAGTCTTAGTCCCTCTGGCTCAATACTTCAGCTACATGCCTACAAACCTGAAATCTAACTGCATAATGTGTTTGTTTACGTGACGGAGACATCCCTCCAGAAACAGCAGTGTGTCAGGGAGGAGTGGCAGCATTATACGTTCCCAAACTTCCCCCAACTAATAAAATACTATATATTTTTGGGATGGAAAGAATGCCACATTGGCTGCTAGATGTCTTTACTTGCCATACTGCAGTTCCAAACCAGAGACAATGAAAGACTCATGAGATCAATTTTAATTTGTATCTGTTGCTTTGGAAACAAGTGTCTTTATATTTCATACCAATGAAGCTGATTTGAATATGAATTTTGGTGATTTCAAACTAAACAACTAAACAGTGAGTGCTGTGCAGCCTGCTCAGCCAAAACATCAACCAACTTAATTCCAGCGATAAGGATGATATGATTTCACGATTATATCATCCTGTGTTTTGCCTTTAACGGCAGACAGAGCAGTTTGCATCTTATATTTTCAATTTAGAGACTCTGCTCTAGTTGTGACATTTTGCTGGCGCTATCATCCAGAGACTCTACTGTCATTTAGAGACTGTGCTCTAGTGGTGACATTTTGCTGATGCCATCATCCAGAGACTCTACTGTCATTTAGAGACTGTGCTCTAGTGGTGACATTTTGCTGATGCCATCATCCAGAGACTCTACTGTCATTTAGAGACTGTGCTCTAGTGGTGACATTTTGCTGATGCCATCATCCAGAGACTCTACTGTCATTTAGAGACTGTGCTCTAGTGGTGACATTTTGCTGATGCTATCATCCAGAGACTCTACTGTCATTTCAGATTCAGATTCAGATTCATTTATTTAGAAGATGGGACATTGCACATTAATGGACAGTACAGCCGTACAGTAAATATGCCAGGTTATAGCCCAAGGGCTAGTTTCCACCTGTAGTCCCATGGCAGGTTGATGTAATCTTGAAAAGAAAAAAAATTAATAGTACAAAAAATTAATAGTATAAAAGGTTAGTAAAACATAAGGTGAGTAAAACACACAGAGCATGCAGTAAAACAGACAGACAATATGTTAAAAATGATCACATTGTTGGTTTGATCTGAGCCATAATTTCAACTGGCCTTTAAAGGTGGCGAGACTAGGGCATTCTCTAATAAAGGGAGGTAGATTATTCCAGAGGGTGCTTCCCATGTAGGATAAGGTCCTCTGGCTAAAGCAAGTTTTTCTAAAGGGGACCTCACAGACCTTGTTCGTGATGGCCCGAGTGACACGGGTCGAGTTGTGCGGTCGAACGATATTTGATGAAGTCAGCAAGAGGAGGCGGCGCCAGTCCATGTAGAACTTTGTATATTAGACAGGCAGAGGTGAAATTTCTAAAGTTCTCAAAACTTAGCATGTCATATTTACGTATGACATGACAGTGGTGATGAGAAAAAGGTTTTTTATCTAGTATTTTCAGGGCTTTTTTATAAAGTAGTTCAGCTATAGAGACTGTGCTCTAGTGGTGACATTTTGCTGATGCTATCATCCAGAGTACCTGTTGTCGTGGCATTTTTGCAGACTCAGTTTTTATTCAGAGTGGCTTACAATGAGGGAAACAGTAGAAGCAGCTTCAGGGTCGGGGTGGGAAATGAACACCAGCCACCGCCCCAAATGCCGGTCAATTTGGGCTTTATCTGATCTGAGGTTAGTCTACTTTACAAGCCACTCCTCCTACACTACCATTGTTTAGGCATGGTTCTCACACTTCACATCAAATTCAAGGACTCAGATTTGCCATGACTTGGGGTAAGACATGATATTGGGCAGAGTTAGACATCATAGTGGCACCCATTCAAATTCTGCCTATGTTGACAGGAATATTATCAGATTGATGATCGACTCTTGAACTCCTTAGCCCTCATTCATACAGGACGGTGAACGTAAGCAGAACTGAAGCTTGAAGCAGGCACAAGCTGAACGTATGCCTTACTGTTCACACAAGACGCCTTCTCTTTTCCTCTCAGCGCCTATCTCGCGCCTTGAATCCGCCCACAACTCCCAATTGACTTCATGCCTCACGGCTTCACGGCTTCAGCGTCACGCTTGGAAATTCGGCGTCAGTCCTGAGTGATCGCTTCGGCGTGGCGTGAGCGTGGCTTGGGCACGGCGTCACCGTGGCACGCGCGCGAGTGGTGTGAACGGCTTCACCGGTTAACAAGGATGCCGAAATGAAACTTGTGGGTACAGCGTAGGTACAGCTTCGGTTGAGCGTTGCTTCGGCGTGCTGTGTGAACGGGGGCTTAGTCCTTACTATAGGTCACAGGCAGGTTGTAATGTTGTTCAGATATGAAGTGAAGCTTGACTGACTCACCACTCGACTGAGGACGCACACGCTCTTCTGAACGGTCTCCCTGGTGACGTCAGCCAATCGCACCTTTAGGGTCTGGAGAGGGATGAAACAAAAAAAGTAAAAACACAAGCAAAAAAATTTAGTGGACACTGTGTGACTGAGTGGACACTGTGTGACTGAGTGGACACTGTGTGTGTGTGTGTGTGTGTGTGTGTGTGTGAGAGTGTGTGGACACTGTGAGTGGACACTGTGTGTGTGTGAGTGAGTGGACACTGTGTGACTAATCGGCCCTGACTGACCTCCCATCATGACACGTCTGCTGATGTCATGGTAGATCAAACTGAGACGAGGGACATTGTCTTTTTATTTCCTCAATATGGTTGTAATGAAATCTGTATCTACTGTCAGGAAAATACACCTCTTTTTCAGGCTTCTTGCACTGGGCCTTCACACACTCAAGGCTGATATTGACTGTCATAAGTCACAGAGCTGGAAATGCCGGGAGTTCCCCAAGCCCCGGTAGCCGGCTATTTCTCCGCCTACTGGCCTCTGGCCTACCGGTTACTTTATACACTGTAAAAAAAATTAAAAAAATAAAAATTACAGTGCACCTGAACGCAACATACAAGATACCCACTGAATAAGTGTCCAAATGTTCATGTCATTCTGGCCAATACTCCATTTCACTCTGGAATATGGAATATCTTTCAATAATCTTTATGACTAAAAGGCTAAAAGTAATCTCATGTGTAAGAAATTACTGTTCTACATTGAAGTAAAAAACTGTAAATAATTAACTTGTTGGTTTTGGATTTATTTAGCTTCAAGAGTGCATTTTTGTTCCTGTGACCCTCAACACAGGCTTTGAGAATCCCGGGCCACTTACTGATACTTATGCTTAAATTAACCCACTCATATTCTGGTTTATTTCAAGAAAAACATTTTGGCTAGTGGAAATTCTAATTGGCTGGTAACTTCTAGCAGCCATATTAGCAAAAGTTACTAGTTAGAAAAAAGTTAATTTCAAGCCCTGCAGGGAGAGCAAGTGGTGACATAGGAGTGAGTGAGAAAAGGATCAAATATTGGTGTTTAAGACTGAATAATGACATCACAACTGTTCATTTAAAATGGGTTATTCCTCTAAACCTGACTTCAAATGCCCCAAATTTGTCCGCGCCAGCGCCGTTCAGCCCCCAACCCTCAGCAAAATCTGGCCCTCTGGTGGCGAGGACATTTTTTTGTGGTCCTCTCTATCATCAAAGTTCCTGGGTTACGGCATGACAATATTTGTTCGGCCCCCGGCAACAATCTGGGTTTCTTATGTGGCCCCCCATGAAAAATAATTGCCCACCCCTGATCTAGCCTCTTAAATTGGTTCTCAAAGTGAACCAGATTCATGCATTTTAGTTTAAAATGTACAAATTGTTCTTACAGGGGGCATGGCCCCCCGAACCCCACACGAGGGGCCAAGCAAGGTCTACCCACCACAATCTCTCCAAATCCTGTGGGAAACATACAGTTATTAGTATTTTCTTTGTTCTTAAAAATATACATTACGTGCTTGTGTTTTACAATATGGATATTGTTTTATTTATAATTAAATTGAGCATTGGGCCTTTATAAGAATGTTTATTTGTATGATTTCAATTGTCACACTCATGGATACATTTGAGGTTTGTTTATTAATTGGGAAAAGGACCACTGGAACAAACGCCGCAAACAATCTGACTGGCTACTCAAAAGTTTGGGGAACTCTCTGGAAATGGAAAAATCAAAGCCATTGACCTTGAGACACACACACACACACACACACACACACACACACACACACACACATGTATTGGGGGACTGACCTTAGCTTCTATTTGACGATAACAGGACACTCCGTAGACGCACTTCATGTCTCCACTCAGCGGAGGGAGGTGAAAATAGACTGTGTCTGCAAAACAAGAGGATCAAACGATGCATCACACATTTCAAGCCTTGTGGTCATCAGGGCAGAAACATGACAAACAGGCATTCTAGCAGGGAAGGGAAATAACCAGGTGGATTCTGAAGTTAACCAGCTTTACACTTTCACTTTTTTACCAGCCAATAAACCCTTTGAACAAACATGGCGGACATACTTCCACTCTGTCTTAATAGGGTGGGTACTGTGGGTACAAATCAGTTCTTACCACTGAAGCCTTAGAAGAAGCTACAGGGTGTCTGTGATTGCTTATTTTGTGTTTCAACATAGCATTTAACACAATTCAGGTGTTGTCATGTCATTGACATAATATATTTCTGTTTCTGTTGCCAGACAACTGGAAGACTGTAAACAGTGATTTGATCGGCTCAAAAAATGCTAAAAGCCCAGAAATTACTGTTGGCATTTTATGAGCTTCGATCAAATCACTTATAAACATCTTGCATTTTGTCATCTGACAACAGAGTCAGACAGATGTCAGTGACAACACCTGACCTGAGGCCCATACCACGAATGTAGGATAAGCAGATCCAGGATCTGTCCCTTGATCTGGTTTGGCTTAACCAGATCATTGCCATCTAGCTAACTCATACCACGAATCTAGTTCTCAACTCCTTAAGTGGATCCAGGTTTTTCTAATCAAGTTGAGAGCACGTGCACATGAAAATGCTCGTGCACGGGAGCTCGTCCCAGCAAAAGAGGCGTGGTTTTTAACAACTAGCCAATCACAATCCAATATGGACTGCTCCAGCTTTTACAGCGCCAGACACGCCTATTTCTTCATTCATTCAAAGTGCAAATCGTGAAGCTTTACTGTATGTCAGAATCAAAATCCGCACGTTGGATATTATTAGTCTGTTCCCGAATGACTGTCTAAAGTTGGTACGGCAAACCTAGGGTTAAAGCTGAAGTTACCTCGCTAAGCCACTAATCTTGCTTCGTGGTATAGGCCTCTGTACTGTGACAACAGAGTCGGAGAGATGTCAGTAACAACACCTGACCTGTACTGTGACAACAGTCAGAGAGATGTCGGTAACAACACCTGACAACAGAGTCAGAGAGATGTCAGTAACAACACCTGACAACAGAGTCAGAGAGATGTCAGTAACAACACCTGACCTGTACTGTGACAACAGAGTCAGAGAGATGTCAATAACAACACCTGACAACAGAGTCAGAGAGATGTCAATAACAACACCTGACAACAGAGTCAGAGAGATGTCAGTAACAACACCTGACAACAGAGTCAGAGAGATGTCAGTAACAACACCTGACCTGTACTGTGACAACAGAGTCAGAGAGATGTCAGTAACAACACCTGACCTGTACTGTGACAACATAGTCAGAGAGATGTCAGTAACAACACCTGACCTGTACTGTGACAACATAGTCAGAGAGATGTCAGTAACAACACCTGACCTGTACTATGACAACAGAGTCAGAGAGATGTCAGTAACAACACCTGACCTGTACTGTGACAACAGAGTCAGAGAGATGTCAGTAACAACACCTGACCTGTACTGTGACAACAGAGTCAGAGAGATGTCAGTAACAACACCTGACCTGTACTGTGACAACAGAGTCAGAGAGATGTCAGTAACAACACCTGACCTGTACTGTGACAAGAGTCAGAGAGATGTC
Source organism: Poromitra crassiceps (assembly GCF_964638095.1). Taxonomy (NCBI): domain Eukaryota; kingdom Metazoa; phylum Chordata; class Actinopteri; order Beryciformes; family Melamphaidae; genus Poromitra; species Poromitra crassiceps. The sequence continues at coordinate 110,265,795 of NC_139624.1, forward strand.
AGTAACAACACCTGACCTGTACTGTGACAACAGAGTCAGAGATGTCAGTAACAACACCTGACCTGTACTGTGACAACAGAGTCAGAGAGATGTCAGTAACAACACCTGACAACAGAGTCAGAGAGATGTCAGTAACAGCACCTGACCTGTACTGTGACAACAGAGTCAGAGAGATGTCAGTAACAACACCTGACCTGTACTGTGACAACAGAGTCAGAGAGATGTCAGTAACAACACCTGACCTGTACTGTGACAACAGAGTCAGAGAGATGTCAGTAACAACACCTGACCTGTACTGTGACAACAGAGTCAGAGAGATGTCAGTAACAACACCTGACCTGTACTGTGACAACAGAGTCAGAGAGATGTCAGTAACAACACCTAACCTGTACTGTGACAACAGAGTCAGAGAGATGTCAGTAACAACACCTGACAACAGAGTCAGAGAGATGTCAGTAACAACACCTGACCTGTACTGTGACAACAGAGTCAGAGAGATGTCAGTAACAACACCTGACAACAGAGTCAGAGAGATGTCAGTAACAACACCTGTCCTGTACTGTGACAACAGAGTCAGAGAGATGTCAGTAACAACACCTGACCTGTACTGTGACAACAGAGTCAGAGAGATGTCAGTAACAACACCTGACAACAGAGTCAGAGAGATGTCAGTAACAACACCTGACCTGTACTGTGACAACAGAGTCAGAGAGATGTCAGTAACAACACCTGACAACAGAGTCAGAGAGATGTCAGTAACAACACCTGACCTGTACTGTGACAACAGAGTCAGAGAGATGTCAGTAACAACACCTGACCTGTACTGTGACAACAGAGTCAGAGAGATGTCAGTAACAACACCTGACCTGTACTGTGACAAGAGTCAGAGAGATGTCAGTAACAACACCTGACCTGTACTGTGACAACAGAGTCAGAGATGTCAGTAACAACACCTGACCTGTACTGTGACAACAGAGTCAGAGAGATGTCAGTAACAACACCTGACAACAGAGTCAGAGAGATGTCAGTAACAGCACCTGACCTGTACTGTGACAACAGAGTCAGAGAGATGTCAGTAACAACACCTGACCTGTACTGTGACAACAGAGTCAGAGAGATGTCAGTAACAACACCTGACCTGTACTGTGACAACAGAGTCAGAGAGATGTCAGTAACAACACCTGACCTGTACTGTGACAACAGAGTCAGAGAGATGTCAGTAACAACACCTGACCTGTACTGTGACAACAGAGTCAGAGAGATGTCAGTAACAACACCTAACCTGTACTGTGACAACAGAGTCAGAGAGATGTCAGTAACAACACCTGACAACAGAGTCAGAGAGATGTCAGTAACAACACCTGACCTGTACTGTGACAACAGAGTCAGAGAGATGTCAGTAACAACACCTGACAACAGAGTCAGAGAGATGTCAGTAACAACACCTGTCCTGTACTGTGACAACAGAGTCAGAGAGATGTCAGTAACAACACCTGACCTGTACTGTGACAACAGAGTCAGAGAGATGTCAGTAACAACACCTGACAACAGAGTCAGAGAGATGTCAGTAACAACACCTGACCTGTACTGTGACAACAGAGTCAGAGAGATGTCAGTAACAACACCTGACAACAGAGTCAGAGAGATGTCAGTAACAACACCTGTCCTGTACTGTGACAACAGAGTCAGAGAGATGTCAGTAACAACACCTGTCCTGTACTGTGACAACAGAGTCAGAGAGATGTCAGTAACAACACCTGACCTGTACTGTGACAACAGAGTCAGAGAGATGTCAGTAACAACACCTGACAACAGAGTCAGAGAGATGTCAGTAACAACACCTGTCCTGTACTGTGACAACAGAGTCAGAGAGATGTCAGTAACAACACCTGACAACAGAGTCAGAGAGATGTCAGTAACAACACCTGTCCTGTACTGTGTTCAATATTTTTTGTTTTTCTGAACACGACAGATACAAACAAACAAGGCACTGTGTATAATACTATGTCGAAACCCAAAACAAGTGATCACAACAGAAAGTTGTTTATTGCTTGCAATTGCAAAATAAGCTTAAATTCTTAGACCAACTAATTAACATGAGGCTGCGAAGGTCAGAGGGAGCCTGAGCCACATAATGTAAGACAAGAGGGAGATACTGGAAAAATAAATCAAAGGAATCAAAGCTGAGGACGATCACGGTGCTTAAACATGGCAAACTCCACTCCACCGGGATGCCTGCCGACTTTAAAGAAATGCACGGCCCATTCAAAGGCCAGTGAGCCGTGGAGCTGACAGGTTGTGTTGTGAAAATGTTGCGGAAAAAATAATCTTTCCCATTTTCAACCCAATGTGAGTACAATGTGTTCAAGTGAATTCAACTAGTTTGTTTCTGTGCTTTGCCCGTTCGACCCACTGCTGCACAGAGCGCTGTTCGCTTGTTTATTCAAAAAAAATGTTATGAGTGTTGTGTGCCCAAATTGCACCAAAACCGACACTGCATGACATGTCCTTGGGTTTCCAGCAACAACACACCTGCCAAGTGTGAAGTAGATCGGTTCTTAAAGGAGAATTCCGTTTTTTTACACCCCGGACCTTATTTCCAGCTTAAAATATGATGTTTTACTCACCCAGAGAACTTTGGTTTCATTCTGATCGCCATAGAAGATATTCAAGTCCGAGTAGAGTCCGAACTGGCGAAACGGGGCATACGTAGTACACACTGTAAATAACGTATTTTCTGCAACGTATCGGTTCATACAGTATCCTCTTAATATCTCGCCCATAAATGAACCGTGAATCCGTCTAGTCTCCTCCGGGCTGCCTCTGTTTCCTCATCCGGGGTCTGTGAATGCAATAGAGGCATTCCTACTCTGTTCTCGGCCGTGCAACACTTGTTCGTCCCTGGCCTGTTGTTCCTCTCTCTCTCTCCTTGTCCGCTCTTCAATTTCGATTAGCTCTTCATCTGTTGTTGTAAACAAGTCGATAGTCATGGGAAAATGGCCCCGGTGCGCGGTGATTCCTGGTAGACAATAACCAGGTAGACAAAGGAGTCAGCAGGAAACTCAGCGGGACTTGGGGCAAGAGTTGGATTCGCAGACCCTGGATGAGGAAACCGAGGCTGCCCGAGGCAGCCCGGAGGAGACTAGACGGATTCACGTTCATTTATGAACGATATATTATGAGGATATGAACCGCTACATTGCAGAAAATACGTTATTTACAGTGTGTACTACGTATGCCCCGTTTTCGCCCATTTTGGCCAGTTCGGACTCTACTCGGACCTGAATATCTTCTATGGCGATCAGAATGAAACCAAACTTCTCTGGGTGAGTAAAACGTCATATTTTAAACTGGAAATAAGGTCTGGGGTGTAATAAAACGGAATTCTCCTTTAAGATATGCGAAGGACACCCACACACATAGCAGCATACTTCATAGTATGATGCGATGCTAGGCTAGTATGAAGCTAGGCTGCTGTTCTGCCTCTCCACCATGTTGACACAGTCTACAGAAATCTATCTGTCTGTAATCTGTCGGTTTTCTGCCGCAGCTAGTGGCATTTGACACACGCGCCATGGGCCTGTACAGGATCTGTACTTGTTATAATAGAATAGACTTCCACACAATGGCTGTTTACCTGCCAAGTTGGCAGGTAAACTAGACAAACTTATCTGCTGCAGCCAAAGTTGACTAACATTTCACTGGTGACTGGTGTTCCTTCCCCACCCTGAACATCAGATTATCTTGTTTTCCTCAAGCATTACTGATCCTCAGTTACACCTTTGTGGATTAACATTTATTCAGAAGTAATAGAGGGAATGCACAGACGCCACGCCCCCTCCCAAACACGCCCCCTCAGCCGGACTGAGCAGCACTGAGTGTCAAATTTCCAAAACAAACGTGGCTTCCGCCAGGGGTAGTAGCGAAACCACGGCTAATATAAACGATTATCTGCTTAAAATAAAGGCAGTTGGACTCGAATGTGACCCTTACAGCTTGCCAAAGAACCAGTGGTCCATGGACGTAGACATGTGGCCAGGAATAGGGTTTCCTGACATTTATATGTACTTAATATCGACGCCGGGGAAATACACAAACCAAAGCATGAAAGCATACAAGAGCCTGGACGCGTGGTCGTACTTCAAGGCTGGATTTGTTTTTGGCGACATTAAAGTAACGAGGACAGCAATGGATATTCTGGTTGTATGTGGAGAGGTACATATTTATTTTATTACAACTTTTATTAAGAAAAATATAGCATACGCTGTCACTAACACATGCTAGCTTTGTTCATAGTTAACACTGTCACTCATGTAACGTTATATCTGTGCAGATAAAACACAGCCAGAGAATTAATGAGCCCTCATTGAAACCCTGGATAGCTGCAGAGAAGACCGGGACCGTTTCATTAGCTTTCGGCAGGCTGTAAAAAGATACCTCCGACGCCTTGTTGAATCTATTTTTACAGTCAATGGCACAACAGCACTTTCCCATTTTCGTTGTTTTCTCGCGGAAGCTGAACGCTAAACACCGTGACCCGGCGGCGCCACCTGGCTTGTTTAGACGTTTTGACACTCACTGCAGCTGAGTGGGCGTACCCGCACTGACTGTCGCGTCCGTGACGTCACGTGCATTCCCTCTATTAAAATAAATCAGTGCACTTGGCAGCCAAAGATGAGCGAGCGTTTCTCTGCTATTCTCATTTCAAAGTGAAATACATGTATGCTGAAAACCCATCTGACCAATGAGGGAGAAGTCTGAGGCAGAGGGCAGGGCATCCGTCCTTTCAATCACTCTTGCGTGTTGTTCCTTGAGTTGGCTTGAGATTTGTTCATGAATGAAGCCCAAGAATCCAACCACAGGAGAATACAGAACCAGAACTAGTTTAAATGTGTTTAAAGCACAGGAGAATACAGAACCAGAAGTAGTTTAAATATGTTTAAAGCACAGGAGAATACAGAACCAGAACTAGTTTAAATGTGTTTAAAGCACAGGAGAATACAGAACCAGAACTAGTTTAAATGTGTTTAAAGCACAGGAGAATACAGAACCAGAACTACCTAGTTTAAATGTGTTTAAAGCACAGGAGAATACAGAACCAGAACTAGTTTAAATGTGTTTAAAGCACAGGAGAATACAGAACCAGAACTAGTTTAAATGTGTTTAAAGGGACAATAGGTTGAGATAATTACTCCCATAGCACAACATTACAGTACCATCATATATCTGTGGGGCATTGTTGATCAAAGATGAGTCTACTTCACCAATGACAAAGCAGTATTATTATTCCAGTATTCAACATGGTGCTAGCTACTGTACATTAGCTTTGCTTTTCTAAATGTTTCTGTTGGATCTCTGCTCTAGCAAGCCTTCACGTCTCTATTATGAAAATGTGATTTTACTGTTTGTGTCAATTACAGGCCACTGTAGGCCATGCCAAACACATGCTGCTAATATACATTATCTCAAGCCACAGCAATCACTCCATCTGAGGGAGGGATGGGAGGGGTGTGTGTGTGTGTGTGTGTGTCTGTGTGTGTGTGTGTGTGTGTGTCTGTGTGTGTGTGTGTGTGTGTGTGTGTGTGTGTGTGTGTGTGTGTGTGTGTGTGTGTGTGTGTGTGTGTGTGTGTGTGTTAGGAGGCTGGAGCGCAGTGCTGTTAGGAAAGTGGCTTTTAATGTGGTTAAGATGTGCTCTGAATGTGACAGTAGCACAGTCACCGAGGTGGAACTGTGAGTCAGGGCCATGGAGCCTGGCACACACACAGACAGGCAGGCAGACACACAGACAGACAGGCAGACACACAGACAGACAGGCAGACACACAGACAGACAGGCAGACACACAGACAGACAGGCAGACACACAGACAGACAGACAGGCAGACACACAGACAGACAGGCAGACACACAGACAGGCAGACAGACAGACACACACACAGACAGACAGGCAGACACACAGACAGACAGACAGGCAGACACACAGACAGACAGGCAGACACACAGACAGGCAGGCAGACACACAGACAGACAGGCAGACACACAGACAGACAGGCAGACACACAGACAGACAGACAGACAGGCAGACACACAGACAGACAGGCAGATACACAGACAGACAGGCAGACACACAGACAGACAGGCAGACAGACAGACACACACACAGACAGACAGGCAGACACACAGACAGACAGGCAAACACACAGACAGGCAAACACACAGACAGGCAGACACACAGACAGACAGGCAGACACACAGACAGACAGGCAAACACACAGACAGGCAGGCAGACAGACAGGCAAACACACAGACAGACAGACAGGCAGACACACAGACAGACAGGCAGACACACAGACAGACAGGCAGACACATAGACAGGCAGACAGATAGACAGACAGACAGGCAGACAGACACAGATAGATAGACAGACACACAGACAGGCAGACAGATAGACAGACAGGCAGACAGACAGACACAGATAGATAGACAGACAGACAGACAGATAGACACACAGACAGGCAGACAGATAGACACACAGACAGGCAGACAGACAGGGAGACAGACACAGATAGATAGACAGACAGGCATACAGACACACAGATAGACAGGCACACGGACAGACAGACAGGCAGACACACAGACAGACACACAGACAGACACACAGATAGACAGGCCGACAAACAGATAGATAGACAGACAGACAGGCAGACAGACACATAGAGAGGAAGGCAGGCCCTGGCAGCACCAGAGCATCTGATTGGATGCTGCAGCGGGTCCACCGTCCTGCTCCGGCACACCCAGCCACAGCCCTTCACTCTGCCTAGTTACAGACAGTGTCTTGCACTTGTGGAAATGTATAATGTCATAGACGCCATCATTGATTTGTCTTGCATTTTAATTGGTTGGCTGGACTGAGCGTCCTATCGAGATGGAAACTGCTGTGTAACTTTGATTCGCTTTTAACTTCAGTCAAGCTGGATAAAAGTAGCTCGTAGTATGGAAGTAGTAAAAATAGTAATGATTGGCTTTTAGGAGAAATTGGCAGAACAGGAGAAGAAAAATCCTCATCTGTAGCCTACAAGTCACCATGGAGGGATTTTAAATCCTCATCTATCTGTAGCCTACAAGTCACCATGGAGGGATTTTAAACCCTCATCTATCTGTAGCCTACAAGTCACCATGGAGGGATTTTAAATCCTCATCTGTAGCCTACAAGTCACCATGGAGGGATTTTAAATCCTCATCTGTAGCCTACAAGTCACCATGGAGGGATTTTAAATCCTCATCTTTAGCCTACAAGTCACCATAGTGGGATTTTAAATCCTCATCTGTAGCCTACAAGTCACCATGGAGGGATTTTAAATCCTCGTCTTTAGCCTACAAGTCACCATGGAGGGATTTTAAATCCTCATCTGTAGCCTACAAGTCACCATGGAAGGATTTTAAATCCTCATCTGTAGCCTACAAGTCACCATGGAGGGATTTTAAATCCTCATCTGTAGCCTACAAGTCACCATGGAGGGATTTTAAATCCTCATCTGTAGCCTACAAGTCACCATGGAGGGATTTTAAATCCTCATCTGTAGCCTACAAGTCACCATGGAGGGATTTTAAATCCTCATCTGTAGCCTACAAGTCACCATGGAGGGATTTTAAAGAAAAAAACAGGGGAAACTGCTGCAAGTCTTGGTGTGGACGTATTGGCAGAAAAACAGCGATATAGAGGTCTTCTGACAGCCTGACAGGTAACGTAATTTACGTTAAGCTTATTATGTCAGTTAATTGTCCGTTAATGTCAACTTGATTTGCTAACGTTACCGTGTGAGTGTGGGTATTTGAGACAGCTTGTGCAGATGACATCTCCCGTCTTGTGAACATAAATGCCTGTGTCGCCCCAACACTGTTCGTAAGCGACGTTGACACAGCCTTAAGAGCCTGATTCATATGCAATTAGCTTCCTTACAGACTGCTATAGAGGCTAATGAGGGAAAACACATAGTTAGCATCCAGAGACTTACGCACATCCACTGGTTGGTGCTGAGCTCAACTGTACTAAACAGGAAAATAAACGAAAAAAAGGCTCGCAACACAAGTTTTGGATAGCTCCCGTGGCGGACATTTAAAACACATAGTTAACAGGGAATATTAGTTTGTAATGACTAATAATGAATGAATACACTACTGATATGCATGATCATAAGAAACATATTAATAGTTAATATGTCTTCCATAATCTAAAGTGTTACGCATTTAACAGCAGTATGGAGGATTTTATTTGAGACCAAAATCTGAGTTCCAACCAAAACAAGTAATGCTGCAACGAGCCAACGACAACCTACCCCCATCCTATTAGCAGAGGGACTATCACATTTCATAGTGGACTATCTATACTATTATTTAGCTGGCATGAGCCTTTGTGACTATGATGGATAAGCCCAAAGAAGAGGAATGTGGAAAGAGCCCAGAGAGGTGAAATATTATGCTCAAAAATCTGAAAAGTGCTCTTACAAAAATCATCGACAGCACACAATTGAAATAAATTATATTATTATGATATAAAATAATTATCATTTAGATCCTCAGTTGGCAAAATGCTGACACTTTCACAGACTCAATCCTCTATATTTTGACTCCAGGTAGTGATTTCCCCCCCAAGGAGGGACATTTTGTTAATAAACACTTTATATATTTAGGTGTAACGTACCTTCCTGGTAGTTGTTAGTAAACACTTTATATATTTGGGTGTAACGTACCTTCCTGGTAGTTGTTAGTAAACACTTTATATATTTAGGTGTAACGTACCTTCCTGGTAGTTGTTAGTAAACACTTTATATATTTAGGTGTAACATACCTTCCTGGTAGTTGTTAGTAAACACTTTATATATTTAGGTGTAACGTACCTTCCTGGTAGTTGTTAGTAAACACTTTATATATTTAGGTGTAACGTACCTTCCTGGTAGTTGTTAGTAAACACTTTATATATTTAGGTGTAACGTACCTTCCTGGTAGTTGTTAGTAAACACTTTATATATTTAGGTGTAACGTACCTTCCTGGTAGTTGTTAGTAAACACTTTATATATTTGGGTGTAACGTACCTTCCTGGTAGTTGTTAGTAAACACTTTATATATTTGGGTGTAACATACCTTCCTGGTAGTTGTTAGTAAACACTTTATATATTTGGGTGTAACGTACCTTCCTGGTAGTTGTTAGTAAACACTTTATATATTTGGGTGTAACATACCTTCCTGGTAGTTGTTAGTAAACACTTTATATATTTAGGTGTAACGTACCTTCCTGGTAGTTGTTAGTAAACACTTTATATATTTGGGTGTAACGTACCTTCCTGGTAGTTGTTAGTAAACACTTTATATATTTAGGTGTAACGTACCTTCCTGGTAGTTGTTAGTAAACACTTTATATATTTAGGTGTAACGTACCTTCCTGGTAGTTGTTAGTAAACACTTTATATATTTAGGTGTAACGTACCTTCCTGGTAGTTGTTAGTAAACACTTTATATATTTAGGTGTAACATACCTTCCTGGTAGTTGTTAGTAAACACTTTATATATTTAGGTGTAACGTACCTTCCTGGTAGTTGTTAGTAAACACTTTATATATTTGGGTGTAACGTACCTTCCTGGTAGTTGTTAGTAAACACTTTATATATTTAGGTGTAACGTACCTTCCTGGTAGTTGTTAGTAAACACTTTATATATTTGGGTGTAACATACCTTCCTGGTAGTTGTTAGTAAACACTTTATATATTTGGGTGTAACGTACCTTCCTGGTAGTTGTTAGTAAACACTTTATATATTTGGGTGTAACATACCTTCCTGGTAGTTGTTAGTAAACACTTTATATATTTAGGTGTAACGTACCTTCCTGGTAGTTGTTAGTAAACACTTTATATATTTGGGTGTAACGTACCTTCCTGGTAGTTGTTAGTAAACACTTTATATATTTAGGTGTAACGTACCTTCCTGGTAGTTGTTAGTAAACACTTTATATATTTAGGTGTAACGTACCTTCCTGGTAGTTGTTAGTAAACACTTTATATATTTAGGTGTAACGTACCTTCCTGGTAGTTGTTAGTAAACACTTTATATATTTAGGTGTAACGTACCTTCCTGGTAGTTGTTAGTAAACACTTTATATATTTAGGTGTAACGTACCTTCCTGGTAGTTGTTAGTAAACACTTTATATATTTAGGTGTAACGTACCTTCCTGGTAGTTGTTAGTAAACACTTTATATATTTAGGTGTAACGTACCTTCCTGGTAGTTGTTAGTAAACACTTTATATATTTGGGTGTAACGTACCTTCCTGGTAGTTGTTAGTAAACACTTTATATATTTGGGTGTAACATACCTTCCTGGTAGTTGTTAGTAAACACTTTATATATTTGGGTGTAACGTACCTTCCTGGTAGTTGTTAGTAAACACTTTATATATTTGGGTGTAACATACCTTCCTGGTAGTTGTTAGTAAACACTTTATATATTTAGGTGTAACGTACCTTCCTGGTAGTTGTTAGTAAACACTTTATATATTTGGGTGTAACGTACCTTCCTGGTAGTTGTTAGTAAACACTTTATATATTTAGGTGTAACGTACCTTCCTGGTAGTTGTTAGTAAACACTTTATATATTTAGGTGTAACGTACCTTCCTGGTAGTTGTTAGTAAACACTTTATATATTTAGGTGTAACGTACCTTCCTGGTAGTTGTTAGTAAACACTTTATATATTTAGGTGTAACGTACCTTCCTGGTAGTTGTTAGTAAACACTTTATATATTTAGGTGTAACGTACCTTCCTGGTAGTTGTTAGTAAACACTTTATATATTTAGGTGTAACGTACCTTCCTGGTAGTTGTTAGTAAACACTTTATATATTTAGGTGTAACGTACCTTCCTGGTAGTTGTTAGTAAACACTTTATATATTTGGGTGTAACGTACCTTCCTGGTAGTTGTTAGTAAACACTTTATATATTTAGGTGTAACGTACCTTCCTGGTAGTTGTTAGTAAACACTTTATATATTTGGGTGTAACGTACCTTCCTGGTAGTTGTTAGTAAACACTTTATATATTTGGGTGTAACGTACCTTCCTGGTAGTTGTGCGCCCCATCTGGAAGGGCCAGGAAAGGCAGGTACTTCCATTCTTCTGGCAGGGAGTTACTGTCATGGCCCTCGTCCGGAATGAGCGGCGGGTACGAGAACTCGACCTGAGGAGGGAGCAAAGACAAGAACATAGAGAGAACCGACATGGTTAGCTTCGACTAGAAAGAGAAGATTTGAGACATAGACTTAAGGCTTCACTTTGACTTGTACTTTGATGACTTGAAAAGGTTTCTAGTCTTGATTTGGGATTAAAATGGACAAGAAGCCTAATAACTCACTGCATGTTTACAATTGGGTAGGCAAACTGCAACACTGTAATTAAATCTGTGAAATGTGATGGAATAGTGGCATTAGAATGTGACAGAGGCCACCAAATTTGGGCTTTTACAGCCAAAAATGTTCTAACTAGCTAGCTACTCCATATCCTTGTGAAAGCCCTGCAAAATGACAGCCAGTCATACACGTGATACAACAAACAATTTTATAGCAATTGTGATGTGGTTTTTGGTTTTCTGTTCCCCATTTCTTTTGGGGAAGGAGGGCCAGTAGCCCGGTTTTCACAGCATTGTTTGTTTGTTTGGTTCAATCTATCGTTTTGGTAGTTTATGGGGGCGCAGTGCGTTTGACCGGCCCGTAGCTTCCACCTCCTTTTATGTTTGCATCGTAAAGTAAACTGAGTAAACTGACGAACCGTCTTCCTCTAGCATGTACTGTAAGTTTGACTCTGAAAAATGGTCTTAATTAATACGTCCATGTCTTCTCAATATGCATCGTGTCAAAGAAAGGAGACAGGTGTCTGTGGGTAGCAGGAGACAGAAAGAGGGCAGAGAGAGGGAGAGAGAGAGGGCAGAGAGAGGTAGAGAGAGAGAGAGGGCAGAGAGAGAGAGAGAGAGAGAGAGAGGGAGAGAGAGAGGGCAGAGAGAGGGAGAGGGAGAGAGAGAGGGCAGAGAGAGGGAGAGAGAGAGAGAGAGGGAGAGAGAGAGGGCAGAGAGAGGGAGAGAGAGAGAGAGGGAGAGAGAGAGGGCAGAGAGAGGGAGAGAGAGAGGACAGAGAGAGGTAGAGAGAGAGACTGATTAATGAGCCAGGAACCCAATCTTGTGATACCCGGCGGGAGCTCGCTGACCCCTATCAGATAACCTCTACCACCAGACCACAGGCAAGCAAGCCCCATTACCTGAAACAAAGAGCTGGCTCTGTCTGCTCTGCATTGTTGTGCTGAGAGCTAACAGGTTTTTGGGGGGAGGGTGTTCAGCGGTGCGACTCGGTCTCAGTTGATAAAAACTATACGTTTTATCTTTCACAGAGAACAGCTGTTTCTCAGGCAGCTGAAAAGACACTTACTGCCACAGACAGATGGAGAGCAGCAACAGGGTTGGATCAGTGGCTGGCTGCTGGCTCGGTCTGACTTTATACATGTGGTGGATTGGTTATTAGTTATTTTTTATTTTGCAATGTTAAGAGGAAGAAGTGCTACCTACCTAGAAGTAGATGCATTAATTGTTGCAAAAAGCTGAATCCTTCACACACACTTTCACTGATTACCAGGTGAAGACTACAAGCCATCTTGTTTGTCAAGACCTACTTCATTTGTCAATGACAGGTGTGTCCCAGTTAAAGTTTAATCTTTGAAAAACAGGTTTACAGCTTTGTCTGTCAGCTGCCCTCCATTAAGTTCAGTTCAAAAGAAACAGAAGCAGGGCTTTCTGGAGCAGGAATAATCAGAGTCAGAGGTTGTTTGTAGGCTAGAGTTTTCAGTGCTGGGCGATATGAACAAAATCAATATCCCAATATTTTTTGACCAAATACCTTGATCGATACTGCGATATTGGTAGAGATAATGACTAAGTGGGTAAAGGAAAATAATGGAACAGTCTGGTACGTTTAGAAAATGATGTTAATTTACGGATAACCAGGAAAAGACATATGACATATCACAATATCCAAAATCTAAAATGATATCTACCGGTAGTCTCATAATCACGATATCGATATAATGTAAAAATACAGCCCTAACAACAAGCAAGGAGTCTTCTGCCTCTGTGTTGAGACAAATGTCCACACCAGAGAGCAAGCTGAAGCCTGTGTGAGCCTAATGAAAACACGCTTGTGCTTGATGTTGAATAGGCTGGAAAGATGCTCCAATTCAGCAATGCACACATTACATAACCATATGAGCCCAGGGCAAATACAGTGCAATGAGAGGAAATGATGTTCACGACAGTGACTTCTCAATGCATTTATCCGTTTCACAGCAGCAGGGAAAGAATAATATCAATGGTTTTGTGCAAATCAATACTGTCATAGCTCCTATAAAAAAGAGCAAACATTGTCTTGTTGTCCCCACTCCCATTCATTTGCCATTATATTGATTCTTAAATGTCCCTTTCCAATGAAAATGTAATGTTTGCCTTTTTTGTTCAATAACCTGGATTACCAAAACAAATCAATACTATATCATCAATTTGAGTCTATTACATGCAAAACCACACATTCATAAATATTTTTCCCCCCAATCATGAACCATTCTAAAAATAGGAAAGCTATTAAGACCATAAAGCTATGTACCCTGTGTAATAATAATAAATATGAATTGATTTATGAATTATGTGTGTATACCATGCTGTCTGGTAACAAAATAAACAAAAGAACAAACAGGGAAGATGTCACTCACCTGTCAGCTCGAGTTTCATTAATCAATAACTGGATGGATCAGGAAACCACCAGCTGTTTATGTTATGATGCTAATATACATTTCTGGTTGTTGAATGCATTTATAATGTGTACATTTGTATTCAGTGTAGTAGGAACACAGTGGCTGTCAACAGCTCAGTGCTAACAGGCTGCTAGCATGCCCGCGCTTCACCTCACCTACCTGACAGCCCTTTTTGTGGTGAAATCCGACCACAACGATATGCAGCACGGGTCCCCTGGCTTCCTCTATGCGCTGAGACTCCATGCCCCGCTGCTCTCTGGGCTGTAGTGTGTTGTACAGAGCAAGAGAGTCGGCTTTTCCTTCACTTGATGCCGTCTTCTGTCTTCACGCTACACAGTGCCTGTGTTCCCTTCCGCCTCGTCCGCGTTCAGTCAGAGAGTGTGTGAGTACAGAGAATACGAAATAACTCACTCACACCCACTTCCGTATTCACCTAAATGACCACGACTGGCGTGTGTGTGTGTGTGTGTGTGTGTGTGTGTGTGTGTGTGTGTGTGTGTGTGTGTGTGTGTGTGTGTGTGTGTGTGTGTGTGTGTGTGTGTGTGTGTGTGTGTGTGTGTGTGTGTGTGTGTGTGTGTGCGTGTGTGTGTGCGTGTGTCTGTATGTCTGTCTGTCTGTCTGTCTGTCTGTCTGTCTGTCTGTCGCGCATGCGTTGTATGGCTTTAGTTAATGTGAATAATTATTCCGAAATATTCCCGTCTAAAACACCCGTTTTAGATGCTGTGAGCATTTGGCTAACATGCCAGATATTAATTCTAATTTAGACGTATGTGTGCGCCTGGTCTAGGTCAGAGAGATACCCCACACTGTCTCAGGCTCTGTGTACGATTTCCATAGACTGGATTCAGGATGTGTGAACTATCTTGATAGTTGGTGCACTCGTAGGATTACGTCATGTATGGACCAACTTGGACCAACACAAACAGCGCCATCACGTGGAATAAATTGTGTCTGGCGTCTGGTGCGAAAAGGTACGCCCACTTCAATTAAAGTACGCCCACTTCAAGAGTCATCCAGGCCAGAGTGCCAGAGTCTGATCAAATCGAAAGTAAATTGCACGAAGGAGGAAGTAAAGCACACACAAGTCGTGTCTCCTCTCTTAAACTACTGGCTTATTTTTTACAAACCAGACATATTTATTTGTCTCTTACTGGAAAAAATAAAGCTGCAGTCATCATGTCAAAGACGTCGTTGCTGAAGATAAGCCGCGCCAGCCTAGGGAAGGTAAGTTGACTTGTTATTGTAATTATTATTATTAGATACATATTTGTGCTCAGAATGTACATTACAGATCATTTCAAGTAGCATTTATGTTGAATTTCTTACACACATGTGGTGAGAAACAGACTTTAAGGACAGAGTTATGGAAAGCCCCTTGGAAAACGAAAGTCAATCAAATACGAAACTGGCAGTCAGACTGAAGCGCTGTCGCAACGTTATAGTTATTTTGTTATTGACCAAATTGCATGTACAAACATAATGGTTTTGAAATGTTCACAATTTATCTTTTCACCGTCATTTTTGTGTCGAAAAGCCAGGCAGGGTAAACACAGGTGCAAGAAACAAGAGATTGAAATGTCAAGTGTCTTTACTTTACAACAATAATATTCAAAGATAGACAAACGCAACAATAAATTGTAGCACATTTAAAGAAAATCAAATCACAAACAGAGCAAATCAGAGGGAACACAGAACCAGACGTGTTTGGGCACAGACAGCTCATACAGACATCATTTTGTCCCTTAAGGGGAAATTTGCTTTCACAACTTTCACTTTCGGCCTCACATAAA
Organism: Poromitra crassiceps; assembly: GCF_964638095.1. NCBI lineage: Eukaryota > Metazoa > Chordata > Actinopteri > Beryciformes > Melamphaidae > Poromitra > Poromitra crassiceps. The sequence goes on from NC_139624.1 coordinate 110,281,415, forward strand.
TGCATGAATACATACATATAACCGGCGACATGTAACAGACCCAACGTGTAACACATATTGGGTGTTCTGTTCAGTGCCTCAATTGCAAATGGATCAAAGCTCTTTAGGAAATGCTGTCTAGGTAGGGTAAGACAGAAAGAGAGAGAAAAATATTGTCTCGAATCCAAGCCAACGGTGCTAAGGTAGGTAGAAAGAGGGAAATAATATTAAATATGACAAAAAACATAACTTTTTTCTAACTTTTGTATATTCTTCTAGTATACTAAATGTTTCATTGTATTTTTATTTTCCAAGACTTTAGGAAGATACATGTTCTGTCATCATGATTTGTCAGTTTATTTCACCCTATTTGTTCCCACAGGTGGAAAGCTTCCAGCAGTCGCTGTATCATGAGGTTTGTTGGAGAAAAAGACACATTTATTCAAATCAGGCAGCCATTTTTATATTTTTTTAAGATTCCACTCTTCATTACTTCATGTTTTCCAGGCAGAGAATCTGTTCTCCAACTCCATCCCGCTGAAGATCATGCTGCTGGATGCTCTGCTCAAGGTCAGCGTGTGCAATGTGACATCACACATAGCAGGGCAGGGTCATGTAAGACACACCTCAGTGGCTGACTGTATTGGTGCTTCTTGTGTTGTGTGTCTCGTGCAGGAAGACGTCCTCAGCATCACAGACATGTCCTCCCTCCAGGCTCCGCTGGACATCCCTATCCCAGACCCCCCGGCTCCAGAGGAGGAGGTGAGACACACCTGAAATAAAGAGGTCGTGCCTGGGTTGGGATGCAGAGTTTCATCGTAGATAACTGGCTCTTGCTGAACACTTTTAAATGCCTGTGTGGAAATCAAAGCCTTGGTTTTATAGCCGGAGAGAGCAATATAAACAGAGTTCTTCCAGTTGAGAAAATGTCAGATGCCTTAGTCCAAATGCAACATACTGTATCTTCTTGTTGCTGCATTATATTCTGCTCTCTCTCCTGCTCCTGTGGGTGGAGAAACTGCTCTCTCTCCTCAAGATTCAAGATTCAAGATTTTTATTGTCACTCCATGGTGTGAAATTCTTGTGCTGTGGACTCCGTTTACAACATAGTGCAAATACCGTAGTACAAATATAACAGGGCATATGGGTGCAAAAACAACAAGAGACACAACAAGCAATAAGGCAGTATAGTGATAAGACAAGTCAGAGACAGTGGCATATTCACTGCACATAGGTGCACGTGTCGGGTGCATACTTTAGACGTGCTTAAACATTTTAAATTCTGCGTATTTGACCTCCTGCTCCTGTGGGTGGAGAAACTGCTCTCTCTCCTCTTCGATGATGGATTTCTCCCTGTGTGATTGTTAAACATCTCTCGGTGCAAATGGCGTCTCTAGAAAGAAGCACTCACTTTTTGATTTTTTTTTTTTTTTTTAATAATTCTTTCCCCCTGATTTTTTATCCCATTTTTATCCGCCATTAGTGCTAATTTAATTTATTTATCCTGGTTGCTACTCCACCCTCTGCCGATCTGGGGAGAGCCGAAACTGGCTCCATGCTTCCTCCGAGACATGGGCAGTTAGCCAGCCGCTTCTTTTCACCTGACAGGGGAAGCTTCACCGGTAGGACATAGCACGTGGGAGGTTCACGCTATTCCAACCAGTTCCCCTCCCTCCGAACAGGCGCCCTTAACGACCAGAGGAGGAACCACATTAGCACCACCGTACCCCCCTCTTTGATTTGACTTTTTGATTCTGAGTGCCGCAGGGATGATGTATTTTTGTAGGCCAACCCGGTAGTTAGCATCGCGCTGGGTTCCCTCGTCTCAAAGTCAATGTTTGTTTGTTTTTAGATTCTTTTGGTGGCATTTAGCCTTTATTTGATAGTAGGCAGACAGGAAAGGTGGGGAGAGAGAGGGGTTATGACATGTGGCAAAGGACCACGGGCAGATTCGAATCTGGGTCGGCCGCGCGAATGGACTAAGCCATTGTGCTATGCGCTGTACCAGGTGAGCCACTGGGACGCCCTCGAAATCAATGTTTTTTGTTTGTTTTTCGTTAGATGCCTGAAATAAGGTCTGTGGCTAACAAAAGTTTATGATACTTAGATAAGAGGTTTTGTTCAGCAAGATAATCTTCTAAAATCAGGGTTGCCACAGACCTTATTTTATGCATTTAAGTGAAACCCCCATGTTAAATCCCATAGACTTTTCCACTGTGGAACCCAGAAGTAGACTTCCGGACACATTCCTGCGGCTCTCTATTGGCATGCAAGTTAGGTTTTTATTTAGGAACAAATCATGTTTTTCTCTTCATGTCAGACAGAGATTGGTAGAAGCAACATTTCTGCCTGTTCTTGATTATGGTGACGTGCTGTACATGAATGCCTCAGCTCACTGTCTTCATATGTTGGATACTGTGTATCATGGTGCTTTGAGGTTCATTACAAATTGTAGAGCCCTCACTCATCACTGTACATTGTACTCAATGGTCAATTGGCCTGCTCTGTCGACTCGCCGGCTTAGTCACTGGTATGTTTTTATTTATAAGGCCATTCTCGGTAGACTTCCTGAGTATTTATCAGTCTTTCTGTCCCAAAAGCACTGTACTTATGGCTTACGGTCTCAGGACGTTTTGCTCATGACTGTCCCTAAAGCTCGGACAGAGATGGGCAAAAAGGCCTTTATGTTTTCTGCACCATCCTCTTGGAATACCCTGCAGAATGGGCTTAAACTATGGGACCTAGTTACCCTTAGTGAATTTAAAGGCATTGTAAAGTCCCTGGAATTTGATTCTATTAACTGTAAATGTTTTAATTGATGATTCAAATGTATTTTTTCCTGCACCCGTACTGTATTGCACTCTCGAGCTTGTTTGTTTTCTTGTTTGTTGTCTTGTTTAAGTTTTACTGTTTGTTGTGTCTGAAACTATGTAGCTGCAGCCATTCTTGGCCAGGTCTCTCTTGTAAAAGAGATTTTAATCTCAATGAGACATACCTGGTTAAATAAAGGTTAAAAAAAAAAAAAAAATGCGCAGCACACAATTGCTCAACTTTGGTCGCATCACTGATGACATCACAATTTGTGAGATTTGGTCCTGTCTCTTTTATATAAGATGATTTGGTCAATAATTATGTCACAGATGATGTCACAATGCCTATGACATCATCAGTGATGTCACTCGCCTATAAGATGATTTTGGTCAATAATGATGTCACTAATGATGTCATAGGCATTGTGACATCATCGCTGATGGCATCATCCAATGTGGGACAAAAATTTAAACAGACACTTACTCAAACACACACACACACACACATATATATATATATATATATATATATATATATATATATATATATATATATATATATATATATATATATATATATACAATGCATAATTTTCTTCACAGGAAATGGAGACAGACAAGAATGAAGATGACGAGAAGAAAAAGAAGAAAGGTAGTGTTGGCAGGTTTCCTCCAGGTGGAGAGGCAGTGTGTGTGCATGTGTGTGTGATGGGTAAATAAAAACATCTGAGTTCTCCTCCCTGTCCCGCAGCTCCAAAATGCGGCTTCATCAAAGGGAACGAGAAGATCGTGAAGGTGCTGGACCGAGTGAAGCCAGAGATTGTTGCACTAAGAGAGGCCATCATCACCGTAAGATACAAACAAAACTGGTGGATCACTTGCATCTCTTGATTTACACTTTCTGCTGTAAAACAAATAAGGTGGATGGATTCGACACAGAATTGAGTGAAAACCGAAATGTGGGGAGAAGAAAATCCTGTGTAGCAATCATGGCATCGATGATTAGAGTAGACGTGCCTTTGGTGTTTGGTTTTTCCCTCTTGGATTTACTTAGTTATCTAATTTCTATCTAAACTAGACTGTAAAATGATCATGAACTCACCGCTGTTGTGTGGCTCAGGTGTCCTGCTGGATTCAGCACCTAATCCCCAAAATAGAAGATGGAAATGACTTTGGAGTTGCAATCCAGGTAAACTACCTGACAAAAGACAACACCATGTGTTTGAGTAGCAGCAGCACACAGTTTAGTCAGATATTGGATTGTTAAATGTTGTTTTTGTTTGTTTGCTTTTACCACAGGAGAAAATCTTGGAGAGAATCACAGCAGTGAAGACCAAGGTGGACGGCTTTCAGACCAACATCAACAAGTAAATAAATAACACCTTCCACCAGCTGCTAGTAAATTTAATCTAGGTCAGTGATTCTCAATGTGGGGTTCGGGGACCACCAGAGGTTCTTGAGAGAATTCCAGGCAGTCCCCAGCAAATTAATTAATTGATAAAATTTGGAATTATTTAATTTACAAGAAGTTAACACAATTAGCAGTAGATGATTTGTAAATTTTGCCTGCCCCTAAACCCCACCACAACACCAACTAACGGCACTTTGCCTGCCCGGTTTTGTTGATTTGGTCATTTTTCCTTGATTGACATAGTTAAATGCTTTCATTCTTTGTCTGCTTTGTTTATTGTTTCATTTTGAAAATTGACCGGGTGCTCCATACCATTCCTGTATGACTTCCTGCCCGGCTTGATCTGCTCTGTGCAGCTTGACATGGTTGATTCCACCAGACTCACCACAGCACGTTTCAGATGTGTCCCAATCATCTATCTAATAATGCTTATGCTTAAAAAGTGAAAGTGTGTGGTACATGCTGGCCTGGGACACAGCAGCCGCTGTGGCCGGTTGACAGAAGATCAGTTTACTTTGTTGCTGTCAGTACAGTGTGACTTACAGAAACATCTGTTGGACTGCAGGTACTTCTTAGAGAGAGGAGATGCTGTCGCCAAGGCCTCCAAAGAGACGCATGTGGTAAGTCTGAATGTCTGCTAATGTTTTTGTCTTTGAGATCTGTAATAAATGCATTGTGAATTGAATTGGAATGACAAAGCAGACTTGAATTCCATTTCTAAGAGTTCAATTATCAAATACATTCAATCATAATGTATGGATTACCATTACATGCTGTGTATCAAATACCAGCTTAAAGGTTCCTTTAACCGGTTTATTGATAATATAGAACACTGTTGTGTGAAGATATCTGCAACACAAGTTCCTGGTATATTTCTGACCCCTCCTGCTGTAACCTTCTCCCCCAGATGGATTACCGCTCACTCGTCCATGAGAAGGATGAGGCGATCTACTCAGAGATCAGAGTGATCATCCTCGACATCCGTGGTTTCTATGTAAGTCAGCCGGCCGATAATCAGTGTGCGCGCGTTAACAAAGCTTCGTCAGACGACAACAATTACATCACTTCAACATTCTGTTTAAATCCGTTTACCGTACTCTAGGCTGAACTTTACGATATCATCAACAAGAACCTGGAAAAAGTGACCAATCCAAAAGGAGAGGAGAAGCCGTCCATGTACTGAAGTAGGAAAGCTGCTGTACTGGTGGTACCACAAGACAGAATCCTCCACCTCCATTCCTCTACTCAGCTGTTTTTCACCTGGTGCGTTTCATATCAAATCTCTCTGTTCAGTCATACTGCATGGTATGTGTGAATCAGTCATAAAACAAGTTTCAGCTGTTTTCTTGTTCAAATCAATAAACACACATCCAACAAATCAAACTGGATCAAGGCTTTTGTCACTGCTGTTCCACTCCTGAGTGATGCTGCTGTTGTGTGAAAACACTATTAGAAGCTTATTATACTTAACATTAAGCGAGCCAAGCTGTATGACAATGATGAATGAAAGTAATAAAGTTGGTTTGTCAAATTGTGTGAAATTCTGTGATTTATTCATAACAAAAACATCTGTCTTGTAATGTGTGATTTGTTACACAGGTTTCAAATCTATATATTTTTTTTACACAAATACCCATCTGGGAAACGTGTTACAACAATCTTTTTTCAAATGCCAAGAACAAGAAAGACGAAAAATAATAACCATAATTAAAAAAAAATCAACTAAGGAACATAATATCGGAAAGGCATGTATCCACAACACAAAACTGTCTCAGCACAACGCTAAGCCTCATTTCATACTTCAGGTCCTTCTCCTCCAGGTATGAGCTACAGGAAAAAAGAAAAAACAGTGTAAGAAGAAGAAATACAATTCAACACAAAGTTTTTAATACCTGCTGAGAATTTACAGTGGTTGCATTTTCCAGTGGGGTGTGTTTTTGCTGGGATTGGGGGGTTTAAGTTCTCGAAGATAATAATTGTTAATAATTTGTTGTGAGGCTATGAGGGCAAAATCAGTTGTTTCAAGTCTATGCTAGTAAAAAAAAAATGTGGAATGTACAGTGCATACGAGGATGGGTCTTCATTATGACGACATCTCCTGTTCAATGGTTTCTTTGGTGGGCAAGGTGTTTTTCTCTACTAGTCTATACTAGTATGTCTCTCCCCTGAAAAACTACTGATTTTGCCCTCATTACCTCACAACAAAATTGCATTCCCAACCTGTGGGCCAGGGCCCAGTGGTGGGCTGCCAAATCATTTGCAAACATTACGAATGTACTATTGCAGACAAGCCCTCACACACCTTATGGTAAAAATGGTAAATCGCCTGCATTTATATAGCACTTTTATCCAAAGGACTTTACAATGAGTAGGTACAGTCATAATATGGACACTATCTGTGTACCATGGTGATGTTGTTGCCATTGAGAAGGATCTGGTCCAGTTTGGTTATCCTTCTTCCCTCTGGTGTGATTTCACTGCATCACAGATATGTAATAGGTAAAAGTTAATAAAACGGAATAGATAGAAGTCAGTAGCTGGCTTGAAAAACACGATTCCATGTGTTGGAAAAATATGTGTACTTACAATTCTGTCACATCCTCTAAGACCATATCTAAAACACAAAGTTAAGGACAAGCTCTGGGACAACTGGAATAATCATACAACGCACTAAATAGGATATGCATGTTATGTCAAGTTGCATCACTACATGTTATGTAATGGCAACGTGCAGCCCATAACCTGGGAAGGATACTGACAAAGTCGTCGAAACCCAGCAGGGTGCCGACAATCTCCTTGTCGGTCTTCATGACGATGTGGATTCGAGAGCCAATACACTTGTCCACAAGCTCTGGAACACAAAGATAAATAATGGATTTATTTGACGGGTAGATTGAACATTTAGTTAGAGCTAGGGTTAGCTAACACAGTTCTCATTGTGGGGTCCAGGGACCACCAGGGGTCCTTGGAGGGATTCCAGAGCTTGTGCTTTTCTTCTTTTATATGCTTTTGTCTACTTATGTCTTCTGTACTATTGCATGTGTTTGTTAATGTTTCACATAATCAACCTGCCAGGGACTGCAGATGAAAATTAGCCTGTATGGCTAAATCTGGCACATTTACATAATGGACTCACGTGCTCATGTTAATTAATGTGCATTGTCCCTTTTCTTAAATAAATAAACAAACAAACAAACAAACAAACACAGTTCTCATTGTGGGGTCCAGGGACCACCAGGGGTCCTTGGAGGGATTCCAGGGGTCCCCAGCAAATTAAAGAAATGTTAAACTTCACCATTGCAGTATTTAATTTACAATAAGTTAATGTAACACAATTAGAGAATGTTGATGTTTTGATCTTAGTTTCTGTTATCTCTCTGCCTACAATACAGATAGTGATGGGATTCTGCCCAAAATCACATCCGAGAATCAAAAATATTCTCACATTTGACAAAATCTCATCAAATCCTAGGTAATGTATTACCCTCAGGCTCTTTCTATGTTTGTCTCAGGACTTCACTGTAGTAAGAGCCCTCTCATGGACCATGCGATTTTCCTTAGACAATCTGTGGTCCCGATATGAAAAACGTTGAGAATCATTGAGCTAACCTCAACAACACTTGGAAATCTTTGGAAGCAACTGAATCAAACACACCATAGCTAACGTTACAACAGAATATAGATAGACTTCCTAAATGTGTACTTTCTGATCACATACAGTAAAAGGAGTAATTGAAGTGGTACTAGCAAAGGCAATAAACAGCATTCTGTAGCTATGGATGCTGTCATCATGTCTGCCGCCTGGCGTGATGCTAACGTTAGCTAGCGAAGCAAAACAGAGCTACCTAGCCTAAAAGTCTACCAACGCACGCAGAGTTTTAATACTGACAAATTATTGTAGCTACTTGTTATCAAAACAGAACACAGTTTGCGTTATTTGTCATTTACGAACCAAGTGGGAGCAGCTGTGATGGGTTTGTTGCTGGTGTAGCCGCCATATTCAACACGGGTGAGGGGTGAACAGTCAGAACCAATCGAGTCGAGAGAAGAACGTCAGCTGCCAGGCGAAAGCAATCAAATCTAGAAGCAGTCGTCCAGTCCAAGACAAACCCAGCAAACCCACATACAGTCCGCATGTCTGGGAACGCCCACAAAATGTTGAACGCCTGGCGCGCGAGTGGGGTAAAACCGCCCATATATCTCATGGGCTGACTCACCAAAAGACGGTGCTGCGACTCTAAACTACAGGTTTGGGGGTTAGAGCAGAACACAAGACGTCTGCTCAGATGTGCGTTTACTGCGGTGGTTAAATCCCCGATCGTGTCTGCCTGGGCTGGGCTATCAGCTAAATTCTAACTTTACTGAATAGATAGAACGGGGGTTTTTACCCCACCCTGACCACGCCCCCAGCCAGGCTGAGCCAGCTAAACCAGCGCTTGACGAGACGTGGCCTCAACCTATTGGAAACGAAGTGAAACTAAACTGAATTGAAAACAAAAATGAAATGAAAAATAAAAACTAATGACAAATACAAAAATATAATAACTGGTGCGTGTGCGCGTGCGTGCGTGTGCTGAGTCCGCCTCCAATATGTGAGCTCCCCCCAGTAAACACCTCAGCAGCAAATTTCAATTGCCCGACTTCACACCAGTCCACCAGTTCCGTGTGAAAGCTCGCCCACCGACTCTACGTTAAAACCGTAGTAACGTTAGTTAGTTTTAATGTGTGATGTGTAATGGCACATTATTTATCTAAACATAAAGACTTTCTTCGGGGACCGGGATAACGGAGTAAGCGTAAAGACGATCGGGCAAGTATGTCACGCCACACTAGTTAACTTTCTGTTTCCCCTGAATTCGTGTTGCCAGGTTAGCTTGCTAGCTTACTGTAAAGTCAGGAGTCTCCAAAACAGTTTCACACCCAGAGCACGCAAACAGATGAGACCACACAGAGACTATAGACTTCCATTTGATAAGATGTATTCCCAACGAGGCTCATCTGAGAAGATTTTCTGTTGTTGTTTATGATTTGATTTGAGGTATTTGGACAGGACAACCGTGTAACGTTAGGGCGCGGAGAGTGAAATAAACTATGCTCGATACAGTTTCGTTCTCGTCATGCTTAAAACTTCCAGTGAATTACAAAATAGTACTAACTATTGCTGATCTTGCTGGGGACACCCTGCACCCCCTAAAACAGTGATTCTCAGCCTTTGATATTACATTATGCCATGGACCCCCATTTGACGAGATATTTTGTCTAGGACCCAAATCTTTTTATTTATTATTATTATTATTATTATAATTGGTATATGATTTTATCCAGAATTCCATGTTATTCCATGTTCTGTTGTAGGTAGAGAGATGACAGTGAAACTAAAGATCAAATCATTCTTCTACATTCTCTAATTGTGTTAAGTTCTTCTAAGTGAAATAATGGTTAATTTAACAATTCATCAGTTTGATGGGACGGACCCCACATTGATATCCACTGCCCTAAAATACCCTACTTTGGGAACTACTGGCTTGTTGTTGTTTTTGCCTTAGGTAGCTCTAAAACATCGCCCTCCCTTGACTTGTGTGTCGTCTTCCCCATCTGGCAGAAATGAGCTTGAGCCCGCCGTCTGGCCAGCTGGAGGAGGTGAGGAGGAGAGCCATGTCCCAACTGTCGTCCTCAGGCTGTGCCCAGGACGCGAGGGCCGAGGTCCAGGCCATGGCCAGCCTCCCTCTGCCTCTGTCCCACAAGTACCGGCACATCACAGCCGAGGACATGCTGAGGGACAACACAGCAGTCCACAGCAGACCAGAGGCAAGCTTTTCTCTCAACATGGATTACATGTGAATCTGATGCTACCTGCGCACCACATATATTATTTCCTTCAAGGGTATAGTTTTCGTCTCATCTTTGGGTGGGAAACACTTTGGATCAAACTCTTGAGAGAAAATCACAATGGCATCCTATGCCCGTAGTAATAGCCAGAATGCAATGTTTTCACTCACGTCATTCAACAAAAGTTAGACATTTATTTACATGAGGAAAGTAAACCGGTATGGGAGAAAGGAGCGAAGAGAATTATTGGTCGATATGGGAAAACATTGCTAAACAGCACTCCTGATCTGAAGGGTAAGCATTATAGGGATACATGATATTGGCTTATTTGCCGATATCCTGATATTTTCCAACTCTTTTAGCCAACTCTTTTTTCCACCTAATTTCAGAGAACATTAAGTCTCTCCTGTAGTGGAATTAACACATTATTATGCCTACTCTTATCGTGATGGCCAACTGGCAGATGCAGATAAGAACAAGCACGCACATCCAGGCCAGATAGGGCAAGTGCTGAGCCGAAAGTGAACAAAATATGAATAGGAATACAACATCTTGTAGACTAAGTTCAGTTACTTAATTAATTGCACAGAGGTAACGTTTTGATACGAGCAGTATGTCTGCATGAAACGTGACCTCTTTGTTTACAGAATTCAACCGTGTACAATATGTGTGTGTGTGTGTGTGTGTGTGTGTGTGTGTGTGTAAAATATAATTTATAAAGAATGAGGAGGATGGGTTGGGTGAGGCCGCAGTCCTTACAGGCAATGTACACCAGATGCGTTATGGCTGCGTTGCGGATCCGGCAAAACTGTCGGATCGATTCTCGCCCATGTTAATTGATGGGCAATACATGCGGTACGGAAAAATTACGCACCTGTTCTATTTTTGTCAGATCCCGCATACATCTGACAGATTACATGAGTGTGGGTCTGTTCGCAGCCGTACCGGAGCCGTACCGCATCTATTCCGGAGGTGGTGTACATTAGCCCTTAGTCTCCTGCCTCACCAAACCCATCTCCTCATCCCTTATAAATATATATGTGTATATGCATATATGTGTGTATATATATATATATATGTACATGTATATATAGTTACAGAAGCACCCCTCATTTGTCAGATACACATTTGCTTAGTAATGTGAGATGCCCTGTTGACGATATATCCGCACTCACTCCTTTCCGCTAACATCCAAGCCACACACAACACAACACACGGCATGGCTACATCAGAACCTGTGTAATGGTAAACGCCATGCACAGACACACAAATACACTCACTCTGATCAGCTTAGCCTGCACAGAGACATTTTTATTTCACTGCATTCTTTACATAGGCATAGCAGCTTGGATTAGTGCACTAACCCAGCTGCTCATCTCTACCTCAGGCTGTGGAGTCGTTGAGTCGACTGGCCAAGGCCCTGAGCATCCTGGAGAAGTACGGCTGCAACCTGACCAGCCCCACTAGGCCTAGATACTGGCGCAGCGTCAAGCACAACAACCCAGTGTTCAGGGCCACTGTGGACGCCATTAAGGTGAGGAAAAACCCTGTCTAGCTCTGTGGTAACCTGTGATTAGTTCAGATCTTCCTATTTCACATGGGGCTTTACCGAGTGGGGGGGGGGGGGGGGGGGGTGTAGGGGGATTATAGAAGTTTTTTTTTTCAAACTCATAAGCAGGCAGAGCTGCGGATAAAAGAGGGGCATCACTATATAAAGTGTGTAAAAAAGGGGGGCGTGTCTGACTGTTATCAACACAAATTGCTTTACTAAAAGAAGGGTGAGAAGTCTAAATCTACAACCAAAAAGGCTACAAATTAGGCCCAATGATAGCAGGGTATCCGCGGGTTCTTGAAAAGTATTAAAAGTTGATAAATCATTTTAGGGAAGATTAAGGCCCTTAAAAAGTCTTAAAAAGTCTTAATCGCCATTTGATGAGGTATTACATTTTGTAGCTGATTGTCTTAATGGGAATATATCGTTTCATATCGATCGCAGAGCCCTGAATTGAATTAAATCAAAATCGTTGTAGTAGACTTTGTGATATCAGTAAATATCGTATCGTTGTCCAAAGAATATATATAATATCGTATCGTGATGAAACTTGTGATTTACACCCCTATCAATGATGTGATGAAAGTGGCATTGAGGTCTTAAAATATATTATTGAGGCATTGAGGTCTTAAATATATTATTGAAAAGGTCTTAAATGGGTTTGAACTTCAGGATTCCTGCATATACCCTGGATAGTTAGCATTGGGCACTTGTATTCTTCTTCTTCATATCTCCTTGTGTAAGATATATCGTACCAATCCAGTGCTGCTGCTCACTTGCTAACTGTAGAATTGTTTGTATTGGGCAGCTTCCAGGTGTGAATGTGTCTAACTGGAATGGTGTGAGTGTGAAGCACATTGGATGAATAAAGGTTTAAAACAAAATATTTATTTATTTTAATATTACTCCTCATCCGCAATATAATATATGTAACAGCTAATATAAACCAAATAAATTGAAACCAGGAGTCCAGAGAATGTATGGTTTTTAATATACTTCTATAATACACTTCCTGGACTCCTGGTTTCAATTTATTTGGTTTATATTAGCTGTTACATATATTATATTGCGGATGAGGAGTGGTAAATTCCATTCTCTAACACTACCCAACCACCATTCATTCATTATCATCTGTAATAAGAAGTAACTTGCTGAGGGCGGCTTGTATTGTGCAGAGAAGGTCTGAAGGTCAGCCTCATCTAGGTTAACTGTCTCATGCCTAGTCTCTCAAGCCAGTCTGTCTCTTCCACAATCTTTGAATACTCCAGAGACAGTCTGTATTTCAGCCCGACAGCGGAAGTTGTCATCTTCCAAAGAAAAAAACCCGCTTCAGACCGGGAGGATGCCTTGTTATTTTGGTGGATATCCTGCCTTATTTTGACCGGATGTCCTGGCTTATTTTGACCGGATGTCCTGGCTTATTTTGACCGGATGTCCTGCCTTAATTTGACCGGATATCCTGTCTTATTTTGACCAGATATCCTGTCTTATTTTGACCGGATATCCTGCCTTATTTTGACCGGGTATCCTGCCTTATTTTGACCGGATATCCTGCCTTATTTTGACTGGATATCCTGCCTTATTTTGACCGGATATCCTGCCTTATTTTGACCGGATATCCTGTCTTATTTTGACCGGATATCCTCTTATTTTGACCAGATATCCTGCCTTATTTTGACCGGATAATGCGGATATCCTGTCTTATTTTTACCAGATATCCTGCCTTATTTTTACCGGATAATGCGGATATCCTGTCTTATTTTTACCAGATATCCTGCCTTATTTTTACCAGATATCCTGCCTTATTTTGACCGGATATCCTCTTATTTTGACCAGATATCCTGCCTTATTTTGACCGGATGTCCTGTCTTATTTTTACCAGATATCCTGCCTTATTTTGACCGGATATCCTGCCTTATTTTGACCGGATATCCTGCCTTATTTTGACCGGATATCCTGTCTTATTTTGACCAGATATCCTGCCTTATTTTGACCGGATGTCCTGCCTTATTTTGACCGGATATCCTGTCTTATTTTGACCAGATATCCTGCCTTATTTTGACCGGATGTCCTGCCTTATTTTGACCGGATATCCTGTCTTATTTCGACCGGATATCCTCTTATTTTGACCAGATATCCTGCCTTATTTTGACCAGATATCCTGCCTTATTTTGACCGGATGTCCTGTCTTATTTTTACCAGATATCCTGCCTTATTTTGACCGGATATCCTGCCTTATTTTGACCGGATATCCTGCCTTATTTTGACCGGATATCCTGTCTTATTTTGACCAGATATCCTGCCTTATTTTGACCGGATGTCCTGCCTTATTTTGACCGGATATCCTGTCTTATTTTGACCAGATATCCTGCCTTATTTTGACCGGATGTCCTGCCTTATTTTGACCGGATATCCTGTCTTATTTCGACCGGATATCCTCTTATTTTGACCAGATATCCTGCCTTATTTTGACCGGATATCCGGTCTTATTTTGACCGGATATCCGGTCTTATTTTGACCGGATATCCTGTCTTATTTTGACCGGATATCCTGTCTTATTTTGACCGGATATCCTGTCTTATTTTGACCGGATATCCGGTCTTATTTTGACTGGATATCCTGCCTTATTTTGACCGGATATCCTGTCTTATTTTGACCGGATATCCTGCCTTATTTTGACCGGATATCCTGCCTTATTTTGACCGGATATCCTGCCTTATTTTTGTGATCAACTTTGAGAGCTGCTGAAATACAGATGGGTAGGCAGGAGCGTTTGTAAATTGTGGGAGCCAACTCATCTGTTTTGAGAAAGTAGCTCATGTCTAATTTGAATAATCAAGAACAAAGATCTCAACTCTGACTGGCTGCCTTCCGCAGGGTGGGCGGAGAGTCCTGTACCTCTACGGCTACACCAATCAGCAGTTTGATGGCCTCAGTTTCCCTGATGATGTCGCCGACCCAGATGCTGAGAAAGTTGCCGCGGTGACGATCGAGGTCATGACCCTGCGCTTGGAGGTGGACATGCTCATCAAGGTGAGTGTTCAGTGGATGCGTCTGCAAGCTTCTTCGTAAGCAATCCAAAACATCTGTGATGATGGTCACAGGGTCCCACTGGTCCTTGAAATCCTTGAAAGTTTGTGAATTTGAGGGGGGGAATCAAGGCCTTGAAAGTTTTTGAAAACAGACATGGGTCATTTAAGTTCTTTTAATATTGTCTAATGTGTAACACAGCACAGTTGAGAAGTGTTCACACATTCAAGCCTCTCTCTCCTTTTAATTGTTGTCTGTGTGAGGTTCTGTAAAGCCTGCTAGTTCTCATTAGAAAACATTCTCAGTGTTCAAAGTAACTTGTAGCAGTAATCATCCTTGATCCATGTCTCAATCTATGCCCGTTTGGGTCCTTGAATTTGAGGGAATTGGGCCTGGAAATCCCTTGAAAAGACCTTGAATTTGATGTTTAAGTAGGTGTGGGAACTGTGTGGTCAGCTCATTGTGTGAGGTTAGCTACTGTATTCGCTGTTTCATTTCAGTCCTCCCTTATTCCTCTGTGGGTTGTTTGTTTGTTTGTCTCAGGGAACACATCCTCACCCTGAATCCTTCAAAGATATCATCCCATTTGTTGTCCAGCAGGTCTGTACAAACATTTGCAGTGACTGTACGTTTGAACCTGTTTTCGAGTGTCGTCAACAATTCCAAAATGTTGACTTTGATACTTTGGCACAACCATACAAAGCACAATCATGCAAACAGATGAAATCATCTCAAGCATGGTTTTCTGCTAATAAAAGGCACACTTAAAGGTACATTCGGCGATGTTTTTGTGTTAAAATAAGTGTTAAATGGCTCTATATTCTGACAGCAATCACTGAAATAGAGTGTTTAGTCAGTGACTTCAAACCCCCACTGTCCTCTATCTCTCTCCTGTAGCCCTGCATGCAGGGCAGACGTATCTCCGCAACTATAAATATAATACGTACATATAATACATATAACCTATATAGGCATATCTGACCTTCCGTTTCCCAGAAAATGTCAACTCTTCTCTGATTGGATAGTTTGAGTTCGGGGCCAATTTTTATCCAATCAGAGAAAAGTTGACATTTTCTGGGAAATGGAAGGTCGGATCGCGGTGCCTATAAAGGAATATGTATTTTCTCAAATCAGGTAATGCAGTACTTTTTAATTTCCAATACTCAACACTGCTGTGTCCATGATGATTTGTCATATTCGTTGCAGTCATATTATGTTTTCCTCTCCTCTAACTCTTCATATGCATGTGAAGAGTGTTAACTCTGCTGTGCTGGTGTCCTCAGGATGCGGTGGTGGGTGACGCTGTGGATATCCTGCCTGGGGAGGAGCAAGGACAAAAGCCCCCAGTCCCATCTATCCCAGCCAAGCCCACTCCGGTTCCTGGGCATGGAGAACCCCCCAAACCCTCCACACGTGAGCCGCACACCTCCGCACCTTCTAACAGTGTTGTAGTACTTGAGTCCGAGTCCTGGACTCATTTTCAGGACTCGTCACTCGACTTGGACTGGAACACTGATGACTCAGATTTGGACTCGAGCAGTCATTCATGCATTGGGCCTTGGATGTTGGAGGACTCTTGACTTGTTAATTATTGATAAAGAATGTTTTGTTGATATCTTTTTTTTTTTTTTTTTGGTAATAGGCCCTAATAATTTGGCATACGATACTGATAGCTATATTAATACTGTTACGTGTGTTCCACCTACATGTGGATTCACACTCACGTTCAGTAACTCGACTTGAACTCTTCTTTGGTGATTCGGACTTTGACTTTGACTTGAACACTGGGGACTCAACACTGGACTCGGACTCGAGATATAGTGACTTGACTACTGTACCACGCTGGCTTCTAGTCATTGACGACTTCGTTTCTTGGTGCGAAAACGCTTCCTTACAACTCAACGTTTCCAAAACGAAAGAGGTTTGTATTGATTTTCGACGTTCCCCCCCTGTTCCCCAGAGCAGTTTTGTCAACGGTCAGCCTGTCGATATAGTGACAGACTACAAATATCTGGGTACGGTAATTGACAGCAAGCTGAAGTTTGATCTGAATACCGACATGCTGTGTAAGAAAGGTCAGCAGCGCCTCTTCTGCCTTAGGAAGCTGGCCAAATTTCAGGTTGATAAAACTCTGATGAAAATGTTCTATAGTGCTTTTGTGGAGTCTGTCATATCATTTTCCATAATCTGCTGGTATGGTAATCTTTGTACTAAAGACAAGAACTCCCTGGGGAGAATAGTGAAGGTGGCTTCGAAAATAGCCGGAACCCAGTTCAGAAGCCTGGACCAGATTTGTAATAACCAGGTGCTGAAAAAAGCTGTGTCCATCCGATCAGATGATGCCCACCCTCTGAGGTTCGAATATGAGCTGCTTCCTTCCAGGCTCCGCCTTCGTGCCCCCATAGTTAAAAAGAACAGATACAGAAATTCCTTTGTGCCTGTCTCTATCAGAGCGTTGAACGCTGCTGGGGTACAAATGTAATGTCTCCCCATCTCGTTGCTGTTATTTTGTTATTTATTATTTTATCCTTGTATTCTTTTATTCTTTTATCTTTATTTATTCTTAGGGGTACAGTACAGTATATCTGTATTATATACTTTGTCTGCCCTTTGGTCTGGACTGAGGTTTTTTCTTTTGTGCTTTAATACAATGATACATCGTAGCTCTTTCTTGTGATATAAATGTGCTGCTGTGAGCGAACTGCACTTTGCTACTATGCACATTATATCTCTACTGTGCACTTTAGATCGTTGCTACTGTTGTCATTTGCACTTTAACTATTGTGTTGCACTTTAAACTGCTGCTCTAGACTGTTTTTACAATGTTTTTTTTGTCTTATTTGTTTTTATGTATGTACACCTCGTACTACGCTTTCTGCAATCCAATTTGCCCTTTTGGGACACTTAATAAATCTTGAATCTTGAATCTTGAATCTTAACCACAGTTCAATGCCTGGTCAGTATCCTTCAGTACTTTTTCTTCCTCTCCAGCTTCTCGTCCCGCTAGCGGATGTAATCTGTGCAGCGGCACTTCCACTCTGCTTTGCCCGTCTTGCGGCCAGCTGCCTTTCTGCGATGCGTGTGATGACCTCTTCCACCGCCACCCGTCCAGAGCCAGCCACAAGAGAGACAGAATACAGGGTATGTTACAGTTTTGTATCAATATATATCACGATATGGCTCATGTATGCAAAATCACATGTTAAATAATCAAAGTGTTTCATATCTCACTTTGTCAGAGTTTTTAAATAAGAATGTGCTTGTTATCATAAAATAAGACAGCAGTATTATGTGCCATCATATCCCAAAATCAAGCATCATCAATCAAACAAAATGTATTGTTTCTATATTTGCCACTTAAGTTCTGATAGTGGGTCAAAAAGACCACTAGACAAAAATGACCTTATTCTTGTGGATAGGAAAGTAACCTGTATTTTGTTGTGTATGTTTTTTACCCCCCTAAAGAGACCTGCTGCATCTGTGGTATTTCCTCTGTGTATGTGCAGTGCTCCACCTGTGTTCAGAGGCTGTGTGTGAACTGTGACAGGCTCTTCCACTCTCACCCTGACCGCAAAGGGCACAACAGAACAGTCCTTACACCGGCCAAAACATCCAGGTGAGCAAAAACAGGAACCTTAACGAACACAGCCATTTACTGATAGGGTTATTTCCTTATTTGGTCAGCAAGGTGACCGACTGATTAGAGTGATCATTCCACACCTAAAGGCTGAGTCATAGTTTATAGTTTGGCATGAAAGTGTCTCTGTAGCTACAGCGTAGGTGTCTGTGCGAGTAACCAGCCAATTGTGTTAAGTGTTTCTTTTAACCAGCCAATTGTGTTAGATTCAAGATTCAAGATTCAAAAACTTTATTGTCTGTCACAACACAACAGAATTTTTTCCTTTGACCAAGCTCAGGTGCATGTTACAAAACACATTAAAAACACACAGACACATATAATAAAAAACAAAACTGACAAAAGCAGTGTTAAGATGTTAAAAGTGCAGTCCTCATTTAAAAGACAATACTAGAGGGGGGTCAAAGTGCAGTAGTTAAAAAGTACAAAAAAAGTGCAGTTCCTACTTTAAAAGGTTGAGGGCGGTGATTGCGGATGCGATGAATGATGTTATCCGGGCCAGTGGGACTTTGTAGCGTCGACCTGAAGGGAGTAACTGAAAGGATTGGTGAAGGAGTTGAGAGACCTGAGGGGAGTAACTGAAAGGATTGGTGAAGGAGGTGAGAGAGACCTGAGGGGAGTAACTGAAAGGATTGGTGAAGGAGGTGAGAGACCTGAGGGGAGTAACTGAAAGGATTGGTGAAGGAGGTGAGAGACCTGAGGGGAGTAACTGAAAGGATTGGTGAAGGAGTTGAGAGACCTGAGGGGAGTAACTGAAAGGATTGGTGAAGGAGGTGAGAGGGACCTGAGGGGAGTAACTGAAAGGATTGGTGAAGGAGGTGAGAGAGACCTGAGGGGAGTAACTGAAAGGATTGGTGAAGGAGGTGAGAGAGACCTGAGGGGAGTAACTGAAAGGATTGGTGAAGGAGGTGAGAGACCTGAGGGGAGTAACTGAAAGGATTGGTGAAGGAGGTGAGAGACCTGAGGGGAGTAACTGAAAGGATTGGTGAAGGAGGTGAGAGACCTGAGGGGAGTAACTGAAAGGATTGGTGAAGGAGGTGAGAGACCTGAGGGGAGTAACTGAAAGGATTGGTGAAGGAGTTGAGAGACCTGAGGGGAGTAACTGAAAGGATTGGTGAAGGAGGTGAGAGGGACCTGAGGGGAGTAACTGAAAGGATTGGTGAAGGAGGTGAGAGAGACCTGAGGGGAGTAACTGAAAGGATTGGTGAAGGAGGTGAGAGAGACCTGAGGGGAGTAACTGAAAGGATTGGTGAAGGAGGTGAGAGACCTGAGGGGAGTAACTGAAAGGATTGGTGAAGGAGGTGAGAGACCTGAGGGGAGTAACTGAAAGGATTGGTGAAGGAGGTGAGAGACCTGAGGGGAGTAACTGAAAGGATTGGTGAAGGAGGTGAGAGGGACCTGAGGGGAGTAACTGAAAGGATTGGTGAAGGAGGTGAGAGACCTGAGGGGAGTAACTGAAAGGATTGGTGAAGGAGTTGAGAGACCTGAGGGGAGTAACTGAAAGGATTGGTGAAGGAGGTGAGAGGGACCTGAGGGGAGTAACTGAAAGGATTGGTGAAGGAGGTGAGAGGGACCTGAGGGGAGTAACTGAAAGGATTGGTGAAGGAGGTGAGAGAGACCTGAGGGGAGTAACTGAAAGGATTGGTGAAGGAGGTGAGAGAGACCTGAGGGGAGTAACTGAAAGGATTGGTGAAGGAGGTGAGAGAGACCTGAGGGGAGTAACTGAAAGGATTGGTGAAGGAGGTGAGAGACCTGAGGGGAGTAACTGAAAGGATTGGTGAAGGAGGTGAGAGACCTGAGGGGAGTAACTGAAAGGATTGGTGAAGGAGGTGAGAGGGACCTGAGGGGAGTAACTGAAAGGATTGGTGAAGGAGGTGAGAGGGACCTGAGGGGAGTAACTGAAAGGATTGGTGAAGGAGGTGAGAGAGACCTGAGGGGAGTAACTGAAAGGATTGGTGAAGGAGGTGAGAGAGACCTGAGGGGAGTAACTGAAAGGATTGGTGAAGGAGGTGAGAGAGACCTGAGGGGAGTAACTGAAAGGATTGGTGAAGGAGGTGAGAGACCTGAGGGGAGTAACTGAAAGGATTGGTGAAGGAGGTGAGAGACCTGAGGGGAGTAACTGAAAGGATTGGTGAAGGAGTTGAGAGACCTGAGGGGAGTAACTGAAAGGATTGGTGAAGGAGGTGAGAGGGACCTGAGGGGAGTAACTGAAAGGATTGGTGAAGGAGGTGAGAGGGACCTGAGGGGAGTAACTGAAAGGATTGGTGAAGGAGGTGAGAGAGACCTGAGGGGAGTAACTGAAAGGATTGGTGAAGGAGGTGAGAGACCTGAGGGGAGTAACTGAAAGGATTGGTGAAGGAGGTGAGAGACCTGAGGGGAGTAACTGAAAGGATTGGTGAAGGAGGTGAGAGGGACCTGAGGGGAGTAACTGAAAGGATTGGTGAAGGAGGTGAGAGGGACCTGAGGGGAGTAACTGAAAGGATTGGTGAAGGAGGTGAGAGAGACCTGAGGGGAGTAACTGAAAGGATTGGTGAAGGAGGTGAGAGAGACCTGAGGGGAGTAACTGAAAGGATTGGTGAAGGAGGTGAGAGAGACCTGAGGGGAGTAACTGAAAGGATTGGTGAAGGAGGTGAGAGACCTGAGGGGAGTAACTGAAAGGATTGGTGAAGGAGGTGAGAGACCTGAGGGGAGTAACTGAAAGGATTGGTGAAGGAGGTGAGAGACCTGAGGGGAGTAACTGAAAGGATTGGTGAAGGAGGTGAGAGGGACCTGAGGGGAGTAACTGAAAGGATTGGTGAAGGAGGTGAGAGAGACCTGAGGGGAGTAACTGAAAGGATTGGTGAAGGAGGTGAGAGGGACCTGAGGGGAGTAACTGAAAGGATTGGTGAAGGAGTTGAGAGACCTGAGGGGAGTAACTGAAAGGATTGGTGAAGGAGGTGAGAGGGACCTGAGGGGAGTAACTGAAAGGATTGGTGAAGGAGGTGAGAGAGACCTGAGGGGAGTAACTGAAAGGATTGGTGAAGGAGGTGAGAGACCTGAGGGGAGTAACTGAAAGGATTGGTGAAGGAGGTGAGAGGGGTCCTGTGTGATGTGGGTGGCTTTCCTGATGACTGACCGGTCGTACAATTCAGACAGGGGGATTTGGGGTGAACCGATTATTTTACTGGCCTGATTGGTTATGCGGGAGAGTTTGGTTTTGTGTTTAGTGTTTCTTTTCTACCACCAAATAATTATTCTGTTAGCTAAGGTCCTGTTGTATAAATTCATCTCCATCAATACAAAAAGGTTTGCAACTTCTATGTTTCAGAAAACTTTATTTACAATGTTGTTCACTAATGTCTGCAATGGAGAATGCCAATTAAATGAATGGAATGGGCACCATTATGGGCAAGCCTGTAACATGTTCATTTTAAAGTGGTCTTAAACAATATAGTGTTACTTGGAACACGATATGCTTGCCTATTAATAAGGTTAAACAGAAAGTAACCTATGTTAAACAATAATAATAATAAAAATAATGTAGGCTAAGCCCAGCACACGCAAGGACACTTGGCGACTATTTTGGTTGAACAAAAAAGATAGAAAATGGTTTTGACGGTATTGAAAATCATACCGTCGGTATTTCTAAATACCTTAACACTGCCCAAGCCTACTACATTGGTGCAAGCATTCTGCATTGGTGATTCTGTACATAGACCACTGTAAATGTCATGCTTTGTTAGCAAAGATGTAATAACAACAGAAATGGTGTTGTTTACATTCTCTGAAACTCATGTTCTGGGATATTTCTCGCCATGATTTCTGTGATATCTGGTAATGTTTAATTTGGAGATGAGGTGTCCTAGAAATGAACATATTTGCGAACCTCATCTCGTCTCTCTTCAATCTGCTCCATGTTGTCTTCACTATCGGCAGACATCACCCAGGTACAGGTAGGACAACATATGAAGCGAGCCAGTCAAAGTTATTGCAGTCTTGCATCTTCCCACTCTGCAGTTAAAATGTTGATGGTTTGGTTCATGGAAGCTACAGTGAGAGGCTGTGCGGGCTACTCCAGTACCGCAGACGCCTACTACAGTATAGTGACACAAAACTATAATTCAGCCTTAAAGGTCACAATTTTGATCTGTATAAGAGCCATTTGTCATGTCCTGCTCTATCAAAGTGCCCTTGAGCAAGATACTGAACCCTTGCCCTGCTAATTTAGTAGAAGTCGTTGTGGATAAGTTTCAGCTAAATGACAAAAATGTAAGTGGCCATTATGTTTGATTGATTGCATGATGATGGCCCCCATGCCACATACCAAAAGACATTGCAGTGCTGTCGATGGGATGATAGAGGCAGGTAAATTATAATTCCATTGCTGTTCCTTCTTGTTTCCCAGCCCGTCTCTGTCACCATGGGAGTGTGGGCACTGCACCACGGTGAATGAGATGCGAGCCGTGCTCTGTGTGACCTGTGAGCGGCCTCGCCTCGCCACACCTGCCTCCAGCGCTCAGGAAGAGCCTGTGTCTGTTCCTTCATCTCCCAACACAGGTCAGACTTCAACCTATACAGGCGTACAGGAAAGCTAGAAGGGTCATTTCTTACTCACGCAAGTAGACATTTGATATCTGGAATCTACACACGCAACAGCCACTGTCTTCTTCTACTAGCCACTGAGCAGCTCTACTTAATTAGTAATTGAGGGTTTCGTTTCTTGCTTAATGTTGGTTAAGGAAGGAGAGAGAGTTTCTCATTAACTTTTCCCACCCCGATTTACCCAGAAAGTCTGGAGCCGCTTTCACACTGGCCTTGAAAGCCGCAAAATGCACGGAAAATAGGATCCGCGCCTCCGATGTGAAAGTTGTGAACGCGGTTTGGTGGATAATTGTTGTATGCCTTTCGTCCCGCCAGCCGACCTAGTCACAGCGCCGGGTTACCTGGCAACCCGCCTCCACTTGAAAGCGTCGGAGCAGCAACCCGGAACTATGGAGGACCAGGAGAGTCTTACGCTAATGAATAGAGTGTCCCCTTAATAATTATCCAATCATACAATTAAAAAGAGTAATTTCAAAAAGAATTCACAAATGACGTATTAATACATCATTAAAAAGTCGTATTTGGAAAAGGAACTTCAAAAACATCCATTAAACAGTGTATTTCAAAATGGAATTATGAATACATCATTTAAAACATCATTTAATACATTGTTTCCTTATTCCTATTCGAAATAACCATTTGGAATTGTATTTGAAGTCACTATATTAAATCCCCGATTCGAAATAACGATTCGAAATGCCATTTACCCATTGCATGACACTTTTGGCCTTAGCCTAGAAAAACTGTGTAAAACAATGCAAATTAGACATGTACTTTAATTTTTAATTTGACATACCTTGTAGGCCCTGGAGAGTCTTAAGCTAATGAATATCTAATCATACAATTAAAAAGAGTAATTTCAAAAATAATCCACAAATGACGTATTAATACATCATTAAAAAGTCGTATTTGGAAAAGGAACTTCAAAAACATCCATTAAACAGTGTATTTCAAAATGGAATTACGAATACATCATTTAAAACATAATTTAAACAGTGTATTTCAAAATGGAATTACGAATACATCATTTAAAACATAATTTAATACATCATTTCCTTATTCCTATTCGAAATAACCATTTGGAATTGTATTTGAAGTCACTATTTCAAAACCAATTCAAAAAACCGATTGGAAAACCATTTTGTTTTAACATGACACTTTTTTGCTCTTTGTCCCCAGCCAAACAGTGTCAATTGTGAATTGAGCCCTCTAATGCAAATGAGCCATGTAACAGGCTCTCTGATTGGCTAGAGAGCTTTGAGGCACGAAAGAGCCTGGCTCAGTGGACTGCCTCTTTGTGTTCACACCCAGAGCTATATAGATACAAGAGTTGTGACATGTCCATTCACTCCACTGGACCAGTTTTTTTTTTACCCCACAAAAAGGTCCTGGATTAAGCAGCGCTGTCGAGTTGCAGCAAAATTCACACTCTGTGTTGTACTTTGAAAGGGTCAGACGTTTAAAAAAGTCAAATTGTATATTTTATGCTATTTTATGCATCCAAACGTAATGGCTACATGATTCATGATTTTGGACCTCCGCTGACGCCATTCTCTTACTAGATTCCTCTGGTCCCACCCTCTGGTCACACCCACCCCACCCCCAGTCATTTGCCGCCAGCCAGGTAACATTCTTTGTCTCATGCTCCAGAGCGCAGAGTGCAGACCAGACTCTAGTCTATGCACATGCAGGATTTGATGCTGGACAAGCCAGAAAGAAGCATTGTAGCAAGATACCTCTGTCAGAAATGTCCGACATTCCCCGAATATTACGGGACCTTGCCACCGAAATGGAGAGCCGTCGCTCGCTTCCTTCAGTTGCACCGAGGCGAGAGGAGACGCCATGTCTATCGTCTTGTAGTGTGGATCAGGACCGGCGCCATCCGATTGACGGTAGGTTAATGTTGCATTCGATCTATCTTCTATCACGTACTAGTCCCGATAACGTTACGATGTTTATGTATTTTGTTTGGCGTTAAGTTAGTTGTGGAAATATCTATTGGTGTAGCAGTTAGCTTAGCGTTAGCACACAACACACAGGTAAGCCTACACTACAGGTTAGCTGCACGTTAGCTGCGGGCCCTGTGGGTATCATAAGCCAGCAGTCTCTCATGTTGTACGCTACCATGGCAAGCACTTGCGGTGCCAATGATTTGTCACAAGGCCTTAACAAAATAATCACTAACGTTAAACAAATCTTGCATTAAGCAGATGGTCAGGTTAGCGAAGGTTTGCCACACTTGTTCGGCTTTGTCATGAAACATGCTCGGTAGAATCACCCATGCTCTGCTGCTAGCCAGCCAGCTACTCTCGGCTAAATCGAGGAAGACCACATGGACAGGCTAGCAAACATGTTTAAGCTAGCTCAGTTGGCTCAGTTAGCTTGCAACTAACGTTACTTTGTCACTAAGTACTATTTGACTTTTTCAAAATTTTACTTTTTTAAATGTCTGACCCTTTCAAAGTACAACACAGAGTGTGAATTTTGCTGCAACTCGACAGCGCTGCTTAATCCAGGACCTTTTTGTGGGTTAAAAACAAACTGGTCCAGTGGAGTGAATGGACATGTCACAACTCTTGTATCTATCTCTGGGTGTGAACACAAAGAGGCAGTCCACTGAGCCAGGCTCTTTCGCGCCTCAAAGCTCTCTAGCCAATCAGAGAGCCTGTTACATGGCTCATTTGCATTAGGGGGCTCAATTCACGATTGACACTGTTTGGCTGGGGACAAAGAGCAAAAAAGTGTCATGTTAAAACAAAATGGTTTTCCAAACGGTTTTTTGAATTAGTTTTGAAATAGTGACTTCAAATACAATTCCAAATGGTTATTTCGAATAGGAATGAGGGAATGATGTATTAAATTATGTTTTAAATGATGTATTCGTAATTCCATTTTGAAATACACTGTTTAAATGATGTTTTAAATGATGTATTTGTAATTCCATTTTGAAATACACTGTTTAATGGATGTTTTTGAAGTTCCTTTTCCAAATACGACTTTTTAATGATGTATTAATACGTCATTTGTGAATTCTTTTTGAAATTACTCTTTTTAATTGTACGATTAGATAATTATTAAAGGAACACTCTATTCATTAGCTTAAGACTCTCCAGGGCCTACAAGGTATGTCAAATTTAAAATTAAAGTACATGTCTAATTTGCATTGTTTTACACAGTTTTTCTAGGCTAAGGCCAAAAGTGTCATGCAATGGGTAAATGGCATTTCCAATCGTTATTTCGAATTGGGGATTTAATATAGTGACTTCAAATACAATTCCAAATGGTTATTTCGAATAGGAATAAGGAAACAATGTATTAAATGATGTTTTAAATGATGTATTCGTAATTCCATTTTGAAATACACTGTTTAATGGATGTTTTTGAAGTTCCTTTTCCAAATACGACTTTTTAATGATGTATTAATACGTCATTTGTGAATTCTTTTTGAAATTACTCTTTTTAATTGTACGATTGGATAATTATTAAGGGGACACTCTATTCATTAGCGTAAGACTCTCCTGGTCCTCCATACGGAACAGTGCGAATGCTCAGCTCATTCATAAAAAAAATTACAGGGGAAATCACCTCATGCAGCAAGAAAGACAGTGAAAGTAAAAAAAGTAGCCTATACAATCATGACCGCAGGGGTGCCAGGAGGAATGCTCTGTGCCTGTAAGTAGGTTAGGCTTTATGCTCAAACGATGTTGACATTAGTAGGTAAAAATTTACGGATATAATAATACGCTTCAGAGGACTATAGCTGTCTGTGGCCAGTTGGTCTGAGGATATTCCCTCTGGAAACCAGCTCCAGAACTGCAATCTGTCTAGCTAGCCACTTGTGCATTCCCTTACAAAAACTACTAAGTAGTCATGTGGATTTATAGCCTATAGGCTACTATTCCCCCGATGAACGTTATGCAGACTGCAGCTGTTTGATATGCGGGCGTCGTCTTTCAGAACGGAGTATGGATGCTAATTAGGCTACTTCATGGGAATAATTTGCTTTACACAAAACTGGAACCAAAAGATAAGAATTAGCCTTGTACCTAATAGGCTACATGATGGTGCATCCAAAAAGTCGATCAGATGAATATTGAAAGCCTTGTTGTTACCATGCTGCATGTGGACAGTTTGATCCTTAACAACCCGCAGCTGCATGTCGTTGGCTGGCTCGTTGACTGGCATACATCGGCGATGTTTGGTTGTTGAATGAATTCGTTCATCATCATACAGTAGCCTAGGCTACACTAACCTATGAAAATATTCATTTGGGCTAGGAGAAGCTGGGTGGAAATACCTCCACTCGCCTTTCAATCCGGGAGCAGTGGCTGTCACCTGAAAGCACACCCCAGGACGGGAATGTGGCGGTGCTGCTTGGCTGTGTGTGAAAGCAATTTCTGTGGCGAGGCTGCCGGTTTTGCGGGCCTTTTGAACTGCAATTTTGCGCGATCTGTGTGTGAAAATGGCTTGTGATTCAAACTGCTGACCTTCCTGTCACACACCCGCCTTTTTTTAAAGATATTGTCCAGGAAAACACCAAATATATTTTGAGAAGATATTGGAAATTCAGGATCCCCTTGCAGCAAATAAGTTGCCACTGGGAGACTGTGGACAATAGGCTACAATGTATTCATAGTTTTCTTACTGTGTAGTTAAAGGTTATAAACTATAAGCAACAAATCTTCAAAACACTGACATCTGGAAAAGTACAGGATTTTGAAACAGGAAATTTCTAATACATGAGTGAAACTAATTCCATGTTGTGGTGTTTGTTTGCCTGATCCTCCAGAGTGGCAGTGCAAGAGCTGCACTGTTGTGAACCAAGGCAGCAGCGTCCTGTGTGAGGTGTGTGAGCGCCCTCGCCTGGCCACCCGCCCATCTGTCACCCCTGCTCTGTCAGCCCCAGGATCTCTGTCTGAGGTTTGTCTTACAGCCGCTGATGTAGCTCTCTTAACTGCTCAACCTTGAAGCTGAAGCTCTGCAGGTAGAGCATGACATTAACACTGCCAGGGTTAGGTTTTCCATTCCCATTGGGCCCCCCATGCTAAAAATATATGCATACTATAAAATACATGGGAACTTGATACTGTGAGAGGCACTCCTGATAACGTGTCCACTGAGTCACATAGGTTGCACCAAGATTCTGGTAGATTGTTTCATTGCTCAAATTACCTGTTAAGTCATGTGCACATAGAGACCAAATCATCCATGTGTCCCTAGTAGATCATTGGTATACTAAGTGATAGTCAGCTACTAACATTATCCAAAGTAAGAAGTAGCCTAGTTCATATCACACAGCCTGTGGATTCATACTTTTTTAATTCAATTAATTGTAACTCCATTTTGTCACCAGGTTTATTTTTGGAGCTATTTCAGATGAGCAACTACATAGCCACCGTGTAGTGTTTGTTTTTTGCTGTACGGAGTATCTCGTCATCACCCACCACCTTCACTTTATATGAAAACAGACAAAGTAGTCCCTGCTAGTTCAAAATAGTATGCAATTTTTGTGCCTTATTTTTGTGTAAGTTTTACCAATCTACATAAATCTACCTACATAAAACTGACAGAGTTGGATGCAGATCATTTGAGATTACTTGTCCAGTTCTCTGTTCACTGTTACTGGCCCACTATCACTGGAGACACATGGATGAACTTGATGTCTATACTATATTCTCATCACTTCTGAATCAGAATACATTTTATTGCCACAATATGTAAAGATTACATACAAGGAATTTGTCTTAGTGTAAGTATGCAGCGTAGCGGTCATATCAATATTCAGAAGATAAAAATAAGATATCTAAAAGGAAAAAAATCACAAAATTGCAAGTGCGGTGGAGGTTTTGTCATTTATAGGTTATTATTGATTATTGATTTTCATTGTCTGGCCCACTTGAGGCCTACTTGAGAATCACGCTATTCCCTCCAGTTCCCCTCCCCCCCAAAATGGTGCCCCGACTGACCAGAGGAGCAGCAACCAGGATCAGTGATGTGCAGTCAGAGTGCCTACCCTGTGATAATCCAATCAAAATGAAAAAAAATTAATTGTATATATTTTTCATTCATAATTATTATTTTATTATATTTTTTTTACCATTTTTATTATTATTGTATATTGTCTACTCTATGATTTTTAATGGTCCTTGATGTTATTTTTTCCTCAAAATTCCCCAAATATCTAAAAGGCGATTAGAATGTGTTAAAATCTATGCTGTACCTTGCCTTTCATTGCATGTCCCCGCCTCTCCAGGCCACAGGGTAGGCTTGCCATGGGCTTGCCGACCCTGCTGGAGATGGCTTCATTCAGTAGAGTTGACAGTCTGCGCATGCGTATTGCGGTTTTCAGTTTAACAGGGTCGACACAGGGTCGACAGAGCTGCTGTGTGCCTGGGCCCTGGCTGGTATTGGTTTGTTTCCGTTTGTGGGCGTGTCGAACAAAGTATCGCGCTGGACTTTAATTTCAGCATCGAGAGCACAGAGACAGAGAAACACAGAGGACACAGCACAAACGTAGCGAACAACAACAGAACTCCCTAAAACACGGTATTTAATCATCGACAGTAAATAATATTAATGTTGTTTGTGTGTCTGATGCGCGTTCTCGTCGGTTCGCAACGAGATGCGCGCGTTTGAGGAAGTTCTTCTATCAGCCAGGCAGAGGCATACAGACAGAGCTGTGTGCTGCCTTCGGGTGCTACGGCCAGGCTCAGAAAGCTGACAGCTCATGCTGACAGCTAACCCTCTGCTGTGGAAATCTCAACAAAACGGAGCCTGGTACAGACTTTTTTTTAGTAGCCGTTTATTTTAGGAAGCGCCGCTCCTGCGTAGAATACACAGGATAACATGCACATTAGGCATGTCTTAGCTCATTTATTAATATAACAAGTTAACAACACATAATGTTTGATGGATGACTAAACTTTAAATTAACACATAATAACAAGGCTAAAGTGTACTTTTGAAATGACCCCCCCCCCCTTTTATTCCTATAGTCAATATATTTATTGACTATATTTATTTATTTGTTTGTTTGTTTGTCGGTATTTATTTATTTAATATTATACAATACACCAGTAATAGTGGATGTGTCTGAATCAGTCAGATTTTTTATTTGTTTGCCTACCCAGCCACTGACCTCACCACACATCACTGACCAGGATACATACCCTTAATCCAGTTTCCCACCCGCAGACACGGCCAATTGTGCCTGTATGGACGCCCGACCAAGCCGGAGGCACCACGGGACACGAACCTGCGACCCTCGTGTTGGTAGGCAAGAACTTTACCGCACATGATGCTGTCTCGATCCCTCTGTTTATGATGCATCCCTTCTTTTTTCTTTCTTTGTCCTTTTTATAGTGGACCTGCCAGGTGTGCACCTATGCCAACACCAAGCCCACTGCAGTGTGTGAGATGTGTAACACACCTAAAGACCCAGCTGCAGGTTCTGTTCCCCTGTCTCTCCTCCAGCCTCTCTCCCCCACTAAGGAGCCCCCCCAGCTGGCTGTGATGCCCCAACCCAAGCCCAGGGTCAGCCTGGAGCTGAAGAGACAGAAACTGATGAGGGAAGATGGCCTCAAACTAATCAACCAGATAAGAGTAGGTTGGGCGAGCAGATTTCTGGTGACTTGAGGATCACGTTGCTCACAGTGTGAACGCATGGTTAGAAAATAGACAATCAGAATGCAGCATTGAGGGTTGCAGGTAACAGTATTTACCCCAAAGATTATCCAGAAACAACTGTAATCTAAGGCCATTTGATAATACAACTTCACAGGGTCGCTGCGCAGGTCTGGAAAAACTAGAAGTATAAGAAAGGAATTTGATAATTTCCAGGTCTTGAATAGTTTGGGAATTTGAACAAAAATGTCTGGAAAAGTATGGAAAATGTTGTGGTTCAGGTCCGATACACACATAATTATAGCTTTTATGTTGTTGTAGAGCCAATTTGAGTCCACAGTTTGTGAAGAATGTTCAGATGATAGAGGGATGCTCTACCCAGGCCGCTGTCAGCATGCATTATATCAAATACCTACCAAAATCAAATCCAGTCAAGAACATAGGGTCTGGGAAAAATATGGAATTTTAAAATGGAAATCGTGTAGGAACCCTGCCAATCATCTCACATAGTATGATATTTGTGGCTGTGAAGAACAATCTTCATCTATACAGTGGTATGATCTAGTTTGTTAGCAGGGGCAAGATGTCTATCTGTGTAAATTGAACACCAGACAAAATCTTCAAAACAAATCTAGGTCTGGAAAAACGATGGATTTTTTGGTTTGAAAATGTGCAGGAACCCTGACTTCAACTTATCCCATCCTGACTGTTTCTCATTCCTAGGAAGCAGAAAAGAAGGGAGTGAGCCCAGAGGAAGTGTATGCTGCCCTCTGCATTTGCGGCGGCAGTAACATCAACCCTTGTGATTGGCTGACATCGGAGCTGCCTCACCTACTGGATGAAATCTGTGCCATGGCGGCCTCGGTCCAGCAAAACTACAAACCAGGGGATTCTGTAACACAGCCTGCTATTGGAAGAGACGGAGAGACGTCGGAGCAGCGTAGTCTTAACTCCATGGGTGAAGGAGTTAAGCTGTCCAGAGCTGAAGCCAAGCAGGCATGGCTGGCAGCAGGGGGCGACACTGAGAGGGCAGTGAGACAGCTGCTGAGAGACAGGCGAGCCAAGGTGAGAGAAGTTGATGACAATGCTCTCGAAAAGTTCTACACTCTACTTCCTGTGCCAGGCTGCATGGGTACAGGCAAAAGGGTAATCCCTATTATCAACAGCCAATCAGACAAAAACTATACATCACATCGCTTATATTTGAGTGAGAGCAGAAGTAGCTAAAGGGTCCCATGTATAATACATTATGTATGTACTGTTAAAGTTATGTGAACTGTCGCATTTTTTAAATGTGTGAATTTAGTAAAAAGTACAGCCTGCTAGAGTGAGACACACTCATGGCTGGCTCCATAGGGTCCCATTATAAAGGCTGAAAAAAAAGCATAAAACATAAACTGCGATTTCTCAAACAGTACAAAAGATAAATTAAAGTTGAATTAAGATGATAGAGTCCTAAAAGTGGTCACTCGTTTAAATATTAAATCGAGTGTAGCTTAAAGTATGAAGGGGTAGTTGGAGTTCAAAGAGGACATGGTTTCACCATGAACTGCTGATTAAACGAATGGCAGTTGCACCCGGAAATCTGTTGAAGCCGTTTGTTTACCAACATCCTGATCCCTCATGTAGAGTAGAACTCTAAAATGTCTAAATACCTTCCAAACTGCTCTCCTACCTGCCAAAGTGGCTGGTAGAGTAGACACAGCTGCTAAATTCCCATCCTGTTATTTGGCTCTGTGTGCAGGTGAAGGAGCTACAGTCTCTGGGCTTCCGGGAAGTGCTGCAGTGTGACGAGGCCTTGCGGCTGAGCGGAGGGGAGGTGAAGGGGGCTCTGTCCCTGCTTCAGCGCCCTCTCCTGGAGCCTTTCCACCAGCGCATCTGGAGCGACCAGCCCGAGCCGCCTGTCGATCCCCAGCACCCTGACAAGCAGGTCGGGCAGAGCACTGCACCACAAATGCTCCAGGGCAGTCATCCATTATCACATCATCGTGTGTGTGTGTGTGTGTGTGTGTGTGTGTGTGTGTGTGTGGTGTGGGCACGTTTACAAGAGAGAGAGAGATTGTGAGATTGTCTTTGGCCCCGTTTATACGACAATGGTCTCTGCATAAAACGGCAAACTTTTGTTGTGGTTTGCTTGACCTTTCGATCCGCCTTCTTATGCCAACATTGCGATAACGATCCTCGTGCAGACGGATCTGCAAAAATGATTGAAAATGCTGTAGTATGCCAGGCCAGTAGGTGACGCTATAACTTTGTAACTTGACACCACAGATTAACACTAGGCACCTGTGTACAAACCCTTCAACAGCGCGGTGTGTACAAGCAAACATGGCGAAATATGTCATTTTGCCTGAAAAGACGGTGAAGAGGAGTTGTTACTCACAGTGACACTGGACTGTAAAGCATTTGTTATAGGAGTGTTAATAAACTCTGCAGAGTCTGCAGCAGAAACACAGCTCGATGGGCCGCCATTGTTCTTCTTCTATTCACACATGCTTATTAGGCGGAAATCATAATAGCCATGTGTGACGTTGGGCCGGGTCGTCACAGTTTTCACATGAATTGCATATTGCCAGTTTACACGCCGTCAGTAAGGGGTGGCATTTTAAAAGGATTCCACTCTGGAATCCAGTTTCAAAAGTTTGTGTTTTCAGGACCCCAAAACGCTGTTGTCATGAGAACGAAAGGCCAAAACACAACTAAAGTTGGACCGTTGTCATATAAACAAGGCCTGACCATGGTCGTTCAGGTTTGTGTGCATGTGTCTAGCTGTTTGTCTGTCAGGTTTGTGTGCATGTGTCTAGCTGTTTGTCTGTCAGGTTTGTGTGCATGTGTCTAGCTGTTTGTCTGTCAGGTTTGTGTGCATGTGTCTAGCTGTTTGTCTGTCAGGTTTGTGTGCATGTGTCTAGCTGTTTGGCTGTCTGTCAGGTTTGTGTGCATGTGTCTAGCTGTTTGTCTGTCAGGTTTGTGTGCATGTGTCTAGCTGTTTGGCTGTCTGTCAGGTTTGTGTGCATGTGTCTAGCTGTTTGGCTGTCTGTCAGGTTTGTGTGCATGTGTCTAGCTGTTTGGCTGTCTGTCAGGTTTGTGTGCATGTGTCTAGCTGTTTGGCTGTCTGTCAGGTTTGTGTGCATGTATCTAGCTGTTTGGCTGTCTGTCAGGTTTGTGTGCATGTGTCTAGCTGTTTGGCTGTCTGTCAGGTTTGTGTGCATGTGTCTAGCTGTTTGGCTGTCTGTCAGGTTTGTGTGCATGTGTCTAGCTGTTTGGCTGTCTGTCAGGTTTGTGTGCATGTGTCTAGCTGTTTGGCTGTGTGTCAGGTTTGTGTGCATGTGTCTAGCTGTTTGGCTGTGTGTCAGGTTTGTGTGCATGTGTCTAGCTGTTTGGCTGTCTGTCAGGTTTGTGTGCATGTGTCTAGCTGTTTGGCTGTCTGTCAGGTTTGTGTGCATGTGTCTAGCTGTTTGGCTGTCTGTCAGGTTTGTGTGCATGTGTCTAGCTGTTTGGCTGTGTGTCAGGTTTGTGTGCATGTGTCTAGCTGTTTGGCTGTCTGTCAGGTTTGTGTGCATGTGTCTAGCTGTTTGGCTGTGTGTCAGGTTTGTGTGCATGTGTCTAGCTGTTTGGCTGTCTGTCAGGTTTGTGTGCATGTGTCTAGCTGTTTGGCTGTCTGTCAGGTTTGTGTGCATGTGTCTAGCTGTTTGGCTGTCTGTCAGGTTTGTGTGCATGTGTCTAGCTGTTTGGCTGTCTGTCAGGTTTGTGTGCATGTGTCTAGCTGTTTGGCTGTCTGTCAGGTTTGTGTGCATGTGTCTAGCTGTTTGGCTGTGTGTCAGGTTTGTGTGCATGTGTCTAGCTGTTTGGCTGTGTGTCAGGTTTGTGTGCATGTGTCTAGCTGTTTGTCTGTCAGGTTTGTGTGCATGTGTCTAGCTGTTTGTCTGTCAGGTTTGTGTGCATGTGTCTAGCTGTTTGTCTGTCAGGTTTGTGTGCATGTGTCTAGCTGTTTGTCTGTCAGGTTTGTGTGCATGTGTCTAGCTGTTTGTCTGTCAGGTTTGTGTGCATGTGTCTAGCTGTTTGTCTGTCAGGTTTGTGTGCATGTGTCTAGCTGTTTGGCTGTCAGGTTTGTGTGCATGTGTCTAGCTGTTTGGCTGTCAGGTTTGTGTGCATGTGTCTAGCTGTTTGTCTGTCAGGTTTGTGTGCATGTGTCTAGCTGTTTGGCTGTCTGTCAGGTTTGTGTGCATGTGTCTAGCTGTTTGTCTGTCAGGTTTGTGTGCATGTGTCTAGCTGTTTGGCTGTCTGTCAGGTTTGTGTGCATGTGTCTAGCTGTTTGTCTGTCTGTCACGTTTGTGTGCATGTGTCTAGCTGTTTGGCTGTCTGTCACGTTTGTGTGCATGTGTCTAGCTGTTTGGCTGTCTGTCAGGTTTGTGTGCATGTGTCTAGCTGTTTGTCTGTCTGTCACGTTTGTGTGCATGTGTCTAGCTGTTTGGCTGTCTGTCACGTTTGTGTGCATGTGTCTAGCTGTTTGTCTGTCTGTCAGGTTTGTGTGCATGTGTCTAGCTGTTTGTCTGTCTGTCAGGTTTGTGTGCATGTGTCTAGCTGTTTGTCTGTCTGTCACGTTTGTGTGCATGTGTCTAGCTGTTTGGCTGTCTGTCACGTTTGTGTGCATGTGTCTAGCTGTTTGGCTGTCTGTCAGGTTTGTGTGCATGTGTCTAGCTGTTTGGCTGTCTGTCAGGTTTGTGTGCATGTGTCTAGCTGTTTGGCTGTCTGTCAGGTTTGTGTGCATGTGTCTAGCTGTTTGGCTGTCTGTCAGGTTTGTGTGCATGTGTCTAGCTGTTTGGCTGTCTGTCAGGTTTGTGTGCATGTGTCTAGCTGTTTGGCTGTCTGTCAGGTTTGTGTGCATGTGTCTAGCTGTTTGGCTGTCTGTCAGGTTTGTGTGCATGTGTCTAGCTGTTTGGCTGTCTGTCAGGTTTGTGTGCATGTGTCTAGCTGTTTGGCTGTCTGTCAGGTTTGTGTGCATGTGTCTAGCTGTTTGTCTGTCAGGTTTGTGTGCATGTGTCTAGCTGTTTGGCTGTCTTGGGTGTGGCATTTTTTCCAAGCTTCTGTTTGATCCCATCTCTTGTTTACCAAGTTATTTTTAGCTCATCATTTCCTTGTTCCTCATTCCTTATCCTCATTTGCTCCCCTCAGAGGATGTGCCGGCGTTTGCTAGCGCTGTACGACCTGCCCAGCTGGGGGCGCTGTGAGCTGGCCCTGTCACTGCTGCAAGAACCAGGCATCACTTACACCCTGGAGGACGTGGTGCAAGCTGTTAAAGAGTCCCACAACAAGGACTTCATCAAGCGCCTCCTCAACAACGAATGCCCCTGTTGCCTGAGCGTTTTCCCCTGCAGCAAGGTAGGCTGCTGACGGTGTGCGTCTCACTGGACTGGTGTTGGTTTGATGGAACAAACCAAAACAGTTCCTCCAGAAACAGTTCTTCTTTGGAATGGAGCAGCAGTGCAACCATAGTTTAGCAAGCAAAAATTCAAAAATTGGTAGACCTCTGTAAATGACAAAACACAGTACGAAAACAAATGTAAAATGTATGCAGCTGAGATCAAAACAAAACAAAGGCGCGTTCTAAAAGCAGTATTGTAGTGAAGTCACTATCTCGAGCCGAGTTGAGTCTTGAGTCCCCAGTGTTCGAGTCCAAGTCCAAGACCGAAGAAGAGTCAGAGTCAAGTGCCCATTCCCGAAGAGAGTCCGAGTCCGGAGTTACTGAACATGAGCGTGAATCCGCATGTAGGTGGAACACACGTGCCTGCCCTTGCACAAAATTGAATGTCACAGTATTAATATTAAATACTATTCATAATATTAAACAAAGTATCAATTTCTTATGTCAAATATTAGGGCATATTACAAACAAACAATAAACAAAACAAGTCAGAGTCCTCGTCTCCAACATCTAAGTCTGAATGCATGAATACTCGAGTCCAAGTCATCAGTGCTGCAAGTCCAAGTCGAGTCACGAGTCCTGAAATACGAACAAGCGAACAAATAACAGTCAAAGGAGTTATAGAGCTCAGCATTTGTGCACAGCTGTTGAAACGTCTCTCTCTCTCTCTCAGATGCAGTCACTGACCTCGTGTCAGTGCTCAGTGTGCCACGAGTGTTTTGGGCAGCACTTCACTGTGGCTGTGAGAGACAAACACATCAGAGACATGGTGTGTCCCGTCTGCGCCGGGCCCGACATCAACGACTCAGAACAGCTGGACAGCTACTTCTCCACCCTGGATATACAGGTGCATAGAGACACACACACAGAGAGAGAGAGAGTTGACTTTAGTTTACTTTGTGTTCAATACTAAAATCACCACATAGCACACTAAAGAATATATGAAGTGAATGACCAATCTACCAGCCAATCTATCAGCTTCATATCCTCCTCACAGCCAATCTATCAGCTTCATATCCCCCTCACAGCCAATCTACCAGCTTCATATCCTCCTCACAGCCAATCAGCTTCATATCCTCCTCACAGCCAATCTACCAGCTTCATATCCTCCTCACAGCCAATCAGCTTCATATCCTCCTCACAGCCAATCTACCAGCTTCATATCCTCCTCACAGCCAACCAGCTTCATATCCTCCTCACAGCCAATCTACCAGCTTCATATCCTCCTCACAGCCAACCAGCTTCATATCCTCCTCACAGCCAACCAGCTTCATATCCTCCTCACAGCCAATCTACCAGCTTCATATCCTCCTCACAGCCAACCAGCTTCATATCCTCCTCACAGCCAATCTACCAGCTTCATATCCTCCTCACAGCCAACCAGCTTCATATCCTCCTCACAGCCAACCAGCTTCATATCCTCCTCACAGCCAACCAGCTTCATATCCTCCTCACAGCCAATCTACCAGCTTCATATCCTCCTCACAGCCAACCAGCTTCATATCCTCCTCACAGCCAATCTACCAGCTTCATATCCTCCTCACAGCCAACCAGCTTCATATCCTCCTCACAGCCAACCAGCTTCATATCCTCCTCACATCCAATCTACCAGCTTCATATCCTCCTCACAGCCAATCTACCAGCTTCATATCCTCCTCACAGCCAATCTACCAGCTTCATATCCTCCTCACAGCCAACCAGCTTCATATCCTCCTCACATCCAATCTACCAGCTTCATATCCTCCTCACAGCCAACCAGCTTCATATCCTCCTCACAGCCAATCTACCAGCTTCATATCCTCCTCACAGCCAATCAGCTTCATATCCTCCTCACATCCAATCTATCAGCTTCATATCCTCCTCACACCCCCCCCCCCCCCAAAAAAAAGGTTTTCACCCATCCTCATCTTGTGTGTGTGTGTGTGTGTGTGTGTGTGTGTGTGTGTGTGTGTGTGTGTGTGTGTGTGTGTGTGTGTGTGTGTGTGTGTGTGTGTGTGTGTGTGTGTGTGTGTGTGTGTGTGTGCGCGCGTGTGTGCGCGCGTGTGTGTGTGCGTGCGTGTGTGCGTGCGTGTGTATTAAATTAAATTGAGTTTGTGTGTTCTTCCAGTTGCGGGACTGTCTAGAGCCTGACGTGTATGATCTGTATCACAAGAAGCTGACGGAGCACGCGTTGATGAAAGACCCCAAGTTCCTGTGGTGCTGCCACGTGAGTCGACTGTTCCTGTCATATTCCCTTCAACCTTCTTCTTCTTCTTCTTCTCTGTCACTATATCAGCTGTCACAGTCTGTTTTCATCCTCCATCTGTACCAAAGAACTTTTATGGAAAGAACTGACAGCTCCATATTGCCCCATTGCAACATCAGCGCCCAGCAGCCTCCGCCATTTTTTATTTTTGGAAGCGTGACAGCGCCAAAAGAACCTCGCACAGGCTCGCAGTGGTCAGCTGCGGTAGCGCGGGCCCCTATAATCAGCCTCTCTAAACAGTAACTCAACGGGAGAACACTCTAAATTTCGTGGATTCACATCTTTTCTGGGCGTACTGCAAATCTTGATTGAAGTGGTGTAGTGCAGGGATGTAAAACAACAACCATATTGTGGAAACTAAGCAAAATTTTTCGTTTTCTTTGTTTAGTTTTTTCAAGATAAATAGCTAATGCGGCTGTCGTCCACTCCGTCAGAAGTGCATTGCCGTGGTTTTAACCTCGGGTCCTTTGCATTTACTATTTATCTTGAAAAAACTAAACAAAGAAAACGAAAAATTTTGCTTAGTTTCCACAATATGGTTGTTGTTTTACATCCCTGCACTACACCACTTCAATCAAGATTTACAGTACGCCCAGAAAAGATGTGAATCCACGAAATTTAGAGTGTTCTCCCGTTGAGTTACTGTTTAGAGAGGCTGATTATAGGGGCCCGCGCTACCGCAGCTGACCACTGCGAGGCGCATTCTGTTTCCAAAAATGGCCGGAGTGTCCTCTCTTTCCTTCCATGCTCTTTGTCTGTACTCAGTACTCTTCTTCTTCTCTGTCACTATATCAGCTGTCACAGTCTGTTTTCATCCTCCATCTGTACTCAGTACTCTTCTTCTTCTCTGTCACTATATCAGCTGTCACAGTCTGTTTTCATCCTCCATCTGTACTCAGTACTCTTCTTCTTCTCTGTCACTATATCAGCTGTCACAGTCTGTTTTCATCCTCCATCTGTACTCAGTACTCTTCTTCTTCTCTGTCACTATATCAGCTGTCACAGTCTGTTTTCATCCTCCATCTGTACTCAGTACTCTTCTTCTTCTCTGTCACTATATCAGCTGTCACAGTCTGTTTTCATCCTCCATCTGTACTCAGTACTCTTCTTCTTCTCTGTCACTATATCAGCTGTCACAGTCTGTTTTCATCCTCCATCTATACTCAGTACTCTTCTTCTTCTCTGTCACTATATCAGCTGTCACAGTCTGTTTTCATCCTCCATCTGTACTCAGTACTCTTCTTCTTCTCTGTCACTATATCAGCTGTCACAGTCTGTTTTCATCCTCCATCTGTACTCAGTACTCTTCTTCTTCTCTGTCACTATATCAGCTGTCACAGTCTGTTTTCATCCTCCATCTGTACTCAGTACTCTTCTTCTTCTCTGTCACTATATCAGCTGTCACAGTCTGTTTTCATCCTCCATCTATACTCAGTACTCTTCTTCTTCTCTGTCACTATATCAGCTGTCACAGTCTGTTTTCATCCTCCATCTGTACTCAGTACTCTTCTTCTTCTCTGTCACTATATCAGCTGTCACAGTCTGTTTTCATCCTCCATCTGTACTCAGTACTCTTCTTCTTCTCTGTCACTATATCAGCTGTCACAGTCTGTTTTCATCCTCCATCTGTACTCAGTACTCTTCTTCTTCTCTGTCACTATATCAGCTGTCACAGTCTGTTTTCATCCTCCATCTATACTCAGTACTCTTCTTCTTCTCTGTCACTATATCAGCTGTCACAGTCTGTTTTCATCCTCCATCTGTACTCAGTACTCTTCTTCTTCTCTGTCACTATATCAGCTGTCACAGTCTGTTTTCATCCTCCATCTGTACTCAGTACTCTTCTTCTTCTCTGTCACTATATCAGCTGTCACAGTCTGTTTTCATCCTCCATCTGTACTCAGTACTCTTCTTCTTCTCTGTCACTATATCAGCTGTCACAGTCTGTTTTCATCCTCCATCTGTACTCAGTACTCGCTTAGTTAAAGGAGTTCACCCAAAAATGAAAATTCAGTCATTATCTACTCACCTTCATGCCGATGGAAGGACGGGTGAAGTTCACCAAACACTCCTGGAGTTTCACAGATAAATACTGTTGTCGGCTTGTCTCATTCTCCAAAACAACTGAAGTAAATGGTGACCAACTTTCAAATGTAAAATGGCTCCATACTGGCATAATTCAAGTCTCCAGAAGCCCTGAGATGCCAAGTTGATTTGAAAAGACATCATTTACACCCTGTTTTTAGCTGAAATCTTCACTGTAGCCGTGAGTTGAAAGTTTGTTTACCGTAAATTCCGGACTATAAGCCGCACCGGTGTATAAGCCGCACCTGCAAAGTTGACTGTTTTTTACATATATAAGCCGCACCGGACTATAAGCCGCGGGTGTTTTAATGGTATTTTTTTATTTATTTTTTATTTATTTTTTATTGTGTTTTAATGTTTAATTACCATATGTAAGGGTTCATGCACAGAGGGGATTGTCGGGAAAGAGATGGCTGTTTGAGGAAGCTCCCATTTATTAACATTTCAACAAAACAACATAACACAACACCACCTGTGTTTCTTTTTTACAGTGCACACAGTGTCATACAGTGTCATACAGTGTGGTGAAAAGAGGGCAAGAGAGGAAATTAAAACAGAAGTGGATTTATAGTTAGAAAGAGTGCTAAAAAAGAGAGATTTTTTTTTTTTTTTTTTTTTTTTTTTGGAAAAAATCCATAGATAAGCCGCACCGTTATATAAGCCGCAGGGGCCAAAAAAGGCCAAAAAACGGGAAAAAAGGTGCGGCTTATAGTCCGGAATTTACGGTATTTGTTTGTTTATTAAAAGGATCGCCATTAGCTGATGCCTAGACGACAGCTAGTCTTCCTGGGGTCCAAGACAACAATAAACATTACATGACAAGCAATAAAGTCAAATAAGCCCTTTTCCCACATGCGCTTTGTACCGCAAAATGACCGGAACGTGGTCTAATGCCTGCAAGTGAGAAAGGCGCCGTGCCGGTATAAGCGCGACCCCGTCGTCCCCGACATTTCACCACTTTCGACCAAGTCAGAAGAGCGGTATGATCTTAAGGGGACGCAAGTGGAAACGGGTGCAGTCATTTTCCGCGACAGCGGTCCTTCAATCATGGGCGAGGAGTAGCCTACACACGTTGCTTAATGTTCCAGCGGGCATAATCTAATCATTCGCGCACATTAAAGCAAACTGGCGAAATGATCTTGTGATAGCCTAATAAGAGCAGTATGTCAGCTTGCTGATTTCCCGAAGGCAACCCCGGACACATCAAACGAAGCCAGTCTGCTTTCTCTACATACAAGCGTTGAGCAGCTTGCAAGCCTTTCTCGCTGTGTCTGTCTGTGGCTGCTGCTCTCGAGCAGACAGGGGAGGGGGTAAATCGGCTGTGTTTATTACGCTGGCGGCTTGACGCTGCTCTTAAGTCAAACGAGTGTGATTTATTGTGTGACAACTGACAAGCGAACTTATTTCGAGTTTTGCCGACCCCCCAAATAAGCTCCCCCTTCCCCCCGCCCCCCCCCCCCCCCCCCCCCAACATACAGGTAAATTCGCTGATAGATTCCCACATGCGCGAGCCGAAGTGTGAAGGGAAATGTCCGATATTGACTTACAGGTAATTTTCCGGTATGCATGTGGGAAAAGGGCTATAGTAAAAAAGAATGAATAAAAAGCAAATCTAAACCA
This sequence comes from Poromitra crassiceps, assembly GCF_964638095.1. Taxonomy (NCBI): domain Eukaryota; kingdom Metazoa; phylum Chordata; class Actinopteri; order Beryciformes; family Melamphaidae; genus Poromitra; species Poromitra crassiceps. The sequence goes on from NC_139624.1 coordinate 110,323,239, forward strand.
AGACAGACAAGCATGGTCAGCTAGCCCTCTAGCTGCTCAGTGACCCACATATTAAAATACCATCAGTACATCTCTCTATACTCTAGAAAACAAACATACTGTAGAAAGGAAAAGTGATGTGACAAACATAATTTTGTGTGTGTGTGTGTGTGTGTGTGTGTGTGTGTGTGTGTGTGTGTGTGCGTGTGCGCGTGCGTGCGTGCGTGTGAGATAATGTGTGTGAGTGTAAGTGGGATCTGAGATCTGATCCTTTTAAAACCAGCCTTCCCTTTGATGGAACGGACATTGCTTGGTAGACAATTCCAAGACACAATAGTCCTGTAGGCCTACAGTATATGACAGCTTTCTTCATGTAGTTGGATTGGAAAGTGAAACTTTGGTCTGGTCTGGTCCTATCTCTTCTTTAACCTACATAATTTACTTCTTATTCCTTGATGTAAATCGGTTCATAAACTCTGCAATATAAATAAAGATTATTATTATTGTTGTTGCCCTATTGACACACCTTATCCTTCCACCTGTTCCAGTGCACCTCCGGGTTTATCAATGATGGCGACCAGCTGAAAGTCACCTGCCCATCTTGCCGTAAGAGCTTCTGTGCTCAGTGCAAGAAACCTGTGAGTACAAAAGAAAAATTCTGACGATTTGGAAGGGGGGGGTCAATATTGCCAAATAAACAATTACCGTAAAATTTTTCGTTTTAATTCTGCTGTAGTATTGTGATCTTTGAGAACATGGCTTTTTATGCAATTTTTTTGTTTTGTTTTTTTGTAAAATGTTAATAGTGAGGATTTACTTGGTTTAAATATTTTCTTGAAATGTCCCACTTGATGTGTAGATGACATTCTGTACAGCACCCAAGAGCATTATGTTGGGTGGTCTGCAACACTTTCCCTCTGATTTTGATTCAAGTACAAATGCAGCCTCTCGCGATTTGGAAATTGCTCCGGTCAATCTTGCAACTTTGACTGCTTTTAAATTAGGGATGGGCATCGAATTTCGAATTTTCGAATAATCGTTGTTATTATCAAGGTCGACTTTTATTATTGAAATTCGAAATTCGAAAAAAAAAAAAAAAAAATTGAGTGAAATGTTGCATTGTCTCCCCTGATTCTAAGTATAGTCAAATCGCTTGGTTTGAGCAAGTAAAACAATTTTTATAAGCATTTTAAGCAAGGTTTATGGAAAAATGAATGGCGGATGAAATCCCATGAAGAGGGAGAGGGGGTGACTTTGGCACCCCTTTGGCACTCAGACCTGAGCCTACTAAATATTTAATGAACCACTCATGATTGTCAAAACTGTTTTTTATTTTCGAAAATGTCAATGTCATGTAACATGTTCTTTACTTCAGTGGTGCAATGCTTGTTTGAGCTAAAAATCCACAGCAGAAGCTTTTTATATTAATTAATAAAGCCGTAGACTTAGAATCAGGGGAGACAATGCAACATTTCACTCACACAAAAAAAAAAAAAAAATTACATTTTAATTTTTTTTTACATTTTTATTTTTATTTTCGAATTTCGAATTAAATTCGAATTTGGCCAGCGAATTTCGAATAGTGTTTTTGCTAGAAATGCCCATACCTACTTTAAATCAATCTTTTTAAACCTTAAGAAGCAACTCACTCACTCCCTCGCTCTTCATCCTTCCCAGTGGGAGCCGCAGCACCAGGATCTGTCGTGTGAGCAGTTCCAGCAGTGGAAGAGGGAGAACGATCCAGAATACCAGAGGCAGGGCCTGGCTGGCTACCTGAGAGACAACGGCATCAGTGAGGCTCACCACAACGCTACTACCGCACTTTAACTTCACCCTCCAAACTCCCTTTATACCATCAGTCAAAACATCAACTCTTTTCCACAAATCCTCTTCTGGTTCATTGCTGTTATTGACAAACTGCGTCTGAACAATTTCTCCCTAAATTCACATAGCACATATCTTTTTTGTCTGTTTTGAAGGGAGATGTTTTTATAAGGCCCTTTGGTTTTTATCGACTTGCACTTATACCTTTGCTTTTCCATTTGATCACTGTGCAAACTAATTAAAGAGCAAATCAACACTAGATCACAAAAGGCAAAAAAGAGTCAACCCATAGAGATCAGTGCAACAACAATGTCATGTTCTGCCTCATTGATTTACTGTTGATTGATCGAGGTGGGGAGGAGGTTTAGCCATCGTTGATGGGTCACATTTTTTTCTGCTGTCTTCAGGACAGTTTTGGATTTCACGCTTAAGTTTTCCATTTCATCATGTTTGGAATGAGTGGATTTAGCAGGATGTGAGTGCTGATGTCTGTCTGTCCTCTCAGCCTGTCCTCAATGTAGGTTCCAGTATGCGCTGACCAAGGGCGGCTGCATGCACTTCAGCTGCTCCCAGTGCAGATACCAGTTCTGCAGCGGCTGCAACAACCCCTTCCACAAGGTGAGCTCAGCTGAATACCCCACACTGTCAACACACACACACTTCACAAGAAAAAAGAATTACCAAAAAATGGCTTTACAGCTGATTTCCACTTGCTTCATGTGCGATCAAATTAGTAGCTATTGTTGTTATTCTTAGCTGTGCTAATCTATTGTAAAATTGAAATAAATTGGTGTTAAACAGCTAAGGTTTTTTTTTTCCTGAGAGAGAACCTTAGACCTGCTACTAAGGGTTTGATATTTTGACATAAAAGATGTCAGTCTAGCTCAGTGGTTCCCAAACTTAGGGTCGCGACCCTAAGTGGGGTCGCCTGGGATTCAAATAGGGTCGCCTGGAAAAATAATAATAATAATACACCACACACAATTTAATATTACTGAAGATGATTAGGGTCACTTTTTTTTCTTTCTTTTTTTGAGTTTAAAGTGATAATCTCTAAGATTTCAGTTTTGTCACCTATGATATGATATGATATTTTCATTTATATTGCGCCCCTCAGCCAACTTTTACATTGGTCCGGGGCGCAGGGGGGCGGTGGGTGGTAATTGCAGGTGAGATCCAAACAGTGTGATGTCACATAATGTCACTATATACTGCAAATGCTTCATCCAAATGTACATAGCCTCAATCAACATTGTGAGTGGCTCTTTTTTCTTTTTAGATGAAAATCTTTTAGATTATAACGTTAAATCAGGATTCTGAGAAAAAAGTCATAATTTTTAGATTAAAGTCAGAATTCTCAGATTAAATTCAGAATTCTGCGGGGGGAAATAAGCATAATGACATCACTGACGATGTCACTGATGATATTATCGATGGTCTACCGGAACTTTAAACGTCTCGGGTCCCTAGATTTTTGTGACGTCAAAATAGGGTCACAAGCCAAAAAAGTTTGGGAACCCCTGGTCTAGCTGCAGCCTTGCCTCCTGTCTGTCTGTCGGTCTGCCTGTGTTGCTCTCTCACCTGCTGTCTGTGCTCTCTCTTCCAGACAGCGTGCAAGACGGCCCAGTGTAAGCTCACTGGGCTGCACGCTCATCACCCGCGGGACTGTCTCTTCTATCTCAGAGACTGGGAGCCGCCCAGACTACAGGCCCTGCTGCAGGTAACAAGCCTGCTCAGGTAGCAGCATGAGGAGAAACCTGATGTGAAGTGGAAATAATGCGCTGATGGTAGCAGCATGACCATGGCCTTGTGATAAGACAGACTGTCATTCTTGTCACTGTAAGGTCGGCCATTCAAGTTCGCTGACCGGTTGGGAAAGTCTAGGTGGCGAAAGCAGGGTTTTTTCCTGCATTGAGGAATTGTTGGCACCCCAAAGAGGTTTTAGCCCCTAAACGTCCCGCTAAAGGCTTCTACACACCAAGAGTGACGCAAAGCGCATTTCTGAACAATTGACCTTGGTCAAAAAAAATAAAAGCCGCAATATCGCTTAACCATTGGTATGGATGGTTGCATTGACTGGATATTGGTTCGAAAAATATAATTGACGTGCAAATTAATCGCATGGGGGAAAAAGACCCCCAGTGTGTAAGGACCTTAAATTGTGAGGGACACATTCATGTATTCTTTCATTCTTTTGATAAACATTTGATATTTGTACTGTATCATTTTATAGAATTTCAAAGTTAAAAGCCCCACATTTGTAGCTTCAAATGGCTTCCTTTCTGAAACTGGAGGTGCTTTAAAAACACATTGCTCCATAACTTCTGACAATGACTGATATGGTTGTATTTAGGAGGACCCTGACTACACACTAACCCAAAATAAAGCATTTTTACTGTATCAGTTTAAAGAAATTCAAACTTAAATTCACACATTTTTACTTTGAAATGACTTTAAGTTTAATACTTTGGGTGCTTTAAAAACACATTGCTCCATGAGTTCAGTCTTAAGGTCCTTACACATCAAGAGCGATGCGAATATACGGCACAAAATTGTGATGCGAGTTTTGACCCACCTGTTAATTACAGCTACAGATGTGTACACATTGGAAGCGAATTTCTGAAAAATCGACCGTGGTTCGAAAAAATAAACACTGCAATAACGCTCCGCGAAACTTCGCCGTTGGTATGCACGGTTGCATTGACTGATATAGGTTCGGAAAATATTATTGACGTGCAAATTAATCGCACGAAAGAAACGCTCCCGATGTGTAAGGACCTTTAGGGTTAGGGTTAATCAGATCAATCATGCTTACTGTGGTGCGTACTCAGTCACCCCCCCCAGAGGCCTTCTGAGCCAGGCGACTGACACGTTCTCGCTCAATAGTGGACCAATTTCAAACATTTCTGTTCTGATCAGTCACTTAGACACAAAAAGTTAGGAAAAAAGGGCCAGGTTGAAAAATACAGAAATAACTATTATTTCTGTATTTTTTTTATTATTATTATTTATTATTTCTGTTTCTTGACACCCCCCTCCCCCTCCCCCTTCCAGAGGAACGCTGTGGGCTTCAACACAGATCCTCCTAACGGAACACAGACTGGTAAAACAGCTTCTTCTTCATCTGCAGATCCACTTCTTTGTGTTCCTGTCTTCTCTCACACTTCACATCACTTTGTCCCACTGAATCAAATCCCCTCACCTCACTCTTAATTTGATTAGCAGGCATCCAGCACTCACTGACTCTTTCATTTCTTATCCCTGGGTACTCGCAATTTGGATAAAAGAATTTAAGCTTTGTCTACTTTTGACGCTCACTGAAAGTCGGCCTGAGATGGAGAGTGGACTCTGACCCAGTGGGGGAATGCTGCCTTGGCTTCAGTGTGTTGTATTTGCTCTTTGGGGGTCTTGGAGTTCAGACTTGAATAGCAATGAAGAAAAACAAATCTGAGACATTCTTCTCTTCGAAAAACATTTAAGCATTTATTTGAATGATTAACGTATTCCAGATAAAAAAATCCATTCCAGTGTACTGCAATGCATTTGTGCAACTTCTATAGAATAGAATAGCAAAATGACCACAATGGGAATTGTCAAATAAACTAGCCTAAAACTGAAGTAAATTGGACAAACGGTTCTCGAAATATGCAAAGGACACACACACACACTCAGAGACAGAGATTCCTGGAATGAGTTGATGCCATGCCTTGCCATTAGCCACTAAAATAAAGCTTGTTAAACATTTTGTCAAAGAGAAAAGTGCCTTCCATTTGTCTTTGTTGTTTTTCTTCATTGCTGGAAAATGGAAATGTTTCCTCTCTGTTTATTGTCCTGTGTCCTCCCCTTCTCTGCTCTGAAATGTCTCTGTAATCTCCTCTGTGTGGCAGACTCCTGTGTTGTGATGGAGCAGAAGGATGAAGCAGGGCAGCCGATTGACTCACAGTGTGGCCTCCAAACCCAGCCGGGCCAGGCCGGGCTCTGCGAGTGAGTGTTCACCATAGATAGATTGACTCACAGTGTGGCCTCCAGAGCCGGGCCGGGCCGGGCCGGGCCGTCCGAGTGAGCTCACCATCGACTGTTGAAAAAAGATGGGCGTAGTGAATGTCATGTCACCCATTGGTTCGTGGACTCCTTTGATTTGAAGCCTGCAGTTTGTCATTTTGGCCACTGCCATCTTGGTTGGGAGCTGTCTTGAGCCGTTTTCACACGTGCGCTTTATACCGGGAAATGACCAGAAAGCGGTGTAATGCCTTCATGTGTGAAAGTTGTTTTCCGGTATAAGCGCGACCCCGTCATCGCGGACATTTCACCACTTTGGAGGTTGTCACAAGGGCGCTATGTCTGCTTCATGTGTGGGCGTGCAGATTTCCCCCCTCCCCTCTCTGCTCGCTCTCTGGCCAGTCCTTCAGTCAGCAGCCCGACACACAGGACACAGCGAAAATGGCAGCGGCTTCTAGTCTGAAGCCGCCCAACGCTTGTTGAGAAAGCAAATGCACGAAGCGAAATGTGGAAGTATTTTGCTTACTTACGTTGCTGACAGCGAAGGCAAGCCCGGACACATCAAACGAAGCCAGTCTGTAAAAAGTGCTTCAACGCGACGCAGGTGAACGGATAAACATCGAACCAGCCAGGCTATTTCTCTCAGACACGGATCCCAACTTCTTCAAATATTTCAGTTCAAAGACTGGTTAGCGAATGTGAAGGATACAACATACATGCCCTCTTAAGTCAAACGAGTGTGATTTATTGTGTGACAAGCGAACTTATTTCACCATCGGTGTTTTGCCGATCCCCAAAATAATGACGATTCCCCATCCAAGTGCACACGTCACTCCCCACCCGCTCTGCAGTGCCCCCCCCCGACCCCCCTCAAATACAGGTTATTTGACGGCTATATATTCACAATGTGAGCCCTCAGGTGTGAAGGGAAATTCCGGGAAATGGCCGATATTGATTTACAGGCAATGTTCCTGTACGCATGTGTGAAAACGGCTTTGGTTAGGTTTCCCATTCCCACAGAGCTGCCTTCTTCTATTTGTCCATGAGCTGCCATGAGATCACTGGACAGGTGACTTGTTAATCACGCCCCCAAACATAGTCTATTTTACTCATGAATAGTATTACTCTAAATGGGGCCATAGTTTACTAAATGAACACCATGCTGTAATGAAGAAGACATGAAACTAGCGATTGAGCACATGAACTCATTAAGAAAGTGTTTACTGATGGATTGATTGATTGATTGATTTTTATTTATGTGTCATGCACCCTACTGTATGGTGCCCAACCCTCATGGGTTTACAAGACACACAAAAATACACCACAATAAACCAGCGCCACAGTGGTACATTTAAGTTAACACAAGTTGCAAGTCAACATACTGCTCAAACAACAAAACAGATAATTACATCACTTTCTAAACAAAATGTTCTGGCTTTGCTCCCATGCCTGACAAATACAATTAGCTATGAAGAAGGTTCCTTTTTTTTAAACACAACTCAAGTTTCTCATAATCATCCAACTCAGAAAAACTGAGGCCATAAATCAAGTGAGACGTAGGATCTCTTTTTTTTTTACTACTTAGTCAACATTAGAAACAAAGCAGGTTTAAGGCACTTCTGCATTAGCTTCATTTGTCAGCTGCAGTGGTTGGCCCTTGGTTGACGCTCGAGCAAACCAACACACACACATCTATCCTTCAAATATCTCTCTGTTCTCTGATGGATCTGTGCCACCGCCGCTTTAGGGCTGGAAGGTGACAGGAAGGATACAGCAGACAGATTGAGGCTTCAGGGCTGGAAGGTGACAGGAAGGATACAGCAGACAGATTGAGGCTTCAGGGCTGGAAGGTGACAGGAAGGATACAGCAGACAGATTGAGGCTTTAGGGCTGGAAGGTGACAGGAAGGATACAGCAGACAGATTGAGGCTTTAGGGCTGGAAGGTGACAGGAAGGATACAGCAGACAGATTGAGGCTTCAGGGCTGGAAGGTGACAGGAAGGATGCAGCAGACAGATTGAGGCTTCAGGGCTGGAAGGTGACAGGAAGGATGCAGCAGACAGATTGAGGCTTCAGGGCTGGAAGGTGACAGGAAGGATGCAGCAGACAGATTGAGGCTTCAGGGCTGGAAGGTGACAGGAAGGATACAGCAGACAGATTGAGGCTTCAGGGCTGGAAGGTGACAGGAAGGATGCAGCAGACAGATTGAGGCTTTAGGGCTGGAAGGTGACAGGAAGGATGCAGCAGACAGATTGAGGCTTTAGGGCTGGAAGGTGACAGGAAGGATGCAGCAGACAGATTGAGGCTTCAGGGCTGGAAGGTGACAGGAAGGATGCAGCAGACAGATTGAGGCTTCAGGGCTGGAAGGTGACAGGAAGGATACAGCAGACAGATTGAGGCTTCAGGGCTGGAAGGTGACAGGAAGGATGCAGCAGACAGATTGAGGCTTTAGGGCTGGAAGGTGACAGGAAGGATGCAGCAGACAGATTGAGGCTTTAGGGCTGGAAGGTGACAGGAAGGATGCAGCAGACAGATTGAGGCTTTAGGGCTGGAAGGTGACAGGAAGGATGCAGCAGACAGATTGAGGCTTCAGGGCTGGAAGGTGACAGGAAGGATGCAGCAGACAGATTGAGTGGAAGGTGACAAGAAGGATGCAGCAGACAGATTGAGAGTCAGTGAAGTCCCGGCTGTGTTGGCTCTCTCTCACCCTGTCCTTTCTGTCTGCAGGAAGCACTACAAAGAGTACCTGGTGAGTCTGATAAACGGCCACACACTGGACCCTGCGCCGCTCTACGACCCGACGGAGCTGACCGTGGCCTGCGACAGGTACCAGGTGGAGCGGACCAGAGCGGAGACCGAGGACGACAACGCTTACCACGCTCGACTGCTGCAGGTCAGACACTCTGCTCTCTTCTGTTTGACACATTATTCAGTTGGGAGACAAGGAACTCAAAATCTGGATGATCAGATCATCCGGGATCATCCTCCCACGTGCTACGTCCTGCCACTGAAATTCCTCGCTGTGAGGTGAAAAGAAGCGGCTGGTGACTGCACAATGCACATGTATCGGAGGAAGCATGTGCTAGTCTACAAGTCTCCCCAGATAAAATGTGTGGGGGGGGGGGGGGGGGTCATATGAACAAGACTAAACAACCGATGACTGTTAAATTCTAGCACTTTCAGGGGATGTATCATAAGAGGTGAGCACCTTCTTCTAGTATAGGGCAGTGGTTCTCAATGTGGGGTCCGGGGACACAGGGGGTCCTTGAGGGGGTTCTAGGTTGTCCTCAGGAAATTGTTGACTTCACCATTATTTAATTTCCACGATGTGAACACAATTAGCACGAAGAACGAATGGTTTGATCATAGTTTCTCTGTTATCTCTACTAGTCTCTCCCCAGACTCAAATATTACGTTGAATCGCTGCACTCTCCGCATACTACATAAATGAGTCTGTGCCACTTCACACAGCCACAGCTTGTTATTTGAGGGCGGGAGTAGGGGTTTGGAATTGAATGAGTGACAGGTTGTAGCAATGAGAGGGTGGTTCGAAATGCTCGATATGTTGCAGAAGACAGTTAGATGGGCAGTCTCAGGGTCTCAGGGTTGGCCTCCCTGATCACAGTCATTACTGATTGGTGAAGGGTGAATGCACCACACTTGCCAATCACTGGCCAAGATTCCATTCCCAGTTTGGTGAGAGGAGTGTCCCAGACCCAGACAGAGATCTGCAGCATGCAGTAACATAGTGTATCAGTGTAAGAACTCTCATGGGTCTGGCGTTGAGACTATCTCTCTACTTACAATACAGACAGTCATGGGATTCTGGACAAAATCTTATCTAACAATAAAAATATTATTTTGCGTCTGTGTGGTCCTAATGTGGACTATATTAGTGATATGAAAAAGGTTGAGAATCACTGTTCGAGAAGGCAACGAGTTATCTTTGTCAGTGTTTCTATGAGATTTGGTCATTCCAGACTCACAAGATGTTACTTTGGAGTTTATTAATCTTATAACGGTGAAGCAGATTCAGTATTCTTGAGTTCTATTTCATCCCTGCTGACCGCCAGAGGCGGTGCTTAAGCACTGAATATTCCCCTTCGCGCATGCGCAGTTCGAGTATTGTATACCAACAATGTCACCTGTGACCCCCTGGATGACCGGACCGAGGTTATATCTTCCGGTGTCATCAGGGATCATTTCCTTTTCAACTTCTCGCGCGCAGAGTGCTTTTGAAAGCATTACGAGATACTTCATATTAAAACGTACATTCCGTTGCTAGTAGTTCCGCGGTCGTTGTTGGTCGGAGCAGCGAACGTTCGCCCTCCAGGAGCTGCGACGGAAATATCTTCCTCGTATGAGAGGAGTTATTTTTTGTTCAGGTGGACGCTGCGGCGTTCTTTCGCCGGTAAGGCAGTGTTTTCCACTTCCCTCTCCGGACAAGGTGAGGTGACTTCATAATTGTTTGCAAAGCTGTATCTTCAACGATACCTACTGCTGCAGACTTGCCGGTGAGTGTTGCGTGGCGCAGCCTCCTCCCGGCATTACAAGTGTGGGGGTTGCGTTAGCGCTTCCCGGTTGTTATTGGTTATCGTTATTGTTATGTAACTTGAATAAACCTCTGTTGGGGAAGGCTGCGTGCGCGCTCCCTCTTCCCAGCATATGGCCTCATTTTGTCATTAACGTTATAGCTTCAGCGCTATGATGAGTGTTTTTTCGTTGTAAGAGTGGTTAAAAAAAATAAATAAAAAAAAAATAGCCTCTGCTGGTGTAGGCAGCGTACGCGCTCCCTCCCCCCAGTATATGGTCTCATTCTGTTCACTAACGTTATAGCGTCAGCGCTGTGAGTAGTGTTTTCATTTTGAATGAGTTTAGATGTTGTTTTGTTTGGTATAACCACTGCTAGTGACAGTAATATTAATTAATATATATATTCATTAATTACATTGTGTGTATATATATATACTGTGTAGGAGTAAGCCTCTGCTGCCTGCTGGTATAGGCAGCGTACGCGCTCCCTCCCCCCAGCATACAGCATCTACAGTAGGGACCAGTTGCGTCCGCGCTCTGGGCTAACTGTGAAGGGTGTGCATTAGACGGTGTGGCGGTGTTACTAACTGGTGCCACCATGATGGATAATGCACATTATTGCACATCCTGTGAGGCTCCTCTGCAGCCAGAGGATGGCCATGATCTCTGCCCCGCGTGCCTTGGTCCTGTGCACCTGAGGGAGGCACTGTCGGACAATCCATGCATGAACTGCAGCTACATGCCTAGGGCAGTTAGGGCTGTCAGACTGGCAGAGCTGGAACACCCAATGGGCGAAGGTGACATCCCCCCATCGGGCCAAGTGTCTCCGCTCCAACGTAGGAGCTCTAAGCGTCTGGCTGAGGCCGCTGCGGGTGGACCCTCCAAGAAAAAGACGAAGTCTGACCGCAGTGGGCTGTCATCAAAGGTGGAGCAGCTGTCCGCTGAGCTGGCCCAGATGAGGTCCATGCTCATGGCTCACCAGCCTGGTGTCCCTTCAGAGCCGGCGCTTGCCCCAGAGGAGGATACACTCTCCCTGGCAGCTTCTGCGACTCACTTTCGTGATTATGGGGAAGACTCATTGGATGGGGTCTCCCGGGCCTCAGGGCCGGGCTCCCATTCCTCCGCTCACAGTTCGCTGGCTGAGACGGAGGACCACCCCATGCGTACGGTCATGCGCAGGGCGCTAGATCACCTACGCATGGACATACCGCAGCAAGCGGAATCGGCTCCCGCAAGCGCCTTCTTCAGGCGCAGGCCAGCCTCCACTGCCTTTGAGGTCCCTCACTCAGTGGACTACATAAGGGAGTTGCAGGCCTGTTGGAGGGACACTGGAGCTTGCTCCCGTCTCTCTGCTGATGGTCGAACCCTGGCAGCCATGCACGACACGGCAAGAGTTGGCCTGGATCATATGCCAGCTATGGAGCCTGCCATCGCATCCCTCATTGTTTCCCCCGATGAGGCTCTGCGAAGGGATGCTAGGTGCCCCCGACCCCAGTGTCGGATGACTGACGACCTTCTCACAAGGGCTTATGGTGCGGGAGCTCGGGCCGGTCGTATAGGCAACTCCCTGTCACACCTCATGCTCGCCCTCTCTGCTTCACTACAGGAGGGCAATGTGAATGCTGACTCCGTGGCCTTCTGTGATGCGTCACTGGAGGCGTTCGGCCTTATGTCCAGGGAAATTGGACGAATGATGTCCATCCTGGTCCAAACTCGTCGCCAAGTCTGGCTTTCACAGTCTAATTTGACTGAGGCGTCGAGGAGGACTCTCCGTAGCCTCCCAGTGGAGCCAGGAGAGATGTTCGGGTCAGCGGCACAGGAAGCGCTGGAACGAACCATCCAGGCTGGGCAGACCAGGCAGCAGCTGGCAGGTCTTCGCCGTATGCCTCCGCCCACCAGGCCCAGGGGCCCCTCGGCTGCTCCCCGAGCCCGCTTTCCACCACCAGAGCACATCAGTAGCCGTCGTGAACCTCAGCAGTACACGCAGAGGCGGGGCCGTGACTTTCGGCCCTCCAATCGGCCTCGGGCCCCGGATCCTGTCCGTCCCCCCTTCAGGGCCCCTAGGGGCCGGCGGGGCGGACATTGAAGCCGCGGGGCCGGCTGTCGGATATTTTTTCCATCAGCAGCTCAGGTACTGGGCTGCTCATGCTTCAGACCCGTGGGTGGTTGCCACCTTAACCCACGGGTACAAGCTTCAATTCCGACGCCGGCCCCCAACATCCAGCCGGGTCAAAATTACCATCATAAACGACCCGGTGAAAGCCATAGCCTTAGACCAGGAGTTGGCTGCCCTCCTGGCCAAGGGCGCCATCGAGGCTGTAGACCCTCTGTCGCACCCCAGGGGGTTCTACTCGACATACTTCCTCGTGCCGAAAAAGACTGGCGGGTTTCGTCCAGTCTTGGACCTGAGGGAACTCAACAAGTTCATGAAGGTCATGCCCTTCCATATGTTGACCACGGCAGACGTTCTGCGAACTGTAGCCCGTGGAGAGTGGTTCACATCCATAGACCTGAAAGACGCTTATTTTCATGTCCCCATTGCCCATCAACACCGGCAGTTTCTGCGCTTTGCCTATCGAGGCCACCACTGGCAGTTCAGGGTGCTGCCATTCGGGCTCTCTCTCTCCCCACGGGTGTTCACGAGATGTGTGGCAGCGGCGCTTGCACCTCTGCAGTCTCAGGGCATGAAGGTCCTTCCGTACCTAGACGACTGGCTGGTCTGCGCACCATCCCGAGCTCAAGTGGCCCAAGATACAGGGTGCCTCCTGTCCCACGTGTCCCACCTAGGACTCAAGGTAAATATGGAAAAGAGTTGTCTAGAACCATCTCAGACCACAACCTTCATTGGGTTAGCATTAAACACTGTTACTATGACAGCCTGTCCGTCCCCACACCGTGTGGACGACATCCTACGCCTTCTTCCCTTGTTCCAAAGGGGAAGACTGTTGCCCTATGTCACGTTTCTTCGGCTCTTGGGCAAACTGACATCCATCGCAGCTGTTGTTCCGCTGGGCTTGCTGTCGCTGCGCCCCCTGCAGAGGTGGCTGAACGGCTTCCGCTTGGACGCCAAGCGGCACAGACACAGAAAGGTCAGAGTGGCACAGCAGTGTCTCCTCGCCCTAGCCCCGTGGAGGGACGGGGCCTATATGGCAAGGGGGGTCCCTATGGGCTCCATCCCGTCCCGCAGGGAGACTGTCACCACAGATGCCTGCCCCGCAGGATGGGGTGCAGTGTGGCAGAGCAGGACGGCTCGCGGGCAGTGGTCTGGGGAAGACCGCGCCGGACACATCAATGTGCTGGAGCTGCGAGCAGTGCACCTAGCTCTCAAGAAATTCCTGCCATACCTGAGAGGCAGGCACGTCCTCATTCGGTCAGACAACACCTCGACCGTCTATCATATAAACCATCAGGGGGGAACCAAGTCTGCACGGCTGCTGCAAGTGTCAAGGGACCTCCTGACATGGGCGGCCCCCCGCCTGATCAGCCTACGGGCAATATATCTACCGGGAGAGCAGAACCACTTGGCAGACTTCCTCTCCCGTCAAAAGCCTCCATCAGGGGAGTGGTGCCTCAACCCAGAGGTGGTGCACACAGTCTGGAGCCGCTTCGGCAGAGCAGAGGTGGACCTCTTCGCCTCAGAGGTGTCGACTCACTGCCCTCTATGGTTCTCCTTAGCGGAGACAACCAGCCCTCTGGGCCAGGATGCACTGGCTCATCCTTGGCCAGAGGGTCTTCTATATGCCTTCCCACCGCTTCCTCTGATTCGGCTAGTACTTCAGAGAGTTCTTCAGGAGGGGCACAGGATTCTGTTGGTGGCCCCCTTCTGGCCAGGGAGGACATGGTTCCCTTTGCTGCACAGACTCTGTCGCAGCGCTCCATGGCGCCTCCCCGACAGGAGAGATCTCCTGTCCCAACTGGAAGGTCAGATCTGGCATCCCAATCCCCAACGCCTCCAGCTGTGCGTTTGGCTGCTGGAGGGCCCGAACCACTACTCAGCAGCTGTGTAGACCCTGTCAGGCATACTATAATGAATGCAAGGGCGCCATCCACTCGTCTGCAGTACGACAACAGATGGAAGCTGTTTTACAACTGGTGTATGGGTCGGAGCGAGGACCCAGTACATTGTTCTGTGCCTACTATCCTTGAGTTCCTGCAGTCCCTCCTGGACAAAGGCCGGGCTCCTGCTACTCTGAAGGTGTACATAGCGGCAATATCGTGTCGACATGCCAGAGTCGACAATGGCACAGTGGGGAGCCACAGTCTGGTGTCCCTCTTCCTGAAGGGGGCTCAAAGGTTGCATCCTCCAAGAGCCCCGAGAATCCCGGCATGGGACCTTCCCCTGGTGCTGGATGCTCTAGGCAGGCCTCCCTTTGAGCCCTTGGCACAGGCGGAGCTAAAGTGGGTGTCATGCAAGACTGCATTCCTCCTGGCCATTACCTCAGCAAAGCGGGTCAGTGAGCTGCACGCCCTGTCTGTCAGTGTCTCATGTCTGAGGTGGAACTCAGATGGCTCGGGGGTCACTCTGTGGCCAAACACAGCATTCCTCCCTAAGGTGCTGTCGCACTCACACCTCAACCAGCCAATACGGCTTGCACGATTTGACCCCCCACCAGGAGAGAGGGGGGACAAGAGGGAACTGCTGTGCCCAGTGCGGGCCCTGAGAGCCTATATTACAGCTACCATGTGCATTCGACAGTCAGAACAGCTCTTCCTCTGTTATGGTGGCCCTAACAAAGGTTGCGCTCTCTCCAAACAGCGTCTGTCCCACTGGATTGTGGACGCTATCAGCTATGCCTATGGGGCGAGTAACCGCCTCCTGCCATCCGGCGTGAGGGGCCATTCTACCAGGAGTGTCTCCACATCATGGGCGGCCCTGAGAGGGGTATCCCTGGGGGACATATGTGCTGCTGCCTCATGGGCGTCACCAGACACTTTCTCCAGGTTCTACCGGGTGAATGTTGCCACTCCCCATCCACTGGGCGTGGTCCTGGTGCCAGAATCCTCTGATTCTACTCATTGAGGTGGGTACTCAGGATTCCTCGTGACTTTGCTGGTATAAGTCATTCAGTGCTTAAGCACCGCCTCTGGCGGTCAGCAGGGATGAAATAGAACGAAAGTTACGTATGTAACTACGGTTCTATGAATCCCGAATGACCGCCAGAGCGCTCTGTCACTCAGAATCCTCGTGTGCTCGCGAGAAGTTTCTGTAGGAAATGATCCCTGATGACACCGGAAGATATAACCTCGGTCCGGTCATCCAGGGGGTCACAGGTGACATTGTTGGTATACAATACTCGAACTGCGCATGCGCGAAGGGGAATATTCAGTGCTTAAGCACCGCCTCTGGCGGTCATTCGGGATTCATAGAACCGTAGTTACATACGTAACTTTCGTTTTATACACTTTTAGTGTTTAAAATAGTGTATAAAATAGCTGCACTCCCTGGTCATAGAGTGCAGCTATTTAACAATGTATGCAAAAAAAGAAAAAATACAATTTATTTGGTTTTGGTTTTTCACATTAAAATTCGACCATGTAGAGAACATGGTTGTCACACTGTTTATACGGTACGCATGTAGATTGAAGTTAATTCATAACGAAACCTACAGTGTGCTTATGTCACCATCTATTACCCTGGTACTACCAATTTCAACCAATAATGTCACGACATGACAGCTGTCAATCAATCTTCATGGCTAGAAGAAAATTCCAAGCAGGCAACATAGCTGTCTACAGTTACATGGGCAAACTTGGCTATCCTATAAATGTTAATATACTTAGCCAATAAGCATGTAACATGTAAAATTAAACGGGGGGGGGAAATTACTTAATTTAATGTAGATGCAAAGGACATGTAATTGGCTCGTTAAATCGCATTCCGGGAATATCGCTATTTATGGTGCTGCTTCGTATAGTGTTGAAACATCAGGCTCAACTACAGATCAGCACCCCTAAATAAGGTTTGAGAGTCAAAGTTCGTTAATCTGTGTTGCTTTTGTTTCAAATATTTAATATTCAGGACTTTATCCCTGGTAAACCCCCGGACCCCCCCTTCCCCCCTCACAGAAACTGGCGGACGTTCCTCTTGGAGAGAGAGTTCCTCGAAGCAGAATGAATGAAGAATGAAGATTCCTGGCCTGAGCTAGCCTGGTAAAAACCTGATCACGCGACCTCACATTCTGTTTCACTCCACGGGTCAGTTTGGACTTCTAGCCACTCACAACCATTTCCTGGAATTACAGTATATAATTGGGCCAATCAGAGCCGCTGCTGGAAAAACATTAATGGCGTCTCCCGGAGCAACGATCGGTAACGTTAACATTAGTAAACACAGCCTTATGTGCAGTTATTGCAGAAATAGACTCAACAAGACCATCTTGCAATGGGATCACACCAGGTGCAAGCCTGCAACTTAAAAACAAGAAAATGACCGCAAATATGCTATCACAGGTGTAAATGAATGTGTATTAATTTAATAAATAATAATAATAGTAACGATAATAATATGGATATGAACGCTTGCTTGTTGCTAGGCAACTGGAGCGGCGCTTTGTCACACAGAGTATGGGCAGGAACAGCTAGTGACACAGGAATAGGCTAGGCAGTCCCATTTAGCAGCGCTTGGTTCCAGCCGGTCCCAGCCTTCGCAGTCCACAAATGGCCTATGGAGGGCATGGCCGCTGAATTGAGACACAGCTATAATCTGCCATGCATAAGCTACTGTATATCCTTAGGGGAGCAAGTGGGCAATGTTTGTCTTTCCATTTTTGTCCCATCCCACTGATGATGTCACAATATCTGACATCAGTGATGTCATCAGTGAAATCATCTTATGACATCACTGATGATGTCATAGGCATTGTGACATCAGTTATGTCATAAGCATTGTGACATCATCAGTGACAGTGATGTCATCAGTGATGCGAAGTTGGGCAATTGTGCGCTGCGCATGCCAATAGAGCAGGCGATTGTGCTCTGCGCATGCTAATAGAGCAGGCGATGCGTGCGGCGAGCCCGATACCCTAGTTTTCTATAACAACTAAAATCACATAAAACGTTGCTGCCCTTGCTGCGCATAGAAGGAATCCAATTTCAATCCAATGGCTCTCACCAGATACGACGGTCGGGTGATAAAAAGTTAATATTGCTGTTTTACTTGAAACAAACTAAGTTGTGTATAAAATGATAAGGCTGAACTTGTGGGTGGGGGAGGGCAGATTGTTTTTTTGTTTTTTTTTACAGGTGCAGGGGGAGGGCAGAGATAAAATAATATAAATGCCAGGGAGGGCAGTTTATTTTTTAATGATATAACATATGTTAACCCACCCCACTCCACGTTTCATGACTGCATCTTGCGTGGTTTTGACACTGTGGTGTTCGCAAAATCGTGGGGGGGGGGCTTGCTCGGCATTTATTTATTGGGTGCATGTTCATCAACATATTACAGGGATAATAATGACATTTTAATATTCCCACTCATTGTTTAGACCAATACCCCAATTCCCTCCCCCCACCTTTTCCAAAACTGAAACATTGCACACAGTTGTATCCCTTATACATTCTAACAAACTCTCCCTATTTGAGGAGTACCAGTGAAGCAGAGCAATAAGAAGAAGAGAGTAGAAAAACAAAAAGTAAAAAGGTCTAGTAGTCAGGCGGTAAGACCTCCGAACTCGACCTTCATTTTTATATCAACTACACACCCGTAAAGTTTCGTCACTGCATCTTGCATGCTTTTGACGCTGTCGCACTGACAAAATCTGTCCACAGATATATAAACAACACACACACAGACTCTCGAGGTGAAAACAATACCAGCCTGGTAATAACAAAATTAAACAAGAACAAGAACAAGACTATGCACCAGCAGAGTTTCGCGGCCAAAGAGACGTTTTTGTCTGTCAAGGCACGTACTCGCACCACTGAAATCGCTGTGGGTGGCTAGAAGTCCAGACTGATAGAGCAAAACAGAATGTGAGGTCACATGATCAGGCGCCTGTACCATGAATGGAGATAAACAGATCCAGGATCTGCCTCCTTGATCTGGTTTGACTTAACCAGACAATCGCAATCGAGCTAAACGAAACCACGAAGGTGGTTATCAGCTGGGTCTGTCAATTTAGGATTTCATTATCCAGCTCTGAGCTTGTGCACATGAAAATGCTTGTGCACAGGAGTTCGTGCCCATGAAAGAGGCGTGGTTTGTAACAATTACCCAATCACAATGCAATATGTACAGCTCCAGATTTTACAGTGCCTATTTCCTCATTCATTCAAAGTGCACATCAAAGTGTATTAATTAGCGGAGCTTTACTGTATGTCAGAATCAAAATCTGCATTGGATAGTAGTCTGTCACTGAAGGAAAGTTACCGCTAAGTTACCACTTTTATTCACATCAGTCATTTGTTTTCTTTGTACAGCAGTTTCTGCCTCCACACAGCAGCTTATAAACTCAATAAAACCTACATGTCTTTTTTGCAAGTGGAAGTAATGTGTAATCTCAGTCTAAATTTTTACAAAATCCGTAGGCCTATTTAGACCAACAATTTAGAAATGTAGGCTCAATTAATAATTATCTCTATCACTCATGATGTATTTGGTCGCACTGATGGAATAATTCCTATAATACCAAATTAATACAAAATAAGGATAGTAAAAAAAAAAGCTGCTGAACTGAATCAACACGGTCCAGGCATAGTTTTCATTGATAAAATTACCCTATTTTGTGGTCACATATTGGCAGCAGAGTTGCATGCAGGACTAATGCTGGAAAAAATATGAAGATTTCAATCACATCATACAGGTGAAAAGCAACACAGTTGCAGCTGCAAAATGCAGGAGTAGCCTGTATATCTGTGTGTAGGCTATCCCATTAAAATGCTTAGATGTAGGCTATTCTGGCGTATATGACATGTCAGCCTCAGCTCCGTTGCGGACATGGCACCTTGGTGCCCTTTGTTGACGTTTATGGTAACCTTTTTACGCCAGTGATTTAGTGATATTTCTCCATGCACCGTTCAGCTGCAATCGGCGGGGTCAAACGTAGCTACTTGGGAGAAAATTCAAATGAATAAATATAAAAACATATTCCAAAGTGGTAAGTAGGTTTAATTTAATTATGTACAAGTGCAATGCTTCAGTCCTCGATTAATTCAACAGGAGCCATGTTGTTTTTGGGATTTTCATTTGAATGCAATCTATTTTTCATATGGATCATATATGAATGGTGACTCGCTGTTTCCAGAGAGCTGATTGGTCAGGTGGGTCTTTCATGGGTTTTGATCTTATCCTCTGAACTTAACCTGCCCAGGAACAGGTTAACCGTTCAGCATAAGTTGCCATTGTGATCTATCTCAGTAAGAAGTGAACTAATGTCGTAGCACAGCAAACCCAGAGTTAAACCTGAAGTTACCTCGCTATGCCACTAATCGTGCTTTGTGGTACAGGCCCCAGGATGGTTTTACCAGGCTAGAATGTCACATCAAACCTGTCAGATTTTGTTGTTGTGCGATATATTCAGCCATATTGCATTTTTGGTGTTTTATCAGCTGCTGGTCTTGTTTTTCCTCTGCAATATTTACAGATTAAGGTTGGTTCCTTCAGCCTGCTAAACCCATCCTGATAACTTGACCTCACATTCTTGTGTGTTCAAGTTATCACCAGGTTTTACCAGGCTAGGTTCGTTTTACCTGCTCATTGTAAGGATAAACTCTGGTTGTGAAGAAACACAACTGTTGGAAAGTTGGTATTGTTGGTATTATCACCATTATGGTTTTCATGTTCCGCTTCGACTATTCTGTCCATGTTCAACCTGATTTGTGTTTTGGAAATTAAAATCATCTCCTGAAGTTCAATATTAAATATCTAGAATACATGTATGTAGGGACCGTGTGGTTTAAGTTTTGTCATTTTGTTTGATATCGTAATCAGATATGTTGCTGTTCCGCTTTTGATAATGATGCATATTTCTGTCTGGAAACAAGTTTCTTGATGTCATTAAATGCTTCATTTGTTTTAAATGTGGATTATTAATTTTTTTCATATTTTATTTTATAATTTTCAGAACATAGAAAACAAAAACAGGCTCAGACAAAAAACAAAAACATACATATACCAACATTAATATTACAAAACAGCGCTACCAGCTGCATCAAGTTCCCATGTGCTTGTAAGAAATGTGCATGGAATCCCATGCAAGGGGTCCATGAGAAGTCAGCTGAGCAAGTTACTTGTCGTTCTTAACCTCATTTAAGTAGTCTAGAAATGGGTCCCAGATGATTGTGAATTTCCTACATGAATTGGTCCTCAGGAACCAAAATCTTTCCATATGTATAACAGATAGTCTGTCAGCCACAGCTGAAAAGAAGGTGGAGAGGGGGACTTCCACTCCTTCAAAATGAGTCTTGGCGATAGTCGTCCCCTGTGTCAGAGACTGTTGTATAGCCGTAAGGAGGAGCAGAGAGGACTCTGAGCAGCCGAAGATGGCGAGCTCCGCCTCCGGCTGAAGGGTCACTTTATAAGCCTTAGAGTACCAATCAAATATTTTGGCCCAGAATCCAGAGAGTGAAGGACAAAACCAAAAAGCATGGGACAATGTACCCTCTGACACCCGACACCTATCACATAGTGGTGAGACAGAAGGGTAGATCTTGTGCAACCTGGACTTTGAATAATGAAGACGATGAGTGACCTTAAATTGGATCAGTTGGTATCTGCTGTTAACTGAACAGAGCTGTAAATGTGGATTTGTTGACTGTCATTTATTTTGCATGGTGTGCTTGATTGAAAGGCTCCAGGCGGGCTCCTAAACTCATGAAAAAAGGGGGTGCAGGGGTCCTTGAGGGGGTTCCAGGGGTCCCCAGCAGATTATTTTCACTAGAATTCCAACCATACTGTAAGTAACAATTGGGAGAATTTTGGTATTTTCTGACAGGGAAAATCTTCATTATAAACAAATAACTAACCTGTTTTAAAGTCTTTTGATACCATCACACGATCTTTGAATGAGCACAAATTCAATCATACTGTAATGTAATTATGAAACAACCAACAAATTATGTGACCCAACTTTTTTGCCGATGGCCGATTGCAGTCAACAAGGCCAAGGATATATCGGTGTAACCCAAGTAACAATGACAGAATGTAGGACTCTTTTCTTCATGAGTTTCATACACTTACTTTCTGTTATAAAACATCTACAAGTGTGATGACCCTCCCACTCTCCTGGCTGTCTTGCAGGAGCCTGGTGTTTGGCCCGTTAGGCTGAGGCTGATTGGGTGAAACCTGGAGCCTTTAGGCCGATTTTCTACCAGCTTTGTATCATTACAAAACCCTAGTATACACAAATGAACAATGTTTAACTTCTCTCTATCTTGCCTGGACCGAGAGCTCCCCGTTCATTCACAGAACTTCCTGGAACAAATGACTCATTTGGTGCAGGAAGTTCTGCAAGTGAATGAGAGCAATAATGATAGTGACACGGACACCATGACAAAACTGCTCCAAATGACATCATTTGCACTAGGAAGTTCTGTGAAGGAACGGCGAGGACTCGGTCCAGGCAAGATGGAGGGAAGTTAAACATTGTTCATTAAATGAATAATGTTTAAAGTAGAGTCAAGTAAAGTACCGTATACACAAATATTATGTATAGCCTACTACTGATTTTGGTATGACACAAAGCTGGTTGAAAATCGGCAAAGTGTGCCTTTAAGAAGACCTTCAGACCATTCAGACTCTCCCTCCTCACCAATGCACCTTTTGGTCTGTTCATTTGTTTAATGTAGTATGTATTGTCTAGTTATTTTTCCCTTAGTTTTAGTTCGATTATTGTTTTAACTTTTACTATGACTCCCCTCATACGTTACAACCCAGCTCAAAAAAGTAACAACTGAGGTGAGTCATACACTTACAAATCCTCAAAAAAACGACTTGAGTCCTTGTACTTGAGTACTTTCCACCTCTGACTATTTCTGCAATAGGGAACGGTTTCGAACAGGGCTATTGTTTCCATTTTGACTAAAACATTTACCACCGATAGCTTTTTTGTGATCAATTTTAATTGTTTTGTGTGTGTGTTTGATACATAAACACAGGACAACACAACAAAGCACACACAAAAAGCACATGCATAAACACTCAAATCCCCCATCCATCACAGATAGCAATTAACAGGGTTCCTCACACATTTTCATGGATAAGATTTCAAAACCTTTCCATGACTTTTCAAGGATCCATAATAGGATTTACATGTAATGTGAGGCGGTGACTCTGAATCAATACTAGCCCCATAATGTTCCGCTGTATTTCTCCGTTCCGCCGAAACAGTGCCACATAACGTCACATAACGAAATTGGAAGTATCAAGTGGTTAGGGCATTCACGACTAGTGAATTTTACTAGTCGACTAGTCGTCCCTAAAGGTAGTCGACTAGTCGACTAACCGTTTTTAATTTATTTTTAATTAATTTTTTTTTTTTTTTTTTTTTAATCTTTAAGAAAGAACATGAGGTATTTACACGACATACATGAAATATCATATCCCATATCCCCCACAAAGAACATCAAAACACAACAAAACAAAACAAGAAAACTGCATAAGATACACAATAATCCAAGAACAAACAAGACTATTGGACAAACAACCAAACAAAAACAATGCATTCAGCTCCTATCCTGATAAGCCTAATGACACTGGGGTAAAAAGTTCTTAAAGTCAAACTCTGTATGTGGTTGCCATATTTTGGGGATGTCTAAGAATCTGCCTTTGCTCTTGTAGTAAATGTTATCCAACGTATGGTAGCTTGAGAGTTCATTCCACCAGTGAACTACAGCTGGGGGATTGGATGCTTTCCAATTTAAAGCTATGCATTTCCTAGCTGCCAACAGGGCAAGATCTATGTATTTACTTTGAATGCATTGTTTTTGTTTGGTTGTTTGTCCAATAGTCTTGTTTGTTCTTGGATTATTGTGTATCTTATGCAGTTTTCTTGTTTTGTTTTGTTGTGTTTTGATGTTCTTTGTGGGGGATATGGGATATGATAGTCCATGTATGTTCTTTCTTAAAGATATAAAAAAAAAAAAAAAAATTTTTTTTTTTTTTTTTTTTTTTGCTAAAACGACTAGTCGACTACTAAGCACAGTGTCGACTAGTGGTTTTACTAGTCGACTAGTCGACTAGTCTGTGAATGCCCTACAAGTGGTTAAAACGCTCTCCTACCCGTCTCCGACATCAGATCGCAGATCCAAAGATATAATAATCTCCTTGTGGAAGCCAGTAGTATGGGCGGGGGTGTTAAAATTATATTCCTGCCTGAAACAACCGTTTAAAAGCAATCTTTCCACAGCCTGTGCCGAATTTACAGCAGGGTGTGTTTGATCTTACTGTCATGGTGCACCACTTGCATGCGGCGAGCAAACAACATTGCAGTCACATGGATACGGCGGCACAGTGATCAAATTCAGCGCACCTGGGAAGCAAAACACGTCATGAAATACTCAAACTCCCCGGTTCCTGTTGGCGCTGGGATGCTTCTCTCCTCATTTCGGCACAGGCTGTGGAAAGACTGCTTTTAAACAGTTGTTAACACAGGAATATCATTTTAACACCTCCCGCCCATACTATTGGCTTCCGCAAGGAGATTATTATATCTTCAGATCTGCAATCGGACATCGGTGACGGGTATAGAGCATTTTAACCACTTGATGCCCCCAATTCCGTTATCTGACGCTGTTTCAGAGGAATGGAGAAATACAGCGGAACATTATGGGGCTAAATACCAGAAATTATAAGTATGGACAAATAGGATTTTAGTGCTTTAGTGGCACTGCATCATTGTTGTGTTACATTATGTGGAAGGTTATCCACAGGAAGATTACTGTAACAATTTTATTACACACAAAATTCCATGGCTTTCCCAAAACTTTCAAGGATTTTACTAATTCCATTACTTTTCCAGGCCTGGAAA
Organism: Poromitra crassiceps; assembly: GCF_964638095.1. NCBI lineage: Eukaryota > Metazoa > Chordata > Actinopteri > Beryciformes > Melamphaidae > Poromitra > Poromitra crassiceps. The sequence goes on from NC_139624.1 coordinate 110,347,541, forward strand.
ACAAGATGTTGAAATTCCATGACTGTACCAGGTTTTCCATGACATTTGGAACCCTGAATAAAATGTTTACTCTCCTGTGTGGATTTTCATGTCTTTTCAAGCTTACTTTATGAACAAAACATTTACCACAGACTGAGCAATTAAATTGTTTCTCATCTGTGTGTGTTGCATCCTAGAAAAAAAACATAACTGACACATTGTTTTGAATTCATGTTTACATCAGACTATTGATACTATTATTTTCTATCCGAGAAATACTTATTGCTTAAGTTATACATTCACAAAGCTACAGAATAAGTGCTAGATCTTGCTGGAGTAAGTTGCATTTATAGAGCACTGTCCCTTTAAGAGATTCTCTAAGATCTGTGTATCTGTACAAGGTCTGTGTTTTTTTTGACAGTAGAAGAAGAAGTCGAGTGTGCTGAACAGACATGAAAATGCTTTGTAACGAACCCGAGCCTTTCTTTTATTAAATGTCAAATGAAGATGAGCGTGGAGCACGGTTCATTTTAAGGGTGCAACATGTGGACTATTCAAGACTGATTCTCACCAAAATCTTTACCACAGACTGAGCAATGCAATGGTTTCTCACCTGTGTGGACTATCATGTGTGTCTTCAAGTTTGATTTATGACCAAATCGTTTACCACAAACTGAGCAATTAAATGGTTTCTCATGTGTATGGACTATCGTGTGTCTTCAAGTATGATTTATTACCAAATCTTTTACCACAGACTGAGCCATTAAATTGTTTCCCACCTGTGTGGACTATCATCTGTCTCTTCAAGTGTGATTTATGACCAAAGGCCTTATCTTGGTACAGGCGATATCCTTTATTTGCGCTTGCGCACCTGTTTGTGTGCCTTAAGATAGCAGACCGCCTTGCGCAAGTGTCCAGGTGTTATGCTGAGTTTTGCACCCCCGCCCGGCAGCAGCTAAACGCATTCCCACCTCACGGGAGCATATTGTATTGATTTATACACAAATGTAACTGTTTAAAAGTGATATAATTGTCTGGGTAGACAATTATATCACTGTTTTTTAAGTTAAAACAGCCCCGAAATATGGTGGGGTTGCAATTCTGGATTTCTGGAATTCTGGGTATGCGGAAACGTTCACGGCACCTGCCGCAGGCACAAATTAAAGCCGTGCCAAATCATCTGCCCCCCCCAAAATGCCAGCGTAAACGGGATTTGGGCGGCCTTAAGCACCATAATTATTCACAGCACAGGTGTGGTCAGGCAATGCCAGTTCATTACATCAAACAAACCAATCAGATTCCCGTCTCGCAATCGCTGTGTGTAATTCTCTACATGCGTAATAGAGTGGACTCACTTGTGCCGAAGACAGAGAGAGATGGAGAGAGCTTATTGACAGATCGTCTGTGGTGCCAACGATCCTATGGGATAGGTGAAGGTGAATAGCCTATGTCCATTGTCCAACAGGTTTTCTCAAAATTTCCCTCTTTGCGATGTGATAAAAGTTTCTCAGTGAGTTATAGTTGATTGCCTCACTGAATTATTTGCTAATACCCAATTTTAGCAGCAGAATTTGATGTCCTGGCGTGGCAAGGCTGTGCGTAATGACATATCCAAAAGGCATTTTACTCTGCGCAGCATGGAGATTATGGTGCGCTCAAGCGCACCGGGGTATTTAGCGCGTAAGAGCTGCTTTTAAAAGCTCTTAGCGTAAAGCAATTGCGCGCTGCTGACGATAGGATAATGCCAACTATCCCCACATTTTAGCGCTGAAACACCTGGTTTGGCATGTGGCACGCCTATGTCCAGTCCAATTATAACAGGCATGTGCTTGTGCACACCCCCAATTTGCATGGCGGCAGCGTTAAACTAGCACAAAAGCTAAATTACTGCTTTTGCGAAGATAGGGCCCTAATCTTTTACCACAAACTGAGCAACTAAATGGTTTCTCGTGTGTGGACTATCATGTTTCTTCAAGTATAATTTATTACCAAATCTTTTACCACAGACCGAGCAATTGAATTGTTTCTGACCTGTGTGGATTATCATGTGTCTATTCAAGCTTACTTACTGACCAAAACCTTTACTACAGACTGAGCAATGAAATGGTTTCTCACCTGTGTGGACTATCATGTGTGTCTTCAAGTGTGATTTATGACCAAATATATTACCACAAACTGAGCAACTCAAGATTCAAGATTCTTTATTGTCATTGTCATTTGCACAACAATGAAATTGAAGTGCGTCCTCTGCAGTGTAAAAGGTTAAAAAGAGCTATAAGGACAGTCAATAAACTAAAACACATCACGTACAAATATAAATAATGTAAACAAGTCTCTGTTAGGAGAGAAAAAAATAGATAGGCTAAAAGACAAAACCATTCATACATTTCAAGTCTTTCTCCTTGCTCATTGCACATCTCCACAAAATTGCACTAAGAAAAAGCACGTCTCCACAAAATTGCACTGAAAAAAGCGGCAAAAAAAGGGCTACAAGTGCATTTATTGCTTTTGGATGGACGTACCAAACAAAGTTTTTGAACAAGTTCTTGTAGAAACATCGCAGATTCACAATATCACATATTTTAAGCCAATACATTTTATTTTTTAATCAGGCTCTAGCTAACGGCAAACAAAGAAGATTTTTTGGCGCACGTTTCCTTGGTTTACGCGGCCAAAAGTGGTGTAAAGCATGCCCGCTCAAGACTACCTGATAGGAGCTCTCTCAAAGTGCCTCACCCTGTAACAAACATATCAATATATAGCCTAGGCCCTAGGCCTAGGCCATGAGCCAGGGCGCCAATTTTGGCCCACAGGTACCATATTATGGAAACAAACTTTCATAGTGATTTTTTGCAAAGTCTACACACCCCTACTGCTAGAAAATGTGATAGCAATGCAGCAGTTGCCTCCAAATGTGTGCTATCACCCATTTTATAACCCCATCAGTGGAGCTGATCAGTGGCCAGCAGATCAGACTGTGTGTGTGTGTGTGTGTGTGTGTGTGTGTGTGTGTGTGTGTGTGTGTGTGTGTGTGTGTGTGTGTGTGTGTGTGTGTGTGTGGAAAGTGAGTGGGCAGTGCTTGCCCCACCCTCATTACCACCACTGAGGTGCCCTAGAGCAAGGTCCTCAACCCCATCAGTGGAGCTGATCAGTGGCCAGCAGATCAGACTGTGTGTGTGTGTGTGTGTGTGTGTGTGTGTGTGTGTGTGTGTGTGTGTGTGTGTGTGTGTGTGTGTGTGTGTCAGTGTTGGGGGTAACTCATTACAAAAGTAACATATTACATGTAATATATTACTTTTAACAGTAACTCAGTAATATAACTGATTACTTATAGGTGGCAGTAATATTATACCAGTTACTTTGTCAAGTAACTCAAGTTACAAATTGAGTTACTTTTTTTTAATCAAAGCACCTATTTAAATAAAGATACAATCATTTCCTAATCAAACCGTGTTTTTTTTATGCAAATAACCACTATAGATGACAATAACAAAGGAAAAGAATACAAATTTGAATTTTGGATTGTTTACACTGACTTCAAGGCAGTTGAAATTATTTTTCGGGATGGTTCTGGGGTGGCAATGTCATTCTGCTGCTGCTGTTGTTTTGGTGAAAGTAATGCAAAAGTAGTGTAATAAGTAACGAGTTACTCTACACAGACAGTAATATTGTAAAGTAACTTATTACTTTCAAATGAAAGTAACTAGTAATATGTAGTATATTACATTTTGAAAGTAACTTGCCCAACACTGGTGTGTGTGTGTGTGTGTGTGTGTGTGTGTGAGTGAGTGAGTGTGAGTGAGTGTGTGAGAGAGAGTGTGTGAGTGTGAGTGAGAAAGAAAGAATATTCTTCAGGTCTCCTGCCAGAAATTACATCCCCCAAGTTAATCAACACGGTTCAGTCTGAAGGGAAAGAGCACGTCAAAGGAATGTTATCTGTAGTATGGACATGGTGATAAACTGTGCTGCCTAGTATGACTGGGAAGACGGAGAGGACTGAAATGGTGGTTGATGCTGCAAAGAGGTTTCTGGATGTGGTGGATCTGGAACAGATAGGCTATAGATAAAATACTGAGAGATGCGTTTGTGCAAACTCAGGCATCTGCCTCTGAGTGATAGTATGGACAATAATTATGAATTGGAGCACTTTGGGTGGATACGGTGTTACTTTTAGTTTAGTTTATTTTTTAGTTCAATTCAGATCAGTTCAGTTTGAGTCTGTTCAGTAGATGGCGGTAATGCAACATTCTGGATGCCAACCGCCGTAAACTAAACAGAAGAAGAAGAAGACCATGTGACCTGAGCCGGAAGTTTAAGCGGAGCTCAGAAAGACGAGAGAAAGCAGTTCCTTTATGTTGTGTTTTTCTAACATTCTGCTGCTTGTCTACAAGGCGAACACGGTAATAATTAGTTACACTGTTACAAAATAATGTTTATTGTTTTGAGCTTTGTGCTTATAGGACGAATCAGCGTGACGTCACTTGACACCCAGAAATGCGGAACCCCGTGGCAGTTAATAGTATGAGTTGTGCCAAACAAACGTTAATATCTCAAAAACTGTACATCACATCGCTTATATTTTGACATTTTGGGTGAGAGCAGAATTAGCTCAAGAGTTTGATGTATAATATATGCATGTCGTGTTAAAGTTGTGTGAACTGTCGCAGCTTTTAAAATGTAAACATTAGCCGGACTGGCCCCTGGCCTATCATTTGACGAAAGTGGCCCCCGGGCAAAGCAAGTTGAGTATCCCTGGGCTATAGTATAGGTATGGCGAGTGCCATCCCTTGCCATACCAAATTGACACCTGGTGGAATCTTTAATTACCAGGAGCAGTAAAGTTCAGTCTTTCACATACAAAATGACGATGAAGTGTCATACAGTTTGTCACCCAGTGAGGGCAATAAAAACTAGCCTGGGTAAACCCAGCCCCCACGTGACCTGCTCTCAGAGTTCTCAGTCACTAGCCTTGTGACTCGTGAGCAGGGTCAGTCTGAGAGCAGGTCACTGGGGGCTGGGTTTACCCAGGCTAGTATTAACCTAGTCTGATATTCAGACTGAATTGTCAACTCGTACACTCATTTCCATCCACAGCTACTGTAACTCCCCAACTCTGTGGAGTGGGCGGGAGTGGGACTTTGAAGATCTGGAGCCAGGCTACCTAATAACCCTCTGATTATATCTATTTTGTCTGTCTGCCTAGCTGTCTTTCTGTCTGTCTGTTTTTAGTTGTTACTTTATAGAGCCATGGCATCGAGGAAAACGCCGCGCTCCACTCGCAGACTGTGCACCTGGATGGTCGAACAGGTGGGTGTGTTTAAAGGGTTTGAATTGTAGTGTTGGCGCTGCAGGGTTCCTGATGAATAATAAAATTGCCTATGCAGGCAGGCGGTGTTTCTGTCAGTCCCGATTTGTGTCACGAACGTGATATCGGGCCAAAACACGGTCGTGATGTCGGGCCGAGGCCCGGGCCGACCGATACCACACAACACACACAACACAAGTTCCTGACATAGGGCAGGGCTGAAGCCGACCGATACCACACGGCCCGGCGGGTCGACACCGCACAACACACACAACACAACACAACACAACACAACACAACACAACACAACACACATCTTCAAAATAAAAGCCCAGAATACACACATAACTTCAAAATAAAAGCTCTAACCATCTAAATAAAAGCCTAGAACCTTCAAAAATAAAAGCACAGAACCTTCCAAATAAAAGCACAAAACCTTCAAAATAAAAGCACAGTCCTTCAAGATAAAAGGCAAAAACACAGACCTTCAAAATAAAAGCCCATATACCTTCCACATAAAAGCCCAAAACACACAGGCCTTTGAAATAAAAGCCCAAAACACACACAGACCTTCCAAATAAAAGCCCAAAACACACACAGGCCTTACACACAAAACAACACACACACACACACCACCACCAACAACAACCGGGCCTGTGTGTGTTGTACCGGGCCAGAGTCCCACCAAAGTAGATTTGAAGGCTGTGTTGCGGTCTGATAATCTACTATATTTAAATTTGACAAATTTTGTGCCCCTGAAATTTCAACTCTTCAGTGTGCCCCCTCAGCTTTCTTCCTGTCCTTTAAGTGTCGGTAGCTCTTTGATGATTTGAAAAGGTTTCTAAAGTCTTGACTTGAGATCTTGTGTTTGTGTAAATGACTTAGATTAGATGACTTAGAAAGTGATGATTTGTTCCAGCAGATGATTTAATTTAAATTCTGTTTTCTGAATTTCTATGGAATTGAATGTATTGCAGTTTGAACACTATAGAAATTATGCTCTTACCAAGTTTTTATCCTATTAAAACCATATTGCATTGTCCTGGCTGATATTCAGTTTTCTTTCAACTAAATTGATACTGGATTCTTGATTTGTTCTGACTTGACTTGCTGTTGTACATTTAGACTTGAGACTTGGCGCCGGCGGTAGTGACATGGACTTGACTTGGACATAGTAATCTACATTTAGACTTGACTTGGACTTGACTTGTTATGCCTCACTTGAGACTGACTTGGGACACTAGTAAAGTTGACTTGGTCACACCTCTTCTGTAGCTGTGTTCAGGCAGAAGCTTCCATCTGATTGGTCGATACCTGATATTAAATAAAAGCACAGTTGGTCGAAGCCTAAGCCATGGTACTGATGTGAGGCTGTGTGTGTGCAGGTGAGCAGTGGGAATTACCCGGGTCTGGTGTGGGATGACGAGGCTAAGACCATGTTCCGTATCCCATGGAAACACGCAGGGAAACAGGACTTCCGCAGCGATGAGGACGCCGCCATCTTCAAGGTCTGTAGACTGTGTCGTGTTAGGAGTCCTAACATGTATGGCTGTCAATGGAAACGGACCTTACACCCATCATGCCAAAGCATGGGCATGTATGGCTGTCAATGGAACTGTTTCCCTAGTATTTATTGATGATGTGACTGCTGACAACAGCAGCAGGATGAATTCTGAAGTATTTCAGGCAATATTATCTGCTCATATTCAGCCAAATGCAGATGGGCAATGAACCCAAAGCACACTGCGAAAGCAACCAAAGAGCTTTTTAGGGCAAAGAAGGGGAAAGTTCTGCAATGGCCAAGTCAATCACCTGACCTGAATCCAATTGAGCATTGCATTTCACTTGCTGAAGACAAAACTGAAGGGAAAACGCCCCAAGAATAAGCAGGAACTGAAGACAGTTGCAGTGGAGCCCTGGCAGAGCATCACCAGGGACAGAACCCAGCATCTGGTGATGTCTATGGGTTCCAGACTTCAGGCGGTCATTGACTGCAAAGAATTTGCAAAAGTGATTTATGATTGTTAGTTTGTCCAATTACTTTTTGTCCCTTAAAGTGAAAATTTGGTCCCTTAAAATGTAATGTAATTCCTACACCATTCACCTGATTTGGATGTAAATACCCTCAAATTAAAGTTAGAAGTTTGCAGTTAAAGCACATCTTGATTGTTTCATTTCAAGTCCATTGTGGTGGTGTACAGAGCCAAAATGATGAAGATTGTGTCCAATGTCAAAATATATATATGTATCTAACTATGCGATACTTTTTTTTTTTTTTTTTTTTTTACTTTTTCAGAACTTAAAGAAAATAAAACAAGAACAGGAAAAAAGAAAAGAAAAAACATATATACATACATTCAACATTACAATGCTACAAAATGGTGCTACTAGTCATAGAAAATGTGCTTACAAAACGATAAAAAAAAAAAAAATACTGTGCAAAGGATCCAAAAGAAACTCAATTACCGCTTTTAGCCTGATCAAAATAATTCAGGAACGGGTCCCAAATAACAAAAAAATTCCTTAAAGAATTTGTCCTCTGGATTCTGAGTCTCTCCATACGTATAACTGAGATCATGTCTGTCAGCCACAGCTGAAAACAAGGTGGAGAGGAGGACTTCCATTCCTTCAAAATTAGTTTCTTGGCAACTGTCATTCCCTGTGTCAGAGATTGCTGCACGGCCGTTGGGAGGAGCAAAGAGGACTCCGAGCAGCCGAAGATGGCGAGTTCCGCCTCCAGCTGGAGGGTTATTTTGTAGGCCTTAGAGTACCAGTCAAATATTTTGGCCCAGAATCCTGATAGTGAAGGGCAAAACCAAAAAGCATGGGACAGTGTGCCCTCCGACACCCGACACCTATCATGCGATACTTATGTTAACAGGAGAACAGTTATTACATTCCGTAATATTAGATAACTTTTATCGATAACTTTTATTCCACTTACTAACCAGTCAAGCCAACAAGCAATAGTCTGTCAAATGAAATTGAAAGTAAAGCATGATTTTGCACAATTACGGGTTAAAACTCGCCCACATCTTTATTGGGAGTGGCTTGTAATATTATTTACACAGCGTGTATCTCCAAATATTTACTTTGAAAAACAACTAAGATTAAAGTCGAGCTGAACCCAAAAATGACTTCTTTTATTTTAGTTAAAATACCTGGGTATTCAGTACACCTATTTAATAATGTATGCCCAAAAGAAATCACAAAAATCTAATTTCTTTAGTTTTTCCACACTTTTTTACATCAAAAGTTCATTTTTCAAGAAAGAAAAATACAAAAAACACAATAAACATTTACATAAAACCTATAACCACATACACAACCAGATTCACTCAGAGCCCTCCCCCCCACCCACAAAACCAACAATGATATTCGCTCACAGTTTATATATTCAATGTAGTATGTGCCATTCAGGACATATTAACCCAGGCAGGATCAATAAGTGGACAGTCTCCACTACACAACAAACAAAAACAAACAAAAAAGAAAGACAAATGCAACCTAGCTATCATGGAGATGTCCATGGCCCCCACGCACGGCTTCAACAAATGCATTCCACGTGTTAGCGCCATGCATACAGGCCACTGACATCTCTATGACAGCCAGGTCCACAGCTGAAGAAGCCCATTGTCTCTGTCTAGTTATGTCTAGTTATGTTCACTGACGAAAAACAAACCCGCATCTTCCCCAGGCGTGGGCGGAGTTTAAGGGGAAGCGGGCAGATGGCGCGCGGGACGATCCCCCCATGTGGAAGACGCGCCTGCGCTGCGCCCTCAACAAAAGCCCCGAGTTCACCGCGGTGACGGAGAGAGCCCAGCTGGACATCGCCGAGCCCTACAAGGTCTACCGCCTCGTGCCTCTCAGCCAGCAGGGTGAGACACTGAGACTAAGTAACAATATAAGGCTATTAGCTGGTTCAACACACACCTGCCAACATTAGGCTGTGAAAATGAGGACCCCTTTGAAGAAGAAGAAATTCCCTCACCAAAATTTTGCCTAACTTTGGAGTGTTATTTAGCTACCTTCCTGACAAGCTAGCATGACATGGTTGGTACAATTCGATTCCTTAAGTCTTCTAGTTTCATATGATACCAGAAACTTCACTCTGGCTTTAAAACTGAGCCTTCTGCAGCCTCTGAAAGTAAATGTTCAAAATTGTGATGTTTCCCAAATATCACGATATTTCTGAAAATCGGCCCAATCCGGCAACTGCTCAGGGTTAATGTGTATGTAAAAACTGTTGTCTGTAAAAAATAAATAAAAAAACCAATTCTCTGGCGGACCACCAGGCGGAGACCACAGTTTGGGAACCAATGCACTAGGACTTGGCTATCTTATAATGTTATAATCATGTTTTCCAGTGACTCCTGAGCAAAGCAGTCAACGAATAAAATTGTATAATTTAAATGTTATTATGGTATCAAAAAATTAATTAATTAATTTCTGGTATGCAATATGATGACAAAATAGTGTATCTATGAGGATCTGCAGACTTTAATCAATCTGTTTGAACCAGAAATAGCTTTATTATCACAGTTGGGCTAAATGATGAAGTAATGAGTAGTGTGCCATTTCCTTTGTGATTGTTTTCAATCCCTACCCCTTGTGGCTCCGTTTTGAAGGGCAAGGGCCAAAGTGAGGGACACTCAAAAACAAGGGGTAGGGGTTAAAATAAGAATTGGGATTGGGCCTTGGACTCGAGATAGTGACTTGACTACAGTCACAGTACACCTCCTCTCATGCCTTTGACCCAACCTGAGATTTATTTATTTTATTTTTTTAGCCAGGAGCAGCTCACGGAGACCAGGGGTTTCCCACAGAGCCGTAGCACCACCTCCTATTAGTCCATGATCGGCGAGCTGCGCAATCACTGGACAGGCAACCTGTCAATCACACCCCAAAGCATAGTCTGCTTTATCGTCTGTTTTACTCTAAATGCGACCATCATTTACAAAGTGAACTTACAAAGCTTTGAATCTGCACTTTCATAATCTGTTAAAAAAAACAGAAAAATGTTCCTTGGCCTACTTGTTACCCACAACACCAGTCCCTGTCACATTTGTGGAAATCGTTAATTTGTCTAACTTAAAATGGTCAAGTTATGCATTTTAAGAGACTTCAAAGTAATGATTATTTTCTATATGTTTAGGTTTGGTGGTGGCTGAAAAAATTTGCAGGGAGAAACCTGTGAGGAGACAGAAGAGGAGGAGCAGCAGCGAGTCGCAGGGCGAGAACGCCGTTCAGGTCAAACAGATCAATGAGGAGCCAGTGGCCTCTCAGCTGGTACAGGTCAGGGCATCGTCTTTATGGAACCCACCGCAGATTTGCGCAGACCACCCCCTCCGCCCGCCTACGCAGCAATCAAGCGCCGGGATTTGCCAGGTGTGAGCCTTTTGTTCCCTTTTGACAGGTAGAATCTCCCACACACACACTCTGCGCCCAGCTCAGCTATTTCATTAACCAACTGAATTACTCTTGATAGCGGACATTGAAATAAATTATGGTCACGTACATTCCTTAATGTAATATATGAACGCTAATGTGGCTTCATTGGATCAATACCGCTCGACCATGCAACCAATATTAGACTTTTATTTATTTTAGTAATTATGCTACCCAACTTGTACCCAGCAAACAGATTTGTGCAGTGATCCCCACACCCCTGTATTAAAACATGAGTGGAAATATACTAGAAATCTTGCGCGCTCGATTCCTAGGCTTGCCTGTTGTGTGGGCTCGCTCACCCGCTGCACGGCCTCGTATACGCAGGTCAGCCGCTCCGTGACCTCGCCTGCTCTATTGGCATGCACAGCGCACAATTGCTCAACTTTGCATCACTGATGACATCCCAATTGCTCGACTGACATCACTCAGCGCACAATTGCTCAAAAGTAGAGTCCGCACATTGCATAATAGACTTCACTTCCAGTTTATTTGTAGATAGGCCCTGTTTACACGGCGACGCTCCCTTCATAAAACGGCAAACCTTTTTAGCGTTAGTGCGTTATTGGGTGGTGAAAACGCGAAAATCTGAAAACAGGTCCCAGAGTGGAATTCTTGAAAACGCTGCCCCTTCCTGTCGCTGTGTAAAGTGGAGAAACGCAATTCAGGTGATGACACAGCCCCTCTTTGCCATGTTAGACAATGGTAGGCAATAGGAACATTGAACTAGCCCAATACAGCCTTATGGCACAGGCATAATGAGTCGCATTGACATTCAACAAACGATTTGCTAAAAACACAATCTGCGTTAAGTCCCCCCTACTAACGTCGCACATAGCCTATTAATCACTGTCTCCCACATTGAATAATTGACAACAACTCACTGTCTGTGATGCATTTCCTCAAGTGAAGTCCCAATTGTGCTCGGTCTTTTTTATGTTGCTTTACTGGGTTTTTATACGGTAATCCAATCTGGAGCATGATCTGGAGCAGTTTATTAGGCTACCATTTGTGACTTCTGTGTCAGACGCGTGGAAAATGCATTTAAAAACTTTAATCACAAAGCTAAATCAAGCCCGTTAGAAACAGACAGAATAGGAGAAACTAGGCGTTTTTACCTTCAAAATAAAAGCCGTATTTTATAACTGGGTAAATATCTGAGGGAGGGCCACCGCTCGACCCAGCCAAGTCTCGGCCAAGGTGCTGGAAAAATAACTAGAGTTACAAATATAAAAGGAATTTCCGCACACTTGAATCTGTACAGATTTCACATTTATTTAAGCTTTCGGTCGACTAGACCTTCATCAGAGCATGGTAACTGGGTAAATAAAAACCAGGGTCGTCGACTCACTGCGTGTTAAAATTGACTTTTAGTTGTCTGTGTTCTATATGTCTATAGTGTATTTCGGATCACACACAAAAAACGTTGCGACATGCATCAATAAGATTATTAGTTTATTTAATTACCATTATTGTGAAGGTTTTAACCAGAAGTTTCAATGTTATTCTGGCTCACTTGACGCTTTTGCGGCTCAGTCAGCCTGACAGTCTGCACGCAAATCGTTATCACACCAGCTGTGTGTAAATGCGAAATAAAAGGTGAGGACACAACGCTAGTTTGCCGTTTTATGCAGACGGTTGTCGTCTAAACATGGCCTTACATTCAGTCATGGCGACCTTCATCAGAATGAAGCAGGACGTGACAGAACACTAATATAAATAGGTTAGTCATGATGACATCATCAGTGATGTCAGTCTCGAAACAGAGGCCGTTGCCTAATGCAGTGAGCAATTTTACTGGTGACATCATCACTCAAAGTCCTCATCACTCTCGGGGCGCAGTGGTAGAGCAGTCGCCTCATAGCTAGAAGGTCCTGGGTTCGATTCCCACCTGGGACGCTGTGAGCGCTGAAGGAGTGCGTGCCCGCCCCGTCCGCATGTCCTCGAGTGCCCACCGCCCGGGTGGGGTCGTCAAAAGGGCCTTTCTGTGTGGAGTTTGCATGTTCTCTCCGTGCCCCCTGGGGGTTTCCTTCACATAGGAACCCCTCACCAAAACGGTGTGGTGCCTCCTCTGGTCGTTCGGGGGACCTGTTCGGAGGGAGGGGGACTCGTTGGAATAGCGTGATCCTCCCACGTGCTTATGTCCTACCGGTGAAGCTTCCCCCTGTCAGGTGAAAAGAAGCGGCTGGCTACTGCCCACCTCCTCCTCTGGCTCCCCCTTTACCGTGGAGTGTAGAGCGGAGCGGGCACCTCCTGTCCGCTGAATATAATATAACAGCAGGAAAGAAGCAACACAGGTGCAAGCAAAACTGTAATGAGGGCCCTGCCACTGGACCACTGCACCTGTGTTACTTTCTGCCTTTTAGACACAAAATGGCTGAATTGTGTAGCGGTTAGCTAACTGCTAGCCAGTAGCATGTGTTTCTAAAACTAATGACCCATTCGTTAATTGCTACAGAAAGAGCTGCCTCTTAGGGGGGGTCTTGTGGGGCGGGGGAGGGGCTGTAGTCAAATGAATGAAAGGTGCTTTTCTCTGTGGGGTAAAACCTCCGTCTGTCTGCTTTCAGTGTGTTGAAGACATTCTGCTGGGGAGTGAAATCATCACCACACAGATAGGAGAGCCCGCGCAGCAGAGCGGCATACAGGAAGAAGGGAGTGAGTTCAGTTCTTTAATCACATCAGTTGGATTTAAGCGCTCAGACTGGTGTCTTAAGCCTAATCGAAATGTCCGGTCTTCACCGCACTTGCAAACTCGTGGACTTCCCGGGAAGTCTGCGAGTGCTGAAGGCTCCAAATCCACAATCCATCCAGTCCACAAAGGGCCTCGAGCAGACTTTCTGCAGACTTCCAGTGTCCGCTCGGTGTGCAGACTTGACCACTTTACTGATTTAATTACCCAAAACTCATTGCAATACGAATGTGATGTTTGTAATTTTTCCACTTTCCAAACAACAACACACACACACACACAAAAAATATATATATAGACGCAAGCGGCAATACCAGGGGTTCAAGCCTTGAACAAATGCTTAAGAAAACAAGGCTAGGTGTCGGAACCTAACATAAGGCCAGCGTTTGTTGACTGGTGATGATGTCACAATGCCCTAAAATGGCCTGCAAAGGCCTAAAAACAAAATATCGCTGTAGTACCTGGCGTGGGCAGATTCTTTTTTTCTTTTTCCTGGAGCATCTAGTAACCACCAATATGTAGCCCAGGTCGACTACTGACCTCCAGCTGCATGTGAGCAAAGTCAGCAATAGAAAAACAGGCAAGAGTGATGGTGATGATGTCACAATGTCCTAAAATGGCTTGCGAATGCCTAAAAACTAAAATACACCGTGGGCATATTTTATATATATTCTTTTCCTGGAGCATCTAGTAACAACACCTTTGGGGCATGAACCCCTAATTATGAATGTGTAAAACAATTACTTTATTAAAACGTTACTTGAATCATGTAGGCCAGAAACAAAATTCAACCACATCATGACACAAAATATGTAGAAGTAAAGGCCACAGAAGTGATGGTAGCGTGTCTATCAGCAGCTTATTTATAGCCTTGCAGTCTCTCGCACTCACAGACTTGGCAGGATCAGGGATGACATTCAACACATCGCAGAACGTACGACTAAAGTTTGTGAAGGACATTTGGATTGGGCCTTAGTCATTCAAATGTTTCTCAGAGGCACAAATAATCTGATTGGTTGAGTTAACTAACCCTCCTGAGCGGAGCCAAATAAAGTTTTTCAGAGCGCAAGTTAGATAACTGACAAACTTGAATGGTAAAGAATCTCTGGTCAAAATACAAATAAAAAATGTAAATGCAATGACAACACTGTAATCATTCGATTTCTTTAGACCACTGTGCAGTGGTAATCGCTGTTCATAATCGCAGCGTGTGATTCACACCCTCTTAACTTAAAATTAATTAAAATTTTAGAAATGTAATAAATGATCTTAGAACTTTAAATAACATTGATTAACTCAAAATATTACAACAAATCGTAGCTCTGGTGTCTTCAATAGGCCCTTTTCACGGGGGCCATTTTGTGTCGAAAAAGCAGAATAAACACAGGTGCAAGCAAAACACTAATGAGGGTTTCCAAATTCCAATCATGGAAGTTTGAAACCCTCATTAGTGTTTTGCTTGCACCTGTGTTTATTCTGCCTTTTCGACACAAAATGGCCCCCGTGAAAAGGGTCTATTCGGTCTCCTACCACGGCTGATGAGGCCATTGACCATCTACTAGGCCCCAATCTCAAAGGTGGACAAACTTGAGAGGATGATCCGCTCATTGGCCAGAAGCTGGCTAGGTCTCCCCAGGTGCCTCAGCAACATAGGGCTCTATGGAAAAGTCATCCTGGAACTTCCTGTCTCCCATCTTTCAGAGGAGTTAAAGTGCACTAAAGTAAGGGTGGAGTTATTACATTATCCTGTGGCTGTGACCCATGTGTAGACCAAACTGCTCCCACCTTGGCAACTGGGAGGAAGTGGACCGCATCAGCAGCTACACAACAGGCAATGTCAGCCCTCCAGCACGCGTTATTATGGAACCCACCGCAGATTTGGGCAGACCACGCCCTGCGCCCGCCTATGCGGCAGTCAAGCACCCGGATTGGCCAGGCGCCCATGACAAGCTCCGGCTGTGCTTCCTTGACAAGTTGACAGACACGGCCTCAGCCTGGATGAAAAGCTAAAGGCTTTTTGAAAAGCAAAACATGAGTTTAAATGAAAAAAAAAAACGGTAAATTAACAATGTTTTAACTACTTTTTGCTCCATCAAACTTCTTAGAAAAAACTAACACATCTAGATTGTTCTTAGTAGCGCAACAGATATTTTTTCATCTCTTCTTACTGATATTTGAGGCAATATGATCTTTCTCCTCAGAAAATCTGACTTCAAGCCAAAAGCCCCGTGAGAAAAATCTGCCGTTTACCTGCATCAAGACAATGTCACGGGTTCGGTTCTAAAAAGAGATAAGCTCGTGTCTAGGTGAACTGGACCCGCAACACACCACGGCAGAATAAAATAACCACAAGGCTGTCAGGTGGAAAGTTTGCAAAAGGGAAATGGACTTACCCAGCATACGGCGGAGAGCGCAGGCCCCGAGGCAGACAGCTTTACGGGACAGCCCAAGCCGGGGTGTGGAGGCTAGGCAGTACACTAGCTTCCCTTCATTAGTTTAGACGCTAACAGAAAAGTATCTCACACACACACTCACACCCATACGTGAAAATAAAGGAATAAAGAGAGTAAAGAACAGGAACGAGAGAGACAACATGTCTTCCTTGTTTGGAGTGGCAGCGAGAGAGCCCCGCAGCCTATTGCCACGTCATATAGACCAGTGGTCCCCAACCACCGGGCTGCGGACCGGTACCGGACCGGGCCGCAACGCATTTGGTACCGGGCCGCGAGCCCGGTCAAAAGGTTGGGAACCCCTGATATAGACTACACCCCCTCAAGTCAACTCCCACTTTCCTATGACAGCCTCACGCGACGTCATAAATCACATAACGGGTAGTCTCGCTGGCCAGCCTCCTCTCCCTTCCGTCCGAGGAGTCTGGCGCCGCAGGTCTCCATAACTGGGATAAACCCTCCCCTGCTCTACTCTGCTCTCCCATTGGAAGCGTTGATTTCAGACGCTGCCGGATTTCCGCTCCCCGCTTAAGAAGCTCGGTCATTGGCTCCGACCATGTCAATCAGAGCGGCTTCCGCTCCCTCCTCCGTGTGTGTGGCTGTAAATAGTGCCCTGCCGCCTCAGTGAAAACAACAACGCTAACTAGCTAGCAAGCTAACGGCAGAAACCTACATGCTAGCTCGTTGCTACACGCTGAAAACGGCAAGTTGGATTGTTTGAAACTATTTTCCAAGGGCACTGCTGCTAAGCGCCGCCCATCGCAATCCCACTATGGAGACCTGCGGCGCCAGACTCCTCGGATGGAAGGGAGAGGAGGCTGGCTAGCGAGACTACATAACGGGTAACCGACAACCATCATATTAACGAACTGTGACACCAAGAGTAATGATATCTCTGAGTTTCCTGCTTTGAAGGTCTCTCTCTCTCTGCCTCACACCATCCATTTTCTGTTACAATAGAATAAATACTGTAGTAGTCTTATTTTCATATTGATATTACTGTATGTACACAAGACGCAAGTAGCCTAAATGCATTCATCACTGTCTCACTCAAACAATTTTCTATTACAATAAATTAGCTTTTTTCACTTCCCACCTAGTCTCTTCCCACCCAATTCAGCCATTTTGTGGAGAAGGCCCTCACTGCAGTGGGGAGAAGTTCAACGTGAGCATAGTACAACGACGTTGGAGTACGTCCCCTTTACGCAATAAAACTCAAAGTGGGCGTAGTCCAACGACGGTGGAGTTCAGAGAGCCTGGGTGACGCGAGGTTAGTTGGAGTAGGCGCTCCGCTTCTGCCATGTGAGAGATAGAGTTTGCTATAAAATCGACTGTAACTCACTTTAATCTGAACTGATTTTCATGAAATTTGGGTTGTTATAAAGTATAAACGTGAGAAATTGAACATGATACAGGTTACCTGTGCCGTTGTTTGTCTAAGCTTGTGCAGTTCTGTGTGTGAGTACTTTGAGAGCAAACCAAAGTCAAGTCCTTGTATGTGTACGTACTTGGCTGATTCTTATTACTCATTGGAATTAAATTCAGTTACTGGGGTGGATATAATCAGCTCTATGCAAAATGTATAACAGATTGCTTGGAATATAGCCTACATCTACATTCTGTGAATGTGAATATCCTTATCAAGGCCAATGAAATGCCATAATTTTCATATCGTTTCATCTCTATAAGGAAGGAACCCTAACAACTATCTAAGACAGGGGCCATGCAGTAATGTACTTTTTTTTATTATGAATTTTTTACTTTTTTGGAGGGGGGGGGGCTTGGTAGATCATGTAGAGCTGGTAATTTTAAAAGTAGCTCACAAGGCAAAAAGGTTTGGGCACCCCTGCTCTAAGATGTACCTTGCCAAAGATTTCATTAGAAATAAGTAGTAGGAAAATGTATATATTTCTTTGGTTTGGTTAATGTTTTGGTTGCGCCACCTGACTTTTTTGGGGGTGGTCGAGTTAAAAATACTGTCAAAAGATTATTTTAAACACTTGGAAATGTTAACTAACAAATGAGACATGTTTAAATACTGAACATTTTACATAGACTTATTACATTAATATATACATGGTCTCACTCGCCACTATATGTCACTTTAAAAGGTATTTTACTTTGCACTTTATAATTTATCATTTGATTGTCTTCTGCCTGCTCCATATTTTGCTATCTGCTATTTGTTTTTGCTATTGCTGTGATCGCTGCACTGCATACTGCACAAAGACAAATTCCTCATTTGTAACGTGTTTACTCACAATGACTATTATATTAATCTTGAATCTTGAAATACACTGTTCCAGACTCAAGAATATGGGTTAGATCCATTTTGAAAATACTTTTTAAAAATCCCTTTTTTGAAGCCTTATTTGTCATTGACCCATTATGTAGTAGTTAATGTAAATGTTTAAATGCACCTCTCTGTCCTTGTTTGTCTTAACCTGTGTGTGTGTGTGTGCGTGCGTGCGTGTGTGCGTGCATTGTGAGCATGTTAACCGGAGTCAAATTCCTTATACAGTATGTGTATGTACTTGGCCAATAAAGCTGATTCTGATTCTGATTCTGAAAAGGTTTAGGTAGTTTTCCTTATTGTGAAGATGTGTGTATTTCATTTGTACCTCCAGACTTCCAGCAGCTATTGGTTTGTAAAGAAGAGGTTCCCCCTGAGCAGCAGGAGTGCAGCCCCAGTCTGGACCAGGAGGACCCAGAGAGTTCAGAGAGCCTGGTGACGCGAGGTTAGTTGGAGTAGGCACTCCGCATCTGCCATGTGAGAGATACAGAGTTCTCTATAAATCGACTGTAACTCATTTTAATCTGAACTGATTTTCATGAAATTTGGTTTGTTATAAACGTGAGAAATTGAACAAAAATCTCAAATGTCACTCACTATACTGTATGTCGCTAAGTCACCAGGGTGGTCAAGTCACTCAAGCAGCAGTCAGTGCCAGGGCCACCAACAGTTGTCCGGGCCCTGGGTCAGGGTGGCCCAAATGGCCCACTAACACCCCCCCCCCCCCCCCACACACACACACACACACACACACCATTTTTGTGTGCGGTCTTATGCTGATATTTTTCTTGTAATACATTTACTTATACTCTTTCTGTAAAAAATTAAATAAAAAAAATCGTCACCTGAAAGGTCAAGAGTTTAATCTAGCTGGACTCGCCTCCAGTACTAGGATCTACGTACACTTTCAAAATAGCGCCTAGTCAGCAAAAAACAGGTGCACAGAAAAAAAGAGAAAATAAAATGAGAAGAGGATAACAGAGCTTTAAGGCAGTTTATGACCAGATATTTAGCAAAAGGTCAAGTGGAAGATGAAGCTAAAACAAGTAACATGGCAGAAACACAGCCACTGGGCATGGTGGTGCATTGGTAGCGCTGTCGGCTCATAGCAAGAAGGTCCTGGGTTCTATTCCCACCTGAGACGCTGTGGGCGTTGAGCGTGTCTCCATTCCCATGTTCTCAGTGCCTACGGCCCAGGTGGGGTCGTCAAAAAGGGCCTTTCTGTGTGCAGTTTACATGTTTTCCCCATGCTCCCCTGGGGTTTCCTCCAGATAGGAACCCCCTGCTAAACAAGGGCAAATTCGGCCCAGGACCACGTGCGTCGTGTAGCAACCGCGGGTGTAGGCTTACCTGGGACGTGGCTAGATGAGGTACCGGCACGGATCGAGTGACGCCAAATCGTACTTTTTGTATAGTGTCATTACAAAAGTAAATAAATAACAGGGTGAGATAAAGAGCACATCCCCCCAATATCCAAGTATAATACAGTGTGTGTGTGTGTGGGGGGGGGGTTATATTTCAGATCAGCCAAAAAAAAATCGAATGCCAAATCATATTTTTCCAACGTTAGTGTTGTAGTATAACCAGCAGGAGGCCATTGATGTGTGCCGTGATTTTGGTGACACTACATTGTATGAGAATGAAGTTATTGATTAATTTTCCCAGTAACAATTCACTGAAATTATGCAAAATAATATTTTTCCAAAGTTAGTGCTGTAGTATAAGCAGCAGGAGGCCATTGATGTGTGATGTGATTTTGGTGAAGCTACACTGTACAACAGTGAAGTTATGGAATATTTGTGTAGTAGTCTGTGTTGCACTTTGTAGATGGTCCCTAAAGGCCTAAACATGGTCGTCCGTCCGCCTCGAATTGGAGCCGTCTCGCCGTCTGCCGGCGCCAGCTAGCCCTACATGCTCGGACGCCACTACGCCCTCCGACGTCAGCCGACGGCGGCCCCTCCCCGTAGGACGGCGCTCCACCCGCCGTCCTACGGGGAGGGCGGGGCGAGGCTCTGACGGACGACCATGTTTAGGCCTTAAGCACTCGCTGCACATAGAGACCAATGTTATTTGTCCAGCTCGGAGGATGTTTAGGTGAAAATGAAGTTGTAGCTCGATGTCTAACTTACTAAGATGGGAAAGAGGCATCGTTTGTGCATTACAAACGCCTCGCTTATGCGCTATTAATCCAGGAAGTGCGAATCTGTCAATATTTCCAACTTGTCTTTGCCGAAGTGGAGCGGAGCTGTGTTTTTCAAAGGGAAGGCAGACGTGACTGGCAGTATCGTGCCGTATTAAGCTGCATGAAGTTGACAATCTTGTGATCTATTTCAATTATGGCAAAGCCCAGTTTCCCCACTGGAAATGCCCAAAGTCACAGTCACTCTCTTGAGGAGAGGACGGCTTTACTCAGTCGCTCGCTCTTTTACCCCCTCCCATTGTAAAGTAACACACTTCTTCACTGCAACTCTGCATGTATCACTGCTACCCGCATCGATAAGTAATGTTAATTGTTGTTCATGTAAAAAGGGACAACGGCAGTTAACTATCACTGATGGTTCAACGTGCAATTAATCCACCGTTCACATGCATGGCAAAGCGAACTGCGTGTTGCAGTGAGTGAGTTTGCGTAGTGTGTGTGTGTCTAGGTGCGCTCGTTGTAATTCAGGCAGCGCCGCAAGTGGGCGGGGGTGAACATTTAAGCAGCACGATTGAAACACCACCCGTCGGGAAATGAGAGGGAATCTCACCAAACGTCCCCGAAATAAACATTCCTTTCCGTGACATTATGAATGACTGACCCTAACGAAGTGTCTCTTGTCTGCTCTTGACCAGCGTGCTTGTGCACGTGGTAAAAATACCGCCTAGCTTTAACTTTAACGTCCACTTATGAATAGCTTGTATAAAAGCCTAACACAACATGTCCTCTCTGACAGAAACAGCTGAGTGTGGAGATGGTAACGTTGGCTGCATCAGAGAGGAGATATGGACTGCAGGAAAGAGCCAGCCTGCAGATGACAGTGGAGCGGGAGAGGCCAGCTGCTCTACAGAGAGCGAGGGAGACGATGCGCCTGCCTCAGAGCAGGTGGATGGATCAGACACTCATTTTAGTGATCCTAGCTTTTGGCCAGATAAAATGACTTCTGATAGGGTGAAGCTGGTACGTGTCCAGAGATGGGAAGTAACTAAGTACAAATACTTAGTTATGAAATGAAATGAAACCGGACGGACAAACCCCGTCTTTATTTATTCACAGACACACACGTGGTCACGTGCACGGCAGCCAGTACACACACACATGACAATGGAGGCGCTGTGAAATTTGTCCTCCACATTTGACCCATCCTGGCTCGCCCTCCTCCATGGTCAGACGACGAGCAGTGCAGTGAAGTGCCTGGGGACCAACTTCTTCCAACCGCCGCTGGTCAAACGACGATCTTGTGCATGTTTTTAGTGGGGGGTTATATATGGAGGAAACCCCAGTAACTGTACTTAAGTAGGATTTTCAGGTATCTGTGAGTATTTATTTTTCTGACAACTTTTTACTTTTACTCCCTACATCTTACACAAGTATCTGTACTTTATACTCCTTACATTTTCAAAACTGGTTAGTTACTTCAATTTTAAGACATAAACAATGTAACAATGTTTGACTGTCTCTCTCATCTCGCGCTCTCCCGGCTTTCACGTATTATGTGCACCTTTTTTGTGGAAAAACCATATCACACAAATTACTAATCAAAGTATAGCCTTTATACATCTTAACACATTGAATGCCAGCCATGTTTTCATTCCTGTAGGTAAGTTGTGCCAGGGGTGTTTTTGACGATTCTGGCTCATTTTAGAAACAGCCGAGGATTCTTTTCTGTTAAGAATTCATGAACACCAATCATCTAAAAATAACTAATAGAATGTGTGCTTTCTCTGTCTAAAAGAGTTAGTTTGCAGAGTTAGTAGTTATGTAGATATTAGCCGTTGAGTACAGCATGGTTTCAGCGTCTGGAAATTTATTCAGAGATAAATGGCTTTTTGTGAAACAGTCACTTTAACCATTCATTTTTGGCATCAGTAAGACCGTCAGACATTCTAAACAATAGTTTTGAACAGTAATTTCCTCCATAACAACAGGAAACACCCCTCTCATTCAAACTCCTCCCTCCGTGTGTCTTCTCCTCCTTCCTCCTGGCTGTACAGCGGGCGTGTCAGAAGCGCTTTTGCTGCTGCCTGCCTGTGTGCCTGCCTGCCTGCTTGCCTGCGTGCAGACGCTCCTTGTGCGAGTCAAGATGGGCCGGGGAATGCGTGGGCGATGGGCAGATGTTGATTCTGGCCTTTCTGAGGTGTTTCAAAGTGTGTTTCACCTATGATCTATTTTGCAAATCGCTCTCCGCTCTCTGTGTGCTGCTGCCGGTGCGCGGCCGCTCTCAGGCAAGACAAGTCTTGGAAGGATTACTGTAAAATCGCCACGGCATTTCCTTGAACGGCTTGGTCCCGCGGCAGTTTTTTCTTTGATTTCGGTCGTCTGGGGGAGCACTGTCAACACTTAGTGGGTCGGTAAAATAGATTATACACATTATCTTGCTCCAATAGTGATCTCGAAGATGTAAAAGTTGTTGATTGATGTACCACCGTCAAAAAAAAAAAAATGTTTATGTAAGACGAGTAAACTCGGCTCTGGCACTTAAGCGTTGGATTATGTAAGACGAATTATTTCGGCTATGGCACTTAAGGTGTTAAAACATGTCTAGAGGGGATCTTTTAAGTTTAATAGTGTTCGAATTAATGACGCACAGAACAAATTTATTATACTTTATTACATTTCAGAGCCTGTACTTTTTTACTTTTACTTGAGTAAACAAGTTGAAGCAGTACTTCTACTTTTACCAGTCTTTTTATATACCTCCGCCCGCGATAGCTGTGGCCGGAGGCATTATGTTTTCGGGCTGTCCATCTGTTCGTCTGTATGTACACAACACGTCCCATGCTTGTTAAGGCGATATCTCGGGAACGCCTTGAGGGAATTTCTTCAAATTTGGCTCAAACGTCCACTTCAACTCAAGGATGAACGGATTAGATTTTGGTGGTCAAAGTTTAACGTCACTGTGACCTCACGACTGCCCGTTTCATGCTCGTTAACGCGATATCGCAGGAACGCCTTGAGGGAATCTCTTCAAATTTGGCTCAAACATCCACTTGGACTCTAGGATGAACTGGTTAGATTTTGGTGGTCAAAGTTCAAGGTCACTGTGACCTCACGACCACCCATTCCATGCTCGTTAATGCAATATCTGAGCAACGCCTTGAAGGAATTTCTTCAAATTTGGCTCAAACATCCACTTGGACTCAAGGATGCACTGATTAGATTTTGTTGGTCAACGTTCAAGGTCACTGACCTCACAACCACCTGTCCCATGCTCATTAACGCGATATCTCAGGAACGCCTTGAGGGAATTTCTTCAAATTTGACTCGAACATCCACTTGGACTCTAGTATGAACTGATTAGATTTTGGTGGTCGCAGTTCAAGGTCACTGTACCCTCACAAGCACCCGTTCCGGCTTCTCGGTGCGGTACGCAGGCATGTAAATTACAACAAAGAAATATCCAATCTCCTAGCTGATGGTCTCACATTTGCTCATGTAGGTCATATAAAGGCACCATTATTTCATAACCAGTTTAAAAGTTCCATGTAGGGATTTAATTTTAATGTTACAAATGGAGGGCGGAGGGCAGGTATGCGGCATCGCTATGACGACTAGTTGCCATTACTTCAGCAGACACTACTTCAGGTCGAGATGAGTAAAGCCGAGTTGAGACGAGCCGTATTATGCAGTACCATGTGCATAATAAATGTGGTGGAAATGAGCCATTACAGAAGGTTTTGGGCTGTCCTCTGCACCGCTTGTCTGACACACGATGGAGTGCGCACACAGAGGCAGTGCACCCAGTGGCAGAGTATTTGCCTGATGTGATCCATGTATTAGACACCCTTCTCACAACAGGTAACCTCACCAGTGAAGCCAAATCTGAGGTGCAGGGATCTCTCAATCTCTCAATCCTGGTTGCTACTCCATCCTCTGCCGATCTGGGGAGAGCCGAGACTGGCTCCATGCTTCCTCCGAGACATGGGCAGTCAGCCAGCCGCTTCTTTTCACTTGACAGAGGAAGCTTCACCGGTAGGACATAGCACGTGGGAGGTTCACGCTATTCCAACCAGTTCCCCTCCCTCCGAACAGGCGCCCTTAACGACCAGAGGAGGAACCACATTAGCAACCAGGATATTGCATGTTTTTGTGAAGGGGGTTCCTATATGAAGGAAACCCCCGGGAGGCACGGAGAGAACATGCAAACTCCACACAGAAAGGCCCTTTTGTCGACCCCACCCGGGCCGTGGGCACTCGAGGACATGCGGACGGGCACGCATTCCTTCAGCGTTCACCTCGTCCCAGGTGGGAATCGAACCCACGACCTTCGAGCTGTGAGGCGATAGTGCTTACCACTGCACCACCGTACCTCCCTTCATTTTGAGTACAGTGAGTGAATGGTAAATAATGCATGATCCATTCCGTTCATTCAGTTTTACTCCTTGAAAAACTTCAACCAGTGCCAACTTCATGAGTAAACTTTTTACAATATAATTTATTGACATCTGTGTGTGTCTGTGAAAGATAAATGCTGAGGTTTGGGAATGATGGCATGTCTCAGTGTGTTGCTGTATTTCATTGAGTCATCACCAGTATGGGAGAGTTGATTCCATGGTGCCCTGAAATAAGTTGGGACTTATTCAGAAATGGTGTTGACATTCAAGCTAAGACACAAACTGTTTTACAAAACAAAAATAATGTATTTACACATTAGGTTTCGATTGGATTTATAATGGCATCCTCTTTGTAATGTGCACTTTCTCATGAGTGCTGCAGCACTTTACTGAAGCGTCCTCTTTTGCACCAGGGGATGCCTTGTGAAGATCATCTTGTCCCGGGCATGAGGAAGTTCTCATGGTGGCCCTGGATACAGCAAATCACTTTGTAACATGGAGAGAACTTATTAAATCATTGAAAATGGATGTCCTGAGCAACATTAGCTACATTATTTTATCCGTTTTAAACACCCGACTTCTGCATGTCACCGCCCCTTCTGCATGAAGGATTGCCCTTGATTGGTTCTGCCATGCATTTCTTTTTTTACTCTAATTGTTTACATTCGTTTCATTTGTGACCCCACTCACCCAGCGCACCATGTTTTTCAGTTGTTGCCCTCCGGGTGGCGCTACAGGTCTGCCCACCAAAACAACCCAGGTTAAAAACCGTTTTCCCACTGCCATATGAACACTGAACTCTCTCTGACAATCCCCCCATCTCTGCTGTTATAACCATGAAATGTTGTGCAATACAATTCTGGGTTTCTGCCTGTTTGATGTTCTATGTTGGAACCTCAAGTTCAAGTTTATTCATATGTCCCAGAAGGGCACTCTGGGTTGCAGCAAACATAAAAACATAGAAAACAGGCATAACATCCTGGATAAAGACATAAAGTGCAGACACAGTTAAACACAATATACGTACAAAGTAGCAGTTTAAAGTGCCAGTGTGGTTTAAAGTGACCAGTGCAAAGGTGCAAGGCTATAGGCCAAAGTGGTCGTTATGACACTCAGCACAACACAGTTACAGGAAATAAAAGGCTACAACAGTACATAATGTATTAAAGAACGCAGACCAAAGGCCAAAGTGGTAATTTTGACACTCGGCGCTACTGATTTCAAGAAATAAAAATGCTACTATAATACAAATTGTAAAAAAGAACGCAGAAGACCAAGAAGAGACCTGGCTTATTGTAATGTACTGAAAACAAATTCCGCAGCCTGGCTGTGTGGTCATTAAAGTATCTAATATAATCTAATTTGGGCGATGCAGATAGAGACTGAGCAGATACATCAACCCATGAGAGGAACGCTTCTTCACAACCTGTGCCAAGGACTTCAACTGTTTTGGAAATTAAAATCCTCCGTGTGGTTCAAGTGTTGTCATTTTGTCAGCGCCTCCTCCCTACTGACCATCAGCAAAGGAGCGCCACAGGGCTGTGTCTCTAGCCCCCTCTGGTACGACCTCTAACCCCACAACTGCATGGCGACACAGACTTCAAACACCATTGTGAAGTTTGCTGACGACAGCGGTTGTGGGGCTGATCTCCAATGGTGATGAGACGGCCTACACTACAGGAAAGAGGTGAATGCCCTGGAACAGTGGTGCCAGGACATCCACCTCTCTCTAAGACCAAGGAGGTCATTGTGGATGATGGGGAGGAAGACTCACCCCCCAGTCACCATCAATGGGAGAGTGGTGGAAAGGGTGGACAGCTTCAAGTAAAGGCCCAACAGCACCTGCATGGACTCAGACACCTAAAGAAATTTGGCTTGAGGCCCAAAATCCTCACAGACTTATACAGAGGCACCATTGAGAGCTTGCTGACCGGCTGTTTCACTACCTGGTACAGGAACTGTACCATCATGGACTGCAAGCCGTTGAGAAGGGTGAGGCCCAGCACGTGACCTTACGACAGCACGTGACAGGATGTGAGCTGCCGAAACAGCAGGATCTGTACACTCAGTCAGTGGTGCCTCAGCAAGTCCCGGAAGATCATCAAGGACACAACCCACCCGCACAACAGCCTGTTCTCCCTGCTGCCCTCAGGGATGAGATACAGGAAACACGCACAAACTGTCTGCGGAACAGCTTATTTAAATAACACACACTCACAACACCACACACTCTCACACAGGCAATAACTTGACTGAGTGCAATAAATCTGTGGTATTGCCACCTTGGCCATTCTATTTTAATACTTCATTACTTCTACTTTATTACCTTTCTTATTTTACGGTTTGCCTTATTTACATATACGTTTTGCCCTATTTAACGGTTTGCCTTATTTGTTGTTTGCTGTTGTGATTTTGTATCTAGTACCAACTTTATTTACCTACTGCACCTTGTCTTGTAACGGAGCCCCCAGCATAAGAATTTCACATGTACCTACTTGTACAATGGAGTGACAATATAAAATCTTGAATCAGACACTTTGCTGTTCCTCTTGTGATATGATCGTATGATCGTATGAATGTAGACATGAATGATGGTGGTTCGGAGGGGCCGTTGAGCGCCGATGTGTGGCTGCCACGCTTTCGAACCACCGGTACGAATGGTGTGAACGAATAATGATTCTGTGAAGCGCTTTGAGCACTTGGAAAGGCGCTATATAAATCCAATCATTATTATTAATCATTATTATTTATTATTATTATGATGGATATTTCTGCCCAGAAACAAGTTTATTGATGTCATGAAATGCTTGATTTGTTTAAATGTGGATTTTTGACGGTCACTCATTTTGCATGGTGGCAAGGCACAGTGATTTATTGAAAGGCTCCAGACAGGGGCTCCTAAACTCATGGGGGGGGGGGGGGGGGGTCCCCAGCAAAAAGGGTAATAATTTATTTTCACTAGAATTCCAACCATAAGTAACTGACAGAATGTATGGCTATTTTGATCATACACTTTCTGTTATAAAACATATAAAAGTGTGACGACCCTCCCACTCTCCTGGCTGTCTTGCGGGAGCCTGGTGTTTGGCTCGTTAGGCTGATTGGGTGGAACCTGGGCCCGGTGTGGCCTTTGGGCTTAAAGGGCGACTTGGCCGATTTAATTTCATTTATTTATAGAGGGACGGATACATAACATGTAACATTTGCCAGTGTCTGATGACATGTATCATAGCACTTCTAGCCAAGGCTAATTTGCAATGCTTGTCCCTAGATATTAGTAAAAGCACCTGTTAAAAGCAAAGTACAGTAAAAGGCTGTAAAATACACAGTAGGCCTAAGCTAAAACAAGGAAATCATAAAATTGGTCAAATCAGTCAATCATGGAACAACAAACAATCATACGCAAAGGATATAAATATTGTATAGATCAAAACCCACAGACCCACAAACAGTAATTTATGGGAACATTGGTGATTGGTAGTTACTGTTCAGCAACTCCTTTAAAATGCTCCCAGCTATGGTCCTGTTTCATGTGTGTGGGCAGTCCACATTTTGACCCAGTGAGGGCTGTCTGTCCTAGGGAGGTTTTCCAGAACAGCACTTTACAATTCCCTGCAACAGCACCTCTGCTGGCTGTGCCCGAGGCCCCCCAGGGGCTCTACCATATCGCAGAGAACAATCGGTGCCTGTTCATGTATACATTTAAAGATGAGTTTCAACAGCAAAACCAATGAAGTCATCAAAACTTAGAATATTTTTATTGTTTGGTGATTCGACAGTGATGGAACCTAATTGGTTTCCTGTCCAGAATTTGTATTGCGTGATTGTATAACATTTTTAACCAGCTTTACAAAATCAGTAGTATAGATTCAGGCGGTGTCTCGTCATAGACGCGTGGTCAATGGGTCAGCATGCGGGAAATCCTCCCGTTCTCCCCATTCAGCATAGTTAGCATTTAGCTGCTATAGCCCAGGCAGACAGGATCGGGGATTCAACCACCGCAGTGAACGCACATCTGAACAGATGTCTATGTACCTGCTGTTGAATCCCCAATCCTGTAGTGTAAAGCCGCAGCACCGTCCTTCAATGGTTCAAATCTCACCCGGAGAAGTCTTGAATTTATTTGTTAGGTATATGATGTTTGACTTTATATTAGGGTACACAAAAAGAGTAACTAATGGAAAGGTAATGATTCAGTAGCCTACTCATGAACTACTGAGTATGATGCATCACTTTACAATAGGGTACACAAAAAGAGTAACTAATGCACATGCACAGGTAATAAGTAATGATTCTTGAACTACTCAGTATGATCAACCCACGCAAGGCGGCCGGCCCGGACGGCATCCCCGGGCGGGTCCTCAAGGCCTGCGCCCACCAGCTGGCAGCCGTGTACACAGACATCTTCAACCAGTCCCTCTCCCTCCGACGAGTTCCCTCCTGCTTCAAGGCAGCAACAATCATCCCCATTCCCAAACAGCAAAAAGTGACCAGCCTCAATGACTGGCGCCCTATAGCCCTCACGCCAATAGCCAGCAAGTGCCTTGAAAAGCTGGTCATATCAAAGATCCGTCCCACACTCCCCCCGGACCACGACCCGCTACAGTTTGCATACCGCCCCAACAGGAGCACAGCGGATGCAGTGGCACACGTGCTCCACACCGCCCTGTCCCACCTGGAGGGGAAGGACACCTATGTGAGAATGCTGTTCGTGGACTACAGCTCAGCATTCAACACCATAGTACCCTCCAGGCTGGTAAGCAAACTCAGGGACCTGGGACTAAACACAGCGATGTGCGACTGGATCCTGGACTTCCTGACAGACCGCCGCCAGGTGGTGAGGGTGGGCAACCTCACCTCCTCCCCGCTGACCTTCAGCATAGGAGCGCCCCAGGGGTGCGTCTCCAGCCCCTTCTGGTACGACCTCTACACCCACGACTGCGTGGCGACTCAAACTTCAAACACCATCGTGAAGTTTGCAGACGACACAGCAGTCGTGGGGCTGATCTCGGGGGGCGACGAGACGGCCTACAGAGAGGAGGTGAGGGTCCTGGAACAATGGTGCCAGGACAACCACCTCTCTCTGAACGTCTCCAAGACCAAGGAGATCATTGTGGACTACAGGAGAGGGGGGGGCACACACCCCCCAATCACCATCAACGGCACAGTGGTGGAAAGGGTGGACAGCTTCAAGTACCTGGGAGTCAACATCCACCAGGACCTGACCTGGGCCGGCCACACCGCCACTGTTGTCAAAAAGGCCCAACAGCGAATACACGGACTCAGGCGCCTGAAGAAGTTTGGGCTAAGGAAAGAAATCCTCAGGGACTTCTACAGAGGCACCATTGAAAGCCTGCTGACTGGCTGCTTCACCGCCTGGTACGGGAACTGTACCACCATGGACCGCAGGGCGCTACGGAGGGTGAGGCGCGCGGCCCAGCACGTAACAGGAGACGAGTTGCCAGAACTGCACGAACTGTATAACCAGCGATGCCTCAGGAGGTCCCTGAAGATCATCAAAGACACAAACCATCCCCACAACAGCCTGTTCTCCCTGCTACCCTCAGGGAGGAGATACAGGGTTCCAAAAGCACGCACAAATCGCTTGAGGAACAGTTTCTTCCCGCAGGCCACGAGACTCCTTAACATACACAAATAGTGTAGTAGTCGTACCGTACCGTACTGCAGCTGCTACCATTATGTATGCCTAATGTTTAATTGTATGTCTAACAAGGTACATGCTATTTGCACCTGTATGTCAATTACGTCGAATTTAAAATGTCTGAACACGTCTAACGTATGCACAATGCCTAATGTTTAATTGTATGTTTAATAAGGTACATGCTATTTGCACTGTATGTCAAATACGTCGAATTAAAATGTCCGAACATGTCTAACGTATGTCTAACATAACATGTGCACCTATGTGCAATGAATATGCCACTGACTTGTCTTATCGCTATTCTGCCTCATTGCCTATTGCTGCTTAGTATTGCTTATTGATGCCTATTTCTTATTGCCTATTGCTCATTGCTTGTTGCCTATTTGTACTATGTCGTAAACGGAGTCCACAGCACAAGAATTTCACACGTGATACTTGTACCATGGAGTGACAATAAAAATCTTGAATCTTGAATCTTGAATCTTGATGCATCACTTTAAAATCAAACATCAACTGCTTTAAACTAATTAGAAAGTGCCTGACACTCCATACAGCCCAGCTTTACATGCATGCTATGATATTTTCACACCTATCATACTGCATCACCACCTGGTCACAAGCCTCACAAACAACTATAAAACCCATCGTATCTCTATATAATCAGACAATCAAAATCATGGACAAAAAACCAATGAGGTGGCATCATTGTCACATCTTGCGGAAACACAAAATGCTCAGCTTTGAAAGTTTCATAAGCTATTCAATCCTAAAGCTTATTTTTAAATGTCTGCATGGCCATGGCCAGAGATCCTTCCTCTTTTAATGATTACGTTGTAAGAGACACCAGCAGACCAGTAGAATTAACACACAGGCTTCTACAAAGGAGGCTGTCATGTCCCGATGTGTAAAACCTCGTTGGGACAATCAGTTTTCTCTGTTAAAGGAACAAAACTATGGAACAGTCTACCTACTGAGCTGAAAACACAACACAATTTTAATGTTTTTAACAGGGGTATTAAGTCATGGTTAAAAGAGAAACAACTGTGTTCTCACACTTAATACCCTTGTAGACCTCTGGTGGTACTCTGTGTATTATGTCTGTATTGTGTGTAGGCTACATCCTTGAATACCTGCTGTGAAAATGTAGGCATCTAATTGAGCAAAACTAACCAAGTAAAGTGTGTGTGTGTGTGTGTGTGTGTGTGTGTGTGTGTGTGTGTGTGTGTGTGTGTGTGTGTGTGTGTGTGTGTGTGTGTGTGTGTGTGTGTGCGCGCGTGCGTGCGTGGGTGCGTGCGTGCGTGTGTGTGTGTCTTCCTTTTCTGGAAGTTGTGCCTCTGTCACCCCCTGGTGTTCATTACACACATCGAGAGTTTCTCCAAAGTCACGTGATTTCTGGGAAAAGGAGCGTCTGCTCTGCTCTTTCTACAGCAGACTGAAGGCAGACTACACTACTACATGCACCGCAGAGGAAACGCAACTGAGGTAAACGAAACTTAAATGTATGTAACTAGGCTAGGTTACTTCCTTAATTTAACACCTTAGCTGCTATATTTATAAACGTATATCGACTAGGACTATATAAAAGCCCGGAATGCGCCCGAATTATTTGCATTTAAAGGCAGTTTTTGTTACTGCTGCTTGTTCATGAGGCGGCAGATTCAGCGCATTCGTTCTGTTTTAGCATACAAATGACGATATAAAGTGTATCATGTTGTCATCCAATGAGGGTAATAACCGTCTGATTATATCTATTTTGTCTGTGTTTTTAGTTATTACAGAGCCATGGCATCGGGGAAAACGCGCTCCACTCGCAGACTGTGCATCTGGATGGTCGAACAGGTACAGGTGTCTGTCTGTGTGTGTGTGTGTGTGTGTGTGTGTGTGTGTGTGTGTGTGTGTGTGTGTGTGTGTGTGTGTGTGTGTGTGTGTGTGTGCGCGCGTGCGTGCGTGCGTGCGAGCGAGCGACATTTAAATATACAGTGTTGGTATCCTTTGTCAGCAGCTCTTTGACTTATTGACCTATCACCTCAGCCATTTTGTGTCTAAAACGCAGGAAGTAACAGGTGCAAGCAAAAATAATGAGAGCCATGTTTGCTTGCACCTGTGTTACTTCCTGCCTTTTAGACACGAAATGGCTGGTGGTGGAAGAAGGCACATAAATTGATGACCTGAAAAGTTTTCTAAAGTCTTGAGTTGAGCCTAAATTACTTTGATTGAAAGTCATGAGATTGTTCCAGGCCAGCAGACGACTGAATTTAAATTGTTTTCTAAATTTGTATGGAATGATTGAATTTATTAAAGTTGAAACTGATTATAGAAATCAAACTGATGCTGTTCCCAAGTTTTCTTTTATCATATTAAAACCACTAGTGCAGTGCCCCGTTCCCCCATGCACCACCCCGTGGGCGCTCTTGAAAGTTTTGACTTGAAAGTCCTAGATATTTAGTTTTCTTTAAACTAAATTGATACTGGACTCTTCATTTGTTCTGACTTGACTTGCTGTTCTACATTTAGACTTGAGACTTGGCGGTAGTGACATGGACTTGACTTGGACATGGTAATCTACATTTAGACTTGACTGGGGCGGCTGTAGCTCAGGAGGTAGAGCGGGTCGTCCACTAATCGCTTTGGATAAAAGAGGTTGGTGGTTCGATTCCCGGCTCCTCCAGTCTGCATGTCAAAGTCTCCTTGGGCAAGACACTGAACCCCAAATTGTTCCCATTCGTGTGCCAGCACCCTGCGTGGTAACCTGCTGCCATCGGTGTGTGAATGGGTGAATGTACCTACTGACTGTAAAGCGCTTTGGATAAAAGCGCTATATAAATGCAGGCCATTTACCATTTACCATTTACTTGGACTTGACTTGTTGTGCCTCACTTGAGACTGACTTGGGACACTAGTAAAGTTGACTTGGTCACACCTCTTCTGTAGCTGTGTTCAGGCAGAAGCTTCCATCTGATTGGTCGATACCTGATATTAAATAAAAGCACAGTTGGTCGAAGCCTAAGCCATGGTACTGATGTGAGGCTGTGTGTGTGCAGGTGAGCAGTGGGAATTACCCGGGTCTGGTGTGGGATGACGAGGCTAAGACCATGTTCCGTATCCCATGGAAACACGCAGGGAAACAGGACTTCCGCAGCGATGAGGACGCCGCCATCTTCAAGGTCTGTAGACTATAGTTGGGTTTCCGACTCCAAATGTATCACACATTTTAACCGAATTTTCAGAAAATTGGCAAAAGAAAATGCGAAATAATGCAAGTTTACATCCACTGCTATTATGCGAATATAGAGCTGTCAATCACCTCATGTTTGAGGCTGTCTGCCTCTGCTGATCTCCTGGCTAGACCCGATACGTGCCGTCGTCTTGCAGGCAGGCAGCAACCAAGCTCTATTAAACACTAACGTAACATCTAACATTCAAAGTTTATTGATGATCTACAAAGGTACAGACCATAAAATGCTATTTCTGGATTACCAGGTGCCGCTTTTCAACTCTGCAAGCATAACGTTACATAATCCACGGAGCAGTTAGTAAGTTAATTCAATTTCAATTTGAGAAGTGAGTCGCCTTAATGTTAATCCCAGTCTTCTTCTGTTGAAACACACCACGGACGGCGGTCTAGAAACTGTGCTGCTTATTTACCATGATTTACCTTACAAATCCTATTTAGTGTAGGCCACTCTGAATTGTCTGTTTTGTAGTGAGCAAGGCAACGTGAAACTGTGTGCTTTTTGTTTTGTAGTGAGCAAGGCAACGTGAAACTGTGTGCTTTTTGAATGGAGAGACAACAGCAGATTTGCGTAATCTGTTTCCACTGCACTTCTCACATTTATCTCACATTAAGATTAGATTTAGATTCCTGGGGTCACGATTCGATTCAACATGGATTCTAGATTCAGAACGATTCCCAATTCAAAATCAATTCTCAATTCAATACATAGGGGAATTTCTGGATTTCAGGACGCTGTGTTCTAAGAAAGGCGGTGTAGCAAATTATGGCATGAAAGCACAATAAAGTGTATAGATTGTGTAGTTGTTTTATTTGAAATGGTTTTATCGACTGATTGCAATAATGTAAACACAGTACACACAAAGGCAAACCTGAGCCAAAAGGTAACATTTATTCGTGCTAAACTTGGACAAATAAAAACTTCTTAGTATTTCTCAGTTCTCAGTGACTTCAAGAAAAATAAGTTAAAGTCATACAAGAATAAAAATGGAAAAATAATCGATTCTTGGCAGTTGTGAATTGATTCAGAATCGTGGAAGATACTGTTAAGAATCGTGATTCTTACATGAATAAAACAATGTCTGACACCCCTACTGAGGAATGCCCTTCACAAACACAACATCTACATTTCAGTCAGTCTTTCAGTAGATCTTAAGTCAGTGGTTCTCAACGCAGGGTCCTGTGATCACCACAGGTCCTTGAGGGGGTTCCAGGGGGTCCCCAGCAAATTGATGAATTGTTAAATTTCACAATTTCATGTGCAAGAAGTTAACACAGTTGGAGAAAGTAGAATGACTATTTTAATCATAGTTTCACTGTTATCGCTCTGCCTATAGACCTGTTTTATGTTTGTAAACAGCGATTACGTATTTTGTGGGCGGAGCCGAGCTGGTTGCAGAAAGTGACAGCTAGCGGTAGAAATATGGAACTTCCGGATGCCTTCTCCACATATTTTAAAGCTTTGCCAGCAACAGACAGGTTATCTTACACAAATATGCTAACTCTTTCAATGGGGTGAGGTTTCCTGACCCGTATTCACTGTCAGGATGGGTCTAGGATCCAACTACATTGCCAAAGTTGCAGTGCAGCACATCGTCATATTGCTAGTGGGAAATTCCAGCATCTATACGGCACAAGACGTCTTTTCCCTGTATTCCGGGGATCTCTCTAGTTTCGGCTTCACTTGTTTCCTCAGAGTTTCGGCGACCACGCTGTGTGCGCAACTGCAGTGACATTACCCTGTGACGTCCACTCCAAATTGGTCTATATATAATACAGATTGTCAGTTCTGGACAAAATCATATCTGTCAATAAAACTATTTTCAGATTTGGGTCAGATCTCATCAAATGGGGGGTCTGTGGCTCTAATGTGGACTAAATTAGGATCCTTGATATGAAAAGGCTTGAGAGTCACTGTCTTTTAAGTGTTATGTGTTATAATATTGCTTTATTGCTTGTTACCTCTTGTTTTTTATTTATATATCTTTTATTTTTTGCACTATGTTGTAACGGACCCTGCAGCACAAGAATTTCACACGTGATACTTGTACTACGGAGTGACAATAAAAATCTTGAATCTTGAATCTTGAATCTCAACAATGACTTAAATGTCATAATCTCCTTTACAGTAAATGGGCACTATGAACTTTATTGAACTCTATTGGTGGTGACCAGGAGGAACTGCAAAAATATTGATAGAACGTGTCTTCTTCACGTCTATTACATTTCCCATGACTAAATGGCATGTACTAAAAGTTTAATTATTATATTACTGGGTTTTATGACATGACTGAGAAGGCTGATAACAAATGTTAACACATTGAATGCCAGCCATGTTTTCATTCCTGTAGGTAAGTTGTGCCAGGGGTGTTTTTGACGATTCTGGCTCATTTTAGAACAGCCGAGGATTCTTTTCTGTTAAGAATTCATGAACACCAATCATCTAAAAATAACTAATAGAATGTGTGCTTTCTCTGTCTAAAAGAGTTAGTTTGCAGAGTTAGTAGTTATGTAGATATTAGCCGTTGAGTACAGCATGGTTTCAGCGTCTGGAAATTTATTCAGAGATAAATGGCTTTTTGTGAAACAGTCACTTTAACCATTCATTTTTGGCATCAGTAAGACCGTCAGACATTCTAAACAATAGTTTTGAACAGTAATTTCCTCCATAACAACAGGAAACACCCCTCTCATTCAAACTCCTCCCTCCGTGTGTCTTCTCCTCCTTCCTCCTGGCTCTAACAGCGGGCGTGTCAGAAGCGCGTTGCTGCTGCTGCCTGCCTGCCTGTCTGCGTGCGGCCGCTCTCGGGCAAGACGAGTCTGAAATGGATTACTGTCAAATCGCCTCGCCATTTCCTTGAATGGCTTGCTCCCGCGGTGTGTGTGTGTGTGTGTGTGTGTGTGTGTGTGTGTGTGTGTTCGCGCGTTGCTCCGCGGCTCCGGGGCGGAGGGGATCTCTGTCCGTTCTGTGTGTGTGTCTCCGGGCTTCTGACTGTAAAATCGCCAAGCCATTTCCGCGGGAGGAGGCTGCTTTTGGTCCACGGGTCCGTGGCTGTGGCTTCTATCTGTCTCTGTCGCCACTTAGTGGTCGGTAAAATAGATTACACACATTGTCTTGCTCCAATAGTTATCTCGAAGATGTAAAAGGGGTTGATTGATGTCCCACCGTCAAAAAAAAAAAATGTTTATGTAAGACGAGTTAGCTCGTCCTTGGCACTCAAGCGCTGGATTATGTAAGACGAGTTAGGTCGTCTATGGCACTTAATGAGTTAATAGTGAGAATTCAACTCACAACTGTCCTCCATTCACATGTTTGGCTCTTAATTACGGTGCTGCTTAATTAAAGGATGGCTTTACTGATAATCAACCCACTTTGTATCATTAATAATCTCTGTAATAAGCACATGTGCAGTGTTTACCTCTCTCTGTGTTTTCCTCACGGAGATCTCCCATTTCCTCCTCTGCCAAAATGCTCCTTCACAATGGAGCTGCAGAAGTTCTGCTGGAGACGCGGAATCTGCTCTGAGGGCGGCTGTTATTGTTTATTTTTATTTTTTAAGTATGCGCACATCCATGGAGAATTGCATTGAGAGCCTTAACGAGCCAGCTGGCAGGGGTGGAGTTTCTGCAGAAGGATTTTTCTCCATGACGAAAACACAGAGAGAAGGTAAACACTGCCCATGTGCTTATATTACCGAGATTATATATAATACAAAGTGGGTTGGTTATCGGTAAAGCCCTCCTTTAAGGAAAACAGCAGAAT
Source organism: Poromitra crassiceps (assembly GCF_964638095.1). Taxonomy (NCBI): domain Eukaryota; kingdom Metazoa; phylum Chordata; class Actinopteri; order Beryciformes; family Melamphaidae; genus Poromitra; species Poromitra crassiceps. Next base: position 110,384,896 of record NC_139624.1, read on the forward strand.
AAGTATGGGCCTCTGATCATTAATGGCTTCCATTAAAAAAAATCTGTTCATGCAATAAAACTCAATTATACTTAATATGTGAACAGTAGAAAAGTTCTAGATAACTTTTTACTCCACTAGCCAGTCAAGCAAACAAGCAATAGTCTGTAAAATGAATTGAAAATAAAGCTTGATTTTACGCAAATAGGGCTTTAAAAACGGGCGCCTACCTCTTTATTGGGAGTGTTACACAACATTTATTTCTAAATATTTACTTTGAAAAACAGCTAAGATTAAGGGGAAAATGACAAAAAGCTGGTAAAGCTGGAAAATTAGGTAATGTAAAACAGTAGTGAATGTACTAGGAAATTAGCAGAAACTGACTAAAAATGACAGAGAATAACCCTCTCACCCTGTAACTGTAAAAAAAACTCTCGTAACGGACAAGTCTGTCTTTTATTGTCACACGAACACCACAATACATGCATGCGGCCACAACACACTCATGCTGACGGTGGCCGATGAAAAGCGTCCTCTGCATTTAACCCATCCAGGCATGTCCTTTCCTCCGAGGGGCAGGCCAGGAGCAGTGGTCGCTTTCTCGTACAGCGCCCGGGGACCAACTTTGGATGTTGTCGTCACTGGTCGGATGACGATGACGATCTGATCTTCTGCATGTTTTTTAGTGGGGGGGGGGTTATATACGGAGGAACCCCCTGGTCTAGTTGACTAACAAAGACCACGCCACAATCAAATGTAGCCTACTTAGACGATTTATTGATGGAAAAGGGGGTTGAGGGAATAAAGGATTGAGGGTGGAGGGATGATAGGGGTCGAGGGTAGTGCGATGGTAAGGATGATTGAGGGGGAGGGATGAATCGGGGTTAGAGACTAGGGGATGATTGAGGGGGGTCGAATGAGTCTGGGTTGATGGTTGTCTCGAGGAACCAGGGAATGGAGACTCATGGTGGGGGTACTGTCTCGCTGACGGGGTCGCTTCTTGGCTCCATCGTCGCTGATGGGGACTCTTCTTGACTCCATCATACTCCTGTACTGAAGGAGACGAGCAAGGGGTTGGGACGAGAGAACTGAGACATGCGAGAGTGGGAGAGGTCTTGGAAATTGAATGTGTGCTTGTGATAGATATAGATACATTTGTGTTCACTGACTTGACTGACGAAAACAAACCCCTTCCCCAGGCGTGGGCAGAGTTTAAGGGGAAGCTGGCAGACGGTGCACCGGATGATCCCGCCATGTGGAAGACGCGCCTGCGCTGCGCCCTCAACAAGAGCCCCGAGTTCACCGAGGTGCCGGAGAGAGCCCAGCTGGACATCTCTGAGCCCTACAAGGTCTACCACCTCGTGCCCCTCAGCCAGCAGGGTGAGACACTAGCCGCTTTCACACACAGATTGCACAATATTGCAGTGCAGAAGGCCCGCAAAGCCGGCAGCCTCGCCACAGAAATTGCTTTTACTGCGTGCCCGTCCGCATGTCCTCGAGTGCCCACCGCCCGGGTGGGGTTGTCAAAAGGGCCTTTCTGTGTGGAGTTTGCATGTTCTCCCCGTGCCTCCCGGGGGGTTTCCTTCATATAGGAACCCCCTTCACCAAAACATGCAATATCCTGGTTGCTAATGTGGTTCCTCCTCTGGTCGTTAAGGGCGCCTGTTCGGAGGGAGGGGAACTGGTTGGAATAGCGTGAACCTCCCACGTGCTATGTCCTACCGGTGAAGCTTCCCCTGTCAGGTGAAAAGAAGCGGCTGGCTAACTGCCCATGTCTCGGAGGAAGCATGGAGCCATGGAGCATGGAGCAACCAGGATAAATAAATTAAATTAGCACTAATGGGGGATAAAAATGGGATAAAAAAATCGGGGGGGGGGGGGGGGGGATGGTTTCACACAGAGCCAAGTAGCACCACCACATTCCCGTCCTGGGGTGTGCTTTCAAGTGACATCCACCCCTCCCGGATTGAAAGGCGAGCGGAGGCATTATTTCCACCCAGATCCTCTAGTAGCCCAAATGAATATTTTCATAGGTTAGTGTAGCCTAGGCTACTGTACTGTATTCATTCAACAACCAAACATCGCCGATGTACGCCAGCCAACGTGCTGCGGTCGTTAAGAACATCAAAGTGATACAAAACACGAAAGTGTTGTCCACATGCAGCATGGTAACAAGGCTTTCAATATTCATCTGATCGACTTTAGGGATCACAGATGCAATATCATGTAGCCTATTAGGTACAAGGCTAATTCTTATCTTTTGGTTCCAGTTTTTTGTAAAGCAAATTATTCCCATGAAGTAGCTTAATTAGCGTCCGTTCTGAAAGACGACGCCCGCATATCAAACAGCTGCAGTCTGCATAACTTTCGTCGGGGAATACTATAGGCTATAAATGCACATGACTACTATAACATTAGTAGTTTTTGTAAGGGAACGCACAACTGGCTAGCTAGACAGATTGCAGTTCTGGAGCTGGTTTCCAGAGCAGGGAATATCCTCAGACCAACTCGCCACAGACAGCTATACGTCCTCTGAAGCTTATTATTATATCCGTTAATTTTACCTACTAATGTCAACATCGTTTGACCATAAAGCCTAACCTACTTACTAGGCACGGAGCATTCCTCCTGGTGCCCCTGCAGTCATGATTGTATAGGCTACTTTTTTTACTTTCACTTAGCCTATGGCTTTCTTGCTGCATGAGGTGGTTTCCCCTTTTTTTTATGAATGAGCGTGTTGCCGCTCCTACGCTTTCAGGTGGAGGCGGGTTGCAGGGTAATCCGGCGCTGTGACTAGGTCCACTGGCGGAACGAAAGGCGTAACACAATTACCCACCAACCCGCTTTCACAACTTTCACATCGGAGGCGCGGATCCCATTTTCCGTGCATTTTCCGGCTTTCAAGGCCGGTGTGAAAGCGGCTACTGAGACTGGAAAGACATTATAGATTTAACCATACTAGAAACCGGAAATTAAATTCCAATGGCTTAATATTTCCTTCTTACAACCACCATTTTGTTCCATGAAAACATCCAATGAAAGCTGACAAAATAACCTATATACAGATATATGGTTTGTGTATGTTGTTTGAGGCAGAACTTCCTGCACTATAAAATGTAACCCAAGCCTTATTTGCCCATTATAATAGCAAGCGCTATTTAGCATAGCATAGTATTACATTTTTCTCACCCTTCACAAAAATATGTGTATGTTTTTAACAGAAAATGATAAATACATTCTGATTTTTGTTCTGTATTACCCACAACATGCCGGGCAGTTTATACTCAGGTTCTCTCTCATTTGAACAGAAAATGGTGGAAAGGCAAGTCTATCTGAGAGAACTGATTTTAAGACTAGAGGTTTTCTGTTAAAGGTCCCATTCCGTGCAAAAGCTGTTTTTACTTGTAAATGCATATATACTGCTGTCAGCCCTCCCTGTAATGAGTGGTCACAAGCTCAGAACTGCCACAGTTGGATTTGTCCCTATCCAGCTTCCCCCTGCAGTCTCCTCCAAGCCACACCCCCAAACGCTTCATTTGCCCAGAGGGGAATTGGGACGTCACGAGCTTCCTCACGCATACTGCGCGGGTCTCTCTCACACAAGCTACCTGCACCATTTTGTCTATAGCCACAAAATTAACACTTCTAGCTGGAGCGACGCCAACTGTACGTGATCCAGCAACTGCAGAGGTGCATTCGGTAAGTCTAGGCATTTTGAGATGTCCTCTTTAGCGTAGTAACCGTTAAGTTAACGATAACTCGCAACCTAGCGTGCTGGTCCACAGACGCTAATCTGATTGGAGCCTGGGGCGGGCTCTCCCTCAGCGGCCAATGGGAACTGTTAGTTCTGAATATATTATAGAAACAGACCGTTCTTGGGAATCGACGAGATGAGGAAGTGAGAACTCCGTCACAACAAACGGGGTTGCTATATTTTCGACAAATTAATCCAGAATCATGTTTTATGGACCAGAGACACACGTTTTTAAGAGGTTACAGCTGCACGAATTGGGACCTTTAATTTAAAAGATTGACTACAAGTATAACATGATTTATACTATCTGAAAGTACACATTCTCCTCTTTAACATCTTGTATAAACTTTTATTGTATGATATTGTCTGAGCACACAGTAAGCAATCATACACACCAATGCCTCCTAGTGGTAGAATTTTTAAATTTTCATCAGGACTGCTAATATCTGTAATGTACTTATCTCCGTGTGGAAATTTGCAAACTGCTGTTCAGCACTTCTCTCATGCCTCATGACCTGAGATAGATAGATAGTGGCTAGTTTAATTGGTCGTCATTTGCACCATAGACTGTAAAAAATATGGACGTAGCCACCAGTGACATCACTCATTGGTTTGTGGAATCCCGTTTTGAAGCCTCGAGTTTGGCATTTTGGTCGCCATCTTGGTTTTCTGTAACCTGTCACACCCCAACGCACAACCTGTTTTATCATCTGTTTTACTCAAAATAGGACCATAAGTGAACATCATGTTGTATTGAAGAAGATTTGAAACTAGCGACTGAGACCATAAATTCATTAGGAAAGTGTAGCAGAGCTGGCTTCATTTTTCAGTGTGGAGCTTGCCCCCTTTAGCCTGGTAAACCAGCCGGTCACGTGAACTCACATTTCATTGGTTCTGCGGGAATATCAACGAATTAAACAAGCAAACTCACGGTTTCCTCAAGTGCTGCAAACGGCTTGAATGGTTTGCAGGATGAAGTTATGCGCGCTTCGACCCAAGCAGCCCAGCAGGCTGGCCCGGTGCTCTCAGGAAAGGGCAAGTCTTTGAACAGAGGCTTTGGATGAAATCCAAAAGTACTGGAGTACTCTATTTAGGCTTGAATGGTTTCTTTTCCTCCCGACCTGGCTGTCTTGTAGGCTATGTAAAAATGCAAGAGTTGCATCAGCCTATATCGAGACATAGCCTAACTTTTGTGGGGAGAAATAAATTGAAAGTCAGCTATGATTTGAATGCCACTTGTAAAATCATCCACAATGTAATGTTAGTGCGATGGTGCGACCACTATTTTGACTGGCGGCTTTTGGGCGATGTAACAAAGGCAAGCGCTCACTTTTTCTGGCACATTGCCACCCCACGTTATTGCCTGAATGCGTCGGAATGCATCTTCCGTTAAAACTGCATGTTTTTTAATGGAGTTTGGTTACGGATTCGCTAAAGCCGTTTCCACATCACATTTCTTTTTATCGATACACCCTACCGCACCCCCTCCCCCCGCCCACTCTACTCGCCATCGGCAGAGAGTATACGGACCGTTTCCACCGGTTTCTAAACAAAGACTCCTCATGTCTAGAAAGGTAAAACCGGAAAATATCCTGCTCTGGCTAGCCGGACATGATCCAGACTTCATGTTCAGAAGAGGCTTTGTGTGAAAGCTTCAGGCCAGACGGGAACGAAGAACCAAATGAAATGTGAGTTCACGTGACCGGCTGGTTTACCAGGCTATGCCCCCCTTGCTTTGCACAGGAAACCTCTTATCTCCGGAAACCTATTCATCATGTATCAAGGAGGATTTCATTCCTCAGTTGGAGTATGTTTTCACTTTTCACTATAATTGGGAAAATGGCCTTGAGAATCAACTTGTCTTTGGCTGAGACACCAAAACTCTTATCTTAGAGGTTATGGTTCTCATCTCTTTGCTCTTTATGCTCGACACTTGTGAGAGCATTGGCCTGTTTGCAAACGTTAAAGACCAGAAAGGCATCTCTCACGCTCCAAGTCTCTTTATTATTACAGACATTTCCACCACAGATACAGCAGAGGTGTCGTTAGTCAGATCTAAAGTCTAACTTAAAAGATTCTCTACAGTAAACTACAAGCTAACTACACGGGAAAAGGAATCTATAAACAGAATTTATGCAGGCATTTTTTTCTGACTACACTACAGTGTGTAGGGTATAAGATGGCTGTACACCAACACACACCCTTACTGTCAAGTGGCACACATCAGGACTAAACACGGATTGAAATCAGGGGTGTAGTGCTATTTATCCGGAGCGCACATACAATTGTGTGCTGTGCATTCTAATAGAGCGAGGCCACGCAGCAGCCGAGCTGCGGGCAAGGCCGTGCAGCGTCCAAGCTGCATATGCGAGTGGTCACGTTTTTGGTCCCACATTGGTCCCACATTGTGATGATTTTGGTCAGTAATGATGTCAAGTTATGCATTTTAAGAGACTTAAAAGTAATGATTATTTTCTATCTGTTTAGGTTTGGTGGTGGCTGAAAAAAAGTGCAGGGAGAAACCTGTGAGGAGGCAGAAGAGGAGGAGCAGCAGCAGCGAGTCAGAGGGCGAGAACGCCGTTCAGGTCAAACACATCAAGGAGGAGCCGGTGGCCTCGCAGCTGGTACGGGTCAGCGTGGTGGAGTGTGTTGGGGGGTGGGGGAGGGTAGTCATAATAATGAAAGCTGCTTTTCTCTGTGGGGTAAAACCTCAGACCTCTGTCTGACCTCTGTCTGTCTGCTTTCAGTGTATTGAAGACATTCTGCTGGGGAGTGACATCATCACCACACCGATAGGAGAGCCCACGCAGCAGAGCGGCGTGCAGGGAGGAGGGAGTGAGTTCAGTTCTTTCATCACATCAGCTGCACCTGGTTGATTTAACTGCTAGACTGGAGGCTTTAGTAATGCAAACATTTCTCAAAAGCAGAAATAATCTAGTCTTGGCTCCCAGACGATCTCCGCCTACCAATCGTGTGGGTACTTCTTGTCAAAAAAGCAAAAATAGTAGTTTGAACGGTGGCCAGAACGGCCACTAACCAGAACTGGTCTTTGCTGTTTCACCCTTTTCAACTGAAATGGACAGGGCCCCCAACTGACATGTACGCTTTACGGTAGCCAACCCCTTTCCTCTCATTACAAACATGACTGACGGTGTCAAAAATACAAACTAGTAAATTCTCAAACTAAAGCAACCACACATAGTTAAAATAAGCAATTATTTGGTCCTACCAGTTTCAGCGTCGGGTCTATTTGCCAGGCATGAAGTCAGTACAAATTGTGACCGGCGCAGAGCCATCGCGTAGCAGAACAGAGCACTTCTGGTGTGAATGGCATGGCTCCTGCTCGACGCTTCCGTGATGCGCTGCTTTGGAGACGCTTCTGGTGTGTCCCAGGTATAAGTCACCAGGGTGGTCAAGTCACTCAAGCAGCAGTCAGTGCTAACATTACTTAGCTGGGAAAAATGTGGCTCCGCCCACTGAGATTTAAATCAACCAATGAGATTCTTTCTGCCTTTGAGAAAATGTTTCAGATTCAGATTCATACTTTATTGTCCTCCTTAGAGGACATTTGTTTTCACAGTCTGTACAATACATCAAACATTTAGGAACAAATAAACACATACACAGGCAACAAGAGGGACATCACATTTACACCACATGCAGGTCTGTAACCATTTGCCCAGACTGTTTAGGGCAGTTATGGTTGAGGGCACAAAACTCCTCCCAAAGCAGAGTAGTTGTCTGCGACTGGAGGGGAGGAGGGTGAAACATGGGTGACTGGGGTTGTGTGCTATAGTTAGGGCTCTATGCGTAATGGCAGTGTCAATGAGGGCTGGTAGGTTGGGAGTGGACAGGACAATTATTTTAGAGGATGTTTTTGTGATTTTCAGGAGCTTATTTCTATTGGTGAGGGGGAGCATGGTGAAGTAGCAGGTGGCACAGTACAGGAGGATGGATTCTATGATACTATGGTACAGAAGGAGCAGGAGGTGGGGTTTGACTCTGAGAGCACTGAGTTTGTGGATGGTATAGAGCAGTGATACTCAACTGGCGGCGGGGGCGCCCCCTGTGTGGCCCGCGATGGAATTGCAAAAAAAAGAAAAAGATTTTTTTTTTACAGTGCACCTGAACGCAACATGCAAGATACCCGCTGAATAAGTGTCCAAATGTTCATGTCATTCTGGCCAATACTCCTGCCCAATACTTATAGCATTTCAGTCTGGAATATGGAATATCTTTCAATAATCTATGATTTAGCTGCTAAATTGTCAAATACCGCCGTCTGCTCGCTACCCAGGCACTTATGTATGTACTTAACCTAACTAACTATCCAGTGTGCACAACATTGTCAGACTAAACTCCGGCTGACACCCCAAAAACCTACAATCCGCTACAGAAAGATGTACTGCGTACTTGTGTGTACATAATGTATGTTTTCTAAAGGTGTACTAACTCACTGTAAAACATGGAATGTACAATTTGTCAGAAATTGATTAAAAAAGAATTAGGCCTAATTATTAAAATCTAAAGTAACCGTAGTTATTGTAGAACCTAAATGGTTTCATAATTGGGAAAATAGGTCCAGATAAATAATTCTGTTTTGGATTGCGGTGCGTGGGACCCTTACATCATGTCACAGCTTGGTTTTCAGTTTGAGTGTGGAAGAGGCTGTCTGACAGAAAGAAAAAGCAAAAATAATAATTGGGGAAAAAATAAAACGGAATTTAGAAATAAATCTAAAGGATCTCATTGCTGTGTTTTGTCTGTGTATAAATAGTTGGTGGTACAGGACATCGCCATGCAGTGCAGAAATGGAAATTTTACCATGCACCGGCCCTATGCCAGGTTTCGACCTGGCCTTGTTTATTAACTGGCCCCTGGCCTTCTATCATTTCACGAAAGTGGCCCCCGGGCAAAGCAAGTTGAGTATCCCTGGTATAGTCTTTGTTGGCAGCGTTTATGGGTGTCTGTGGTGTGATGGTCAAAGTTCAGTTTATTGTCCAGGGTGATGCCAAGGTACTTGAAACTCTCCAACAGCTCCACTGGCTGGCCATTGATGGAGGTGGGTGGGGCAGTGATGGGTGGTGAGTTTATTGTGGGTGTCTTGGTGATGTTGAGGAGGAGGTAGATTCAGCTCTCAGTCTTAATCCGTTTCACTACTGTAAGACTGAGAATATTACTATTTAAATATTTTCATAACGTTAGGTGGTGCTGTTGGAAGCTTTGCATCGGAGAACCAATCATGAGCGTTGTGGGCGGGCCTGCTTTCTGGGAGCAGTGACGCTCATGCAGAACCGGTGTCTCGCAAAACATCGCCACGTTTGCGGAGAAACATATTAATCACTTAGAAACAAACATAACCTGTTAATAGGACGTGTTTCATCCGGCCCCAGTGGCTAGAGGTCTTTCCCCCAGCGATAAGCCTGACTCCCGAGGCTAACGTTACAGAGCCTGCTGACTCCTCCTGACTTCACAGCGCTTCACAGTAGCAGGCGGACCACTTCCGGGTAGGACAAATTATTGTAAAATAAACAACAGGACGGTATAAACTCTCTTTGCAGCACATCAGTGTCTTGCTCTATATTGGAACTATGAAACATTGCATTGCCACTACCAAATAAAATTCTAATAATAAATGTAGGCGTGTCTGCTGCCGGCCGTTCTCGCCGGGCTCTGAACCAGATTTGGAACAGTAAATTCCCAGACGTTTGGTGGTTAGGTGGCGCTGTTGGCGCCGCTCACCAAACGTCTGGAAACCGAGACTAAGGAGGAGGTGACTGTGTTGATGGAGGTGGGGCAGTGGGGGGTGGTGAGTTTAATGTGGGTGTCATGAGCCGTTTTCCCACATGCGTACCGGAAAATTACCTGTAAGTCAATATCGGACATTTCCCTTCACACCTGGGCTCTCGCATATGGGAATCTACCAGCGAAATTGCCTGTATGTTGGGGGGCGGGGCGGCACTGCAGAGCGGGTGGGGAGTGACGTGTCGGCAAAACTCTTGATGGTGAAATAAGTTTGCTTGTTTATCCGTTCACCTGCGTCGCGTTGAAGCACTTTTTACAGACTGGCTTCGTTTGATGTGTCCGGGCTTGCCTTCGCTGTAGGCAACGTAAGCAAAATACTTCCACATTTCGCTTCGTGCATTTGCTTCGTCTGTGTCCCTGTCGGGCTGTGCCTGTGACTGAAGGAGGAGGACTGAACGACTGTGGCCAGAGAGCGAGCAGGCAGCAGAGAGGAGAGATCACAAGATCATTTCGCCAGTTTGCTTTAATGTGCGCGAATGATTAGATTATGCCCGCTGGAACATTAAGCAACGTGTGTACACCTCGCCCATGCCGGCAAATGACTGGACCCGTTCTACACTTGCGCCTGTTATCGCGCATACCGCTCTTCTGACTGGCTCGAAACTGGTGAAATGTCGGCGATGACGGGGTCGCGCTTATACCGGCACGACAACTTTCACACATGCAGGCATTAGACCACGTTCCGGTCATTTAGCGGTACAAAGCGCATGTGGGAAAACGGCTTTTGTGACATTGAGGAGGAGGTGACTGTGTTGATGGAGGTGGGGCAGTGGGGGGTGGTGAGTTTATTGTGGGTGTCTTGGTGACATTGAGGAGGAGGTGACTGTTGATGGAGGTGGGGCAGTGGGGGGTGGTGAGTTTATTGTGGGTGTCTTGGTGACGTTGAGGAGGAGGTGACTGTGTTGATGGAGGTGGAGCAGTGGGGGGTGGTGAGTTTATTGTGGGTGTCTTGGTGACGTTGAGGAGGAGGTGACTGTTGATGGAGGTGGAGCAGTGGGGGGTGGTGAGTTTATTGTGGGTGTCTTGGTGACGTTGAGGAGGAGGTGACTGTGTTGATGGAGGTGGAGCAGTGGGGGGTGGTGAGTTTATTGTGGGTGTCTTGGTGACATTGAGGAGGAGGTGACTGTTGATGGAGGTGGGGCAGTGGGTGGTGGTGAGTTTATTGTGGGTGTCTTGGTGACATTGAGGAGGAGGTGACTGTTGATGGAGGTGGGGCAGTGGGGGGTGGTGAGTTTATTGTGGGTGTCTTGGTGACATTGAGGAGGAGGTGACTGTTGATGGAGGTGGGGCAGTGGGGGGTGGTGAGTTTATTGTGGGTGTCTTGGTGACGTTGAGGAGGAGGTGACTGTGTTGATGGAGGTGGAGCAGTGGGGGGTGGTGAGTTTATTGTGGGTGTCTTGGTGACGTTGAGGAGGAGGTCACTGTTGATGGAGGTGGAGCAGTGGGGGGTGGTGAGTTTATTGTGGGTGTCTTGGTGACGTTGAGGAGGAGGTGACTGTGTTGATGGAGGTGGAGCAGTGGGGGGTGGTGAGTTTATTGTGGGTGTCTTGGTGACATTGAGGAGGAGGTGACTGTTGATGGAGGTGGGGCAGTGGGGGGTGGTGAGTTTATTGTGGGTGTCTTGGTGACGTTGAGGAGGAGGTGACTGTTGATGGAGGTGGAGCAGTGGGGGGTGGTGAGTTTATTGTGGGTGTCTTGGTGACATTGAGGAGGAGGTGACTGTTGATGGAGGTGGGGCAGTGGGGGGTGGTGAGTTTATTGTGGGTGTCTTGGTGACGTTGAGGAGGAGGTGACTGTTGATGGAGGTGGAGCAGTGGGGGGTGGTGAGTTTATTGTGGGTGTCTTGGTGACATTGAGGAGGAGGTGACTGTTGATGGAGGTGGGGCAGTGGGGGGTGGTGAGTTTATTGTGGGTGTCTTGGTGACGTTGAGGAGGAGGTGACTGTTGATGGAGGTGGAGCAGTGGGGGGTGGTGAGTTTATTGTGGGTGTCTTGGTGACATTGAGGAGGAGGTGACTGTTGATGGAGGTGGGGCAGTGGGGGGTGGTGAGTTTATTGTGGGTGTCTTGGTGACGTTGAGGAGGAGGTGACTGTTGATGGAGGTGGGGCAGTGGTGGTGGTGGTGAGTTTATTGTGGGTGTCTTGGTGACGTTGAGGAGGAGGTGACTGTGTTGATGGAGGTGGAGCAGTGGGAGATAGTGAGTTTATTGTGGGTGTCTTGGTGACATTGAGGAGGAGGTGACTGTGCCACTAAAAGTCTAATCTGCTGATCAACATGCTGTTGAATATACTATTTAACAAATTTACCACGAGAGGGAGTGGGTTGTGGCCACATTTACCACTGGTACAGGGTTGTGGCACGAGGCGAAGCCGAGTGCTATAAACCCTGTACCAGTGGTAAATGTGGCCACAAACCCCGACCTCGAGTGGTAAATTTGTTTTCTACAACAGCTACCAAATAATATAAAAAATACACAATTGTAACATCCAATTCATTTATTTACAATCATTACTGGTTTCAGAATACATTTATCCTTCCGCCACAGAATATAGTTCCATACACAAGATCAATGATTGCACTAAACATTTAGTTGCCTTTGAGCCAAAAAACAACTAACCTATTCCTTAACGGGATTCACAGTTATTGATACATTGCCTGTAAAAGTACAGTTATTTAAACAGTTATCTAAAGCAGCCCGTTTTGGTGGTGGTGTGTTGATATCTGGTGACGGCAGAGGGCGTTTGTTTGTTTGACAGTCCCAGGTTCGGGGTCCGGGCGCTAGTCCGACCTCCCGCTAGTCCGACCTCCCGCTAGTCCGAACTCGTGACAACTCAAGCTCAGCCAGTTCTCTCTCCCCAATTTCACCATGTCGTTCTTTGTTCACTTCACCTTCATCTTCATCTAACCACTGCTCAAAACTCAATCCACCCAGTAAATCAAACGTTACTATGAAATCGGACATTTCCTTGTTAGAGATCGGCCATTTCCTTGTTAGAGATTTGCAGACTGACAGGCTAACAGTGGGCGGAGTCAGCACAGGGAGCGGAGTCAGCATCAGGGAGCGGAGTGATACTGCGGTTGGAGCCGAACTGTAGATTGTTGGCCTATTTACCACTGTTGCTAGCCAATCAGAATCCAGTATTCACTCATGCTGTTGTAGAAACTCACTCTTCCTCTCTTTCTCCATCCAACTCTTCTGTAAATTTTCCATTTTATATCCTCCTCTCTCTTGCCTCCTCTCTCTCTCTCTTGCCTCCTCTCTCTCAGGCCCTCTCTCTCTCTCTCTCACACACCCCTCTCTCTCTCGCCTTCTCTCTCTCTCACCTTCTCTCTCTTTCTCTCAAGTGGTCAATGAGATCCAGCTGGATGTGCGGATTGAGACTGTCCCTCCTCCAGGAGGTAATAAACTGACGAGACATTTGCAGCTCTATATGAACACAGTCTTTTAAGCTGCAGAGAATCATATACTGCAAACACACACAGTCCTTATGTGATAACAAGCAATAAAAGCTGCATCACCAAAGCACCCATAATGGTTAAGAGCATCTTTACTTTACTTTATTGTCATTTAGCAGATGCTTTTATCCAAAGCGATGTACAACAGATTAAAATACATCACACAATAAAACATAGCAGAACAATTAAAATAGATTAAAACAGTCAATATGTGATCATGATAAAAATATGCATAGATAAAAGATGATCAAGAGTGCAGATTATTACAGTGTATAAACAATTCAGGAGTCAAAGAGATGCAGTAGAGGGAGAGATAGGAAAGTGGATAGTAAATAGATGAGTTTTTAGTTTTCTTTTAAATATGGGCAGAGATGTGGCCGTTCTAGCCACGGGGGGGGGGGAGCTCATTCCACCATGTCGGGGCGAGATCTGAAAAAAGTCTCGATTGAGAGCGACCTGTAGGCCCGCGCAGGGAGGGAGGGGCGAGACGTCCTGCACTAGTGGAGGGGTGGAGGGAGCAGTGGGAGGTTTGGAAACTGACCAGTGGCTGTAAATATGGGGGGGCTGTTTGATGGACTGCTTTGTAGGCTAAAACCAGGGTCTTGAATTTAATGCGAGCCAGGATGGGAAGCCAATGTAGATCGCGTAGGAGGGGGGTGACATGGGAAAATTTGTTTTGATTGAAAACCAGATGGGCTGCAGCATTTTGAATGAGTTGAAGTGGTTGGATAGTGGAGGCAGGGAGACCGGCAAGCAGAACGTTACAGTAGTCAAGGCAAGAAATGACAAGGGATTGAACCAGGAGTTGTGATGCTTCTATGGTGAGAAATGGGCGGATTTTTCTGATATTGTAGAGGGCAGCAGGAACGTGTGGTGGCAGCAATGAAAGGGGAGAAGGATAGTTGATTGTCAAGTATGACTCCGAGGTTCTTGGCTGTTAGGGAGGGTGATACGATGGAGTTGTTGATGGTGATAGAGAGGTCGGTCAGAGGGGAGTTTTTTCTAAATTAAGTTTGAGGTGGTGAGCAGCCATCCAGGCCCAAATGTCTTTCAGACAGGCAGAGATGCGTGGTTCAATTAGAGTGTCAGAGGGGGGAAAGGAAAGGTAAAGTTGGGTGTCGTCGGCATAGGAGTGATAGGAGAAACCGTGGGATGAGATTACGTGACCAAGTGATTTCATGTAGAGAAGGAAAAGGAAAGGACCTAGAACAGAGCCCTGGGGGACACCAGTGGAAAGAGTGCAGGGGTTAGAAAGGGACCCTCTCCAGGACACCTGGAAAGTGCGCTCAGAAAGATAAGAAGAGAACCAGGAAAGTGCAGTGCCGGTAATACCCAAGTCGGAGAGAGTGGAAAGGAGAATATGATGGTTGATGGTGTCGAAAGCAGCGGATAGAATCAGAATCAGAATCAGAATCAGAGTTTAATTCATGTCCCAGAAGGGCACTTTGGTTCACATCAGACAGTAGTGGATAATTACAACATCATTACTAGTTTGAGATTAGTAATAACGGCACACTTCAGAATTGAGATACATTATTACTAGTTTTAAAGTAATAAAGGCGCACTTCAATATTATACAATACATAAACATTTGTTGCATTATGTACAGATTCCAAAGGACCATCTACTGCCCTCAGCCGGGTCGCCACGTGCGCAGCGCCACCGATGCATTAGCTCCTCAAACAACGCAAGTGGCTCGCTGTGATCAGCGCCAGATGGATGTATATCGGAGGAAGAGGGAGAGGGGGGGGGGGGGGGGGGTGGGGTGGATGATGCAAGGGCTGAACAAGGCGGGATTGGGGGCGGAAGAGCTCAGTTGCAGACGAAAATATCAGGAGAGCTGTGTCCTTGGCAGTAGAGAGTCCAGATTAGGATGAAATGTTTTGGTTGCCTGGAATTCCTTTCCGTCACACAGACCAGAAAGTCAACAGCAGGTGTCAAGTCTCTTGATTCCCAACAATAGTTCATATTCTCCTTATTGCAGATCAGTGGAATTCTCTGATATATCCAGATATAATCCATTTTTCACAGTTCAAATTCACAGTTCAAATTCACTGACCGCCCATCTCAATTTTCATGACGTCACAGCCTAGGGTCAATCGCTGTTGTCTTCCTGTGTCCCGCGGCGAAAGCAAGCTGGGCAGAGGGTGGGGGTTCCCCGGACCCCAAAAAGTTTAGTTCATTTGCGTTGAGATACCAGCTTAGTAAATCCAATAAATCCATATTTGTCATTTCGAGTAGACGAATGCAAGTTTGCTCTGGGAGTTGCAGGCAGGGGGAAAGAAGGGAAGATAAGGGAGAGCGAGAAATAAAGTGACTGCGAAGCGATAGGTCAAGGAGTATAAGAACAGAGGAGAGGGATGAAGCTTTGGCAGAGTGGAGGGCGTTGGTGACCAAGAGCAGAGCAGTTTCGGTGGAGTGAGCAGGTTTGAAGCCGGATTGTAGGGGATCGGAAATGTTGTTATTGGAGAGATGGATAGATAGTTGATCGGAGACTGCGCGTTCAAGTGTTTTGGAAATGAAGGACAGGAGAGAGATGGGACGGTAGTTATGGATGGCGTTGGGATCAAGGGATGGTTTTTTGAGAAGGGGTTGGACCCTAGCAGTCTTCAGGGCCGACGGAAAAGTACCAGAGGACAGAGATGATGAGAGTGGTGAGGAAGGGCAATATGTCAGGAGAGATAGACTGTAGAAGAGAGGAGGGGATGGGGTCCAGGGGGCAGGAGGTGGCACGGTTAGAATTGATCAGTTGTAGTACTTTTACAGAGGTGAGAGGAGAGAAGGAATGGAAACTGAGAGGAGAAGATGGAGTATTCAAAGTTGAGACAGGAGACGTGTTCTGAGGGACAGGAGGGGGGAAGGACGAGCTGATGTCTGCAATTCTCTTGGTGAAGAAGGTTAAAAAGTAATCTGAGGGGGGGGGGGAGGGGAGATTGAGGAGGGAGGAGAAAGTGGAGAAAAGTTTCCTGGGGTTGGAGGCAGAGGACTGAATTGTTGAAATGAAGAAAGAGGTTTTTGCTTTGGAGACTGCAGAGGTGAAGTTTGAGAGAGTGAGGTGGTAGGCTGAGAGATGAATGGGGTTGAGGGTTTTCTTCCAGGTTCTTTCTGCATCTCTTAAGCGAATATGGGTTATACAACTTTTACCAAAACAAACAAATAGTAAACATCTTGTGATGATCAGTGATGTAGTTCCACCCTTGGGTCAGTCAGTGATTGCTGATACCACTCACACCAGCACCCAGGGGCGGGCCAGGGTTACTTGACCCATGTTCAAACCTTTTGTCAATTCACACCAAGTCAGTCAACACAGGGTCAATCCCTGTCAGTACAGATAGGAGGCGTGTCACAACCCAGAAGAGATGCATAACAATTAGCACAGCATACTAGCGTAAAAAGTAGCAACCCGGGTGGAGCCATTCACACTGAAAACAACCCTTAGTTACCCGAGATGGCTTGGCGATGGGTTGGACAACACGGGTTAACCCTTTCAGAAACGGAATCAACCTGGGAATAACCCTGGTTGGACCCTTGGTGTGAAAGTGAACTTGAAATAATATTTCAAATTCACAATTTCACTCATATTATGAGTGAAATTAAGCATAAGCATTTTCGTATGGGACAATGAATGGACAGATTGACCATATATTTCTCTTTCCTGCTCTCCTCAGAATTAGGTTTACAAGTTATATCTTGAAATGTATTAACTGTAATTGTCCTGTTTCTACACAATACAGTACAGAATTCAAATGTAACTGTATGTATGACCTGCTTTACCACTGAGTCCGCCCCCTAGCGGCACAAAGTCAAAATTACAGTGTGACAAACAAACAAACAAAACGAATGAACGAACTAACGGACAGAGACCGTTACATAGTCCCTCCTTTGGTGGGGGACAGAAATAACAAAAATGACTAATTCCATGTGTCTCTCTCTCTGTGTCTGTGCCTCTGCAGTCCTGGACTCCTTCCACGTGTCGGTACACTACTTAGGCCAGGAGGTTGTGAAGCGTGAGATCCCGGGCAGCGACGTGCGGATCACGTACCTGCCCTCCTCCCTCATTCCCCCCACCCCGGCCTCGTTGATGGGTGGCTTCCCTCGCTTTGCGCTGCCCGAGCCTCCGTCCACGCTGCCGCCCGGCCCTGAGCTGCAGGCGCTCTCCACCCTGCTACCCTACATGGTGAAGGGAGTGGCGCTGACTTCTGCGGCGCTGGGCGTCTACGGCAAGCGCTTCTGCCAGGGCCGTGTGTTCTGGACTGGGCCACATGCCGCCACGCCCGGCCTGCACAAGATGGAGCGCAACACGGAGCCCGTGCTGCTCTTCAGCAAAGACACCTTCAAGCAGCGTGAGTCCCCACAAATCCCCAAATACTTTCCCAGCAAACATGGCCCTTTGGGGCCTGTGTGGGGCCACTGTGGGCAGAAAGTTTGGGCCACTGCGGGCAACCATTACCGGCATGTGGGCCCAGGGGCGGACTGCATAATCGGACATGTCGCGCAAATGCCCGGTGGCCTGGCCTGGCTTGGCCTGGCCTGCAAAAAAAATCTTTTTTTTTCTTTTTTTTTGCAGGCCAGGCCAGGCCACTCACTGAACAGCAGGCCAGGCGCCACCTACTGGTTTACTAGTGGTTTTATTACTTTATTCAGGGTTAAAGTGGGTGCATCTCATTGTAAAATTGGACTTGGCCCAAATTGGGCTTCAAACGGCCCAAATCTGGCTTTAAACGACCCAAATTGGGCTTCAAACGGCCCAAATCTGGCTTCAAACGGCCCAAATTGAGCTTCAAACGGCCCAAATTTTTCGCAGGGTGCCCTTCGGCCTGGCCCCTGTGTGGCCCACATTTTGAAAGGTTTTTCCAACAATATTGTTTTTTGCAATCACAACACCACAGTTCTAATATGACGAAAATGATTAGCCTATTTGGAACGAAAGTAAATGCAGTCGAGTACCAAGCGTGAGCGATTGATTGATTGATTGATTCACCGGATGTAGTTGTCAATTTAGCGGAGGTAAAAAGCGTTATGAGGAACTGAATCAAAATGCTTACCACAAATAAAGCCAAACAGGAGCCAGGAGCGAGTGCAGGAAAGCCTGGCTGATGCAGGTGCCATGTGGAGTGAGTGAGAGAGATGAAGGTGTGTATGTGCGTGCGTATTGGAGATTCATGCACGCTCTGATAGGAGCGTGCATGTTGTCTGTGTTTCAAACGAAAGCGTCCTTGCCGAGAACCACATGCCAGTTGATTCAACAGGCATGTTGGCATGCAACAATGCCGACCAATTAAATATTCTTGCTGTGAAGTCGGGTTCTTAATGACATCACTGGAATAAAGATCGACTACAGAGGCTGTAAAGAAAAGACTACAGAGAATTAATTGATTTGAAACTTTTATTTAGGAAACAATTATTTTATAACCTCAGGTTTTTTAATAGCCTACCGCGACGGTTTGGATGACTTCACTAATTTGTGCGGTAAGGAAAAAAATCTATGTTGCCGCAGCTCTAGGCCTACTAACTGCTTTAGCTCATTTTCAAGTTATTTAATTTGACAGGATAGGATGCAAAGAGACCTGCAAAGAGCTGTTTAAATGTAGGCTATTACATTCAAAGTGGCCGTATAGGCTATAGATATTCTATATGGCCAGAATTCTGGAACGTTACCTGCCGCATTGGCCGTCAGGAAAAAAGGTTTATCGGAATCCCTGCATGGTGTGATGCATGTAGCCTACTGTATTTTTTACTGTAACTGACAGACTGGTCCTCGGAGAGCTAGAAACAGGGATCTAGCAGCTGGCCCTAGACAGTAGGAAAAGTATAGGGACCCCAGGTTACTTATGTTTTTGTGGATTGGGACAGGACGGGAATATTTCTGTGGGAGTGGGATGGGACGGGAGTGAAAAAGCACTCCCGTGTCACCGAGCAGTTCTCTCTCCTGTCCACTGAGGAGGCTTCCACCACTCTTCTATCATCTCTGTCCACTGAGGAGGCTTCCACCACTCTTCTATCCTCTCTCTCCTCTGCTCTTGATTCTCTCTGCCCACTCACCACTAAACCTGCCCGATCCTCTCCCCCTGCTCCTTGGCTGACTGAATCTCTGCAAACTCATCGAACAGAGCTTCGGGCAGCTGAGAGAAAATGGAGAAAATCACATCACTCTCTTCCTACCACCTTATCCACTCCAACTTCACCTCTGCTGTCTCAAAAGCAAAAACCTCATTCTTCATCTCTGAAATCCAGTCCTCTGCGTCCAACCCCAGTAAACTGTTTTCCACCTTCTCCACGCTCCTCAACCCTCCCTCCCCTCCCCCTCCCCCTCCCTCTCTGCTGATGATTTTATAACACAAAATATACTGTATATATATTGAGTATTGCGATATTTCAATATTGTGATTTATTACCTTTTTTCAACTGCAACTTATGTCCCTAAAGTTAAAAAACTTTGTCAACATCTGTTCTATCTAATGGAATAAAGTTTCCAGTCTGTTCATCTCACAGTGAAAATATTATTTTCGATCATGCAGATTCACCTTTTTTACAGTAACCTGTTTAATATGGGATCTTAGCTAAGTTTCTCATAATCAAAGTACTGTATGAGCTTAACCCAGTTCTGATGTTTACATGTCATTACAGATTAAGTTTGTGTCCATTGTGTACAATCCATTCCTCATTCTCACAGTTTCAGCTTTTAGCCCATAAAACATATCGGGCTCTATCTTCCCAAAAGCGCTAATTTAGCGTTTGCGCTTGTTTAATGCCGTGCGCAATGCAAATTGGGGGCGGACACAAGCGCATGCCTGTGATAATTGTACTGGGCATTGGCTGCCACAAGCCAAAGCAGGCGTTTCAGCGCTAAAATGTGGTGATAGATGGCATTATGCCATTGTCAGCAGCGCGCAATTACTTTGCGCTAAGAGCTTTGAAAAGGAGCTCTTACGCGCAAATACCTCTCTGCGCTGGGTGTGGTGCACGGAGATTACGGCTGCGCTCCCAGCGCAGAGAGGTATTTGCGCAGTGGAAAGTGGAATTCCGTTTGGATATGACATTACGCACAGCCTTGCCACGCCAAGACATCAAATTATGCTGCTAAAATTATTAGCAGATAATTCAGTGAGGCAATCAACTATAACTCACTGAGAAACTTTTATCACATCGCAAAGAGGGAAATTAATTGAGAAAACTTGTTGGACAATGGACATAGGCTATTTACCTTCATAAACCGGAGGGTCGTTGCCACCACAGATGATCTGTAAATAAGCTCTCTCTGTCCTCGCACGAGTGAGTACACTCTATTACGCACGGAGAGAATTACAGCATATTGCATGCCTCGCGCAAACAACCATTGCGAGACGGGAATCTGATTGGTTTTGATTGACGTAATGCCCAGCCTTGCCTGGCCACGCCTGTGAATAATACTGGTAGTTAAGACCGCCCAAATCCCGTTTGCGCAGGCATTTTGGGGCGCAGATGATTTTGGCACGGCTCTAATTTGCGCTTGCGACACCTGCCGTGAACCTTTCCGCATCCCGGCCGAGAATTCAGAATCAGAATCTTCTATCTTCTTCTATCTATCTTCTATCTTCCCTGCCTTAAGGCAAGCGCAAACAGGTGCGCAAAGCGCTATTAGGGGATAGCGCCTGTCGGAAGATAGAGGCCCTGCACTCCAAACGCAATGCACTCAAATATTAGTTGAGTGATAATGTGTTAATGTGTTCTAACTGGTGTCTGTGTTCCCCATGTTCAGAACTGGAGCAGTACCGTGCAGGCGGTGGCGAGCCTCCTCAGTGTGGCATCACTCTGTGTTTCGGAGAAGAACTGACCAACGTGGAAAACCCATCCAGCAAACTCATCATCGCTCAGGTAGAGGTACACCATGACCGCCTCCATCTCATATACTGTACAACTCCCTTCTGTCGGTTTGGCCAATATATTTTGGAGTGATTGTATAGCAACATGAGGCAAAACCCTATAACTCGAGTCTCATTTAAAAAAAATATATATATTTACAAGTTACAAGTTTGACCAAAATGTGCTTTTTTAAATATAAACTTTTAGCTTACAATCAATCAATCAATCAGTTACAAGATTACAGACTACAACAAAGTAAACTTTTCCACTGTGGTTCAGACCAAAGCTGTGGGTGTGATCTCGCTTAGGTTACATTATAAAAAAGTTACATACAAATACGATGATTGCAGATTAGGGATGGGTATGGTAAGGATTTTATCGATACCGATACTGATACCGGTACTGCTTATCGATACCGATACTTATTGATACTCTTATCGATACTACTCTCCATAATTTGGTGCAAAAAATAGACATGACAACATGTGAAAAGATTCAACGGTTATTTTGTTATTACTTATTACAAGTTAAATTCCTGAGGAGACCTATTTCACTGCTGAAGTTTGTTCCAGCGCGAGTTTTGTCAAGTCAAGTGTATTTGTATAGCACATTTCATACACAGATGCAGTTCAAAGTGCTTCACATAAAATGGATGACATAAGAAAATAAAAGAGGATAAAATAGACATTTCAATCATGAGAGACCAGAGGGTAAGGTTAATCAGCAAGCTTTATTAAAGTATGGCATGGCGATGAGATTCATGGCCTGAAGCGGTATGGCATTAATTCTGATGGCGTGGCAGCATGGCAACTGATTCTTTGGCGTAGTGACTCCGTGGCAAGATGCCTCTCTTCTTGAGGCGGGAGGGCATCTGCTCGGGCTAGAATAGAGAACCCCCCCCGTAGGGGATTCTTCAGGAGTCAATACATTGGTGGTGGACTGGGGAGGTGGGTGGGGTGAAACGCGGCTTCCAGAGAGGGAATTAGATCAGCTTAGTGCAGCGGCTAGAGGACAGGGAACAAGGACGGTGGTGTGCCCGGCGTGGCTATACTGTAAATACTGCCGCGTCATAGCCTCGGTACTGACGACATTAACGCCGTCACCTAGGCAAGTGCGTCACGCGGACGTCACGCTGGGATTACTGCACTGACGACATTAGCGGCGTCACCTAGGCAAGTGCGTCACGCGAACGTCGCGCTGGGATTACTGCACTTGTCGTCACGCTAGGATTACATGTGATGATGGGGTCGCTATGTCACTAGATTACGTGTGGCGTGTGGCAGCGTGTCTGGTCTTCATCTTGAAACTAGGTCGAGACCATCATTTCAATCATGAGAGACCAGAGGGTAAGGTTAATCAGCAAGCTTTATTAAAGTATGGCATGGCGATGAGATTCATGGCCTGAAGCGGTATGGCATTAATTCTGATGGCGTGGCAGCATGGCAACTGATTCTTTGGCGTAGTGACTCCGTGGCAAGATGCCTCTCTTCTTGAGGCGGGAGGGCATCTGCTCGGGCTAGAATAGAGAACCCCCCAAAAGAGAGAAACCTGAAAGGCCAACCGGTCTGCTCGCCTCGCGATACAGCGGGCGCTGGGCGGAAGGCGACGCTTGTCGCCGACCGGTTGGCTCGGCAGCACGGCGACTTACGGAACCTATCGACCGGGCGAGGCCGCCGCGATGCGCGGGCGCGGGATGATCGACCAGTCCGGCATAATTCGGCGTTGGCATAGTTCGGCGTTGAACCCCCCCCCCAAACCCTCTGGTCTCTCATGATTGAAATGATGGTCTCGACCTAGTTTCAAGATGAAGACCAGACACGCTGCCACACGCCACGCGTAATCTAGTGACATAGCGACCCCATCATCACACGTAATCCTAGCGTGACGACAAGTGCAGTAATCCCAGCGTGACGTTCGCGTGACACACTTGCCTAGGTGACGGCGTTAATGTCGTCAGTACCGAGGCTATGACGCGGCAGTATTTATAGCCACACCGGGCACACCACCGTCCTTGTTCCCTGTCCTCTAGCCGCTGCACTAAACTGATCTAATTCCCTCTCTGGAAGCCGCGTTTCACCCCACCCACCTCCCCAGTCCACCACCAATGTATTGACTCCTGAAGAATCCCCTACGGGGGGGGTTCTCTATTCTAGCCCGAGCAGATGCTCTCCCGCCTCAAGAAGAGAGGCATCTGTGGCGTGTGGCAGCGTGTCTGGTCTTCATCTTGAAACTAGGTCGAGACCATCATTTCAATCATGAGAGACCAGAGGGTAAGGTTAATCAGCAAGCTTTATTAAAGTATGGCATGGCGATGAGATTCATGGCCTGAAGCGGTATGGCATTAATTCTGATGGCGTGGCAGCATGGCAACTGATTCTTTGGCGTAGTGACTCCGTGGCAAGATGCCTCTCTTCTTGAGGCGGGAGGGCATCTGCTCGGGCTAGAATAGAGAACCCCCCCCGTAGGGGATTCTTCAGGAGTCAATACATTGGTGGTGGACTGGGGAGGTGGGTGGGGTGAAACGCGGCTTCCAGAGAGGGAATTAGATCAGCTTAGTGCAGCGGCTAGAGGACAGGGAACAAGGACGGTGGTGTGCCCGGCGTGGCTATAAATACTGCCGCGTCATAGCCTCGGTACTGACGACATTAACGCCGTCACCTAGGCAAGTGCGTCACGCGGACGTCACACTGGGATTACTGCACTGACGACATTAGCGGCGTCACCTAGGCAAGTGCGTCACGCGAACGTCACGCTGGGATTACTGCACTTGTCGTCACGCTAGGATTACATGTGATGATGGGGTCGCTATGTCACTAGATTACGTGTGGCGTGTGGCAGCGTGTCTGGTCTTCATCTTGAAACTAGGTCGAGACCATCATTTCAATCATGAGAGACCAGAGGGTAAGGTTAATCAGCAAGCTTTATTAAAGTATGGCATGGCGATGAGATTCATGGCCTGAAGCGGTATGGCATTAATTCTGATGGCGTGGCAGCATGGCAACTGATTCTTTGGCATAGTGACTCCGTGGCAAGATGCCTCTCTTCTTGAGGCGGGAGGGCATCTGCTCGGGCTAGAATAGAGAACCCCCCAAAAGAGAGAAACCTGAAAGGCCAACCGGTCTGCTCGCCTCGTGATACAGCGGGCGCTGGGCGGAAGGCGACGCTTGTCGCCGACCAGTTTGCTCGGCAGCGCGCCGACTTACGGAACCTATCGACCGGGCGAGGCCGCCGCGATGCGCGGGCGCGGGATGATCGACCAGTCCGGCATAATTCGGCGTTGGCATAGTTCGCCGTTGAACCCCCCCCCCAACTAATTCAGCATCACTAATTCAGACCTCAGTAGACTACCCAAAGTGTTCTAGGTGTCGAGCAGCCTGTCAATGTTCTAGGTGTCGAGCAGCCTGCAAGTGTTCTAGGTGTCGAGCAGCCTGTAGTCTCCCTACTAATTCAGACCCCAGTAATCTACTCGAAGTGTTCTAGGTGCCGAGCAGCCTGCAAGTGTTCCGGGTGCCGAGCAGCCCGCAGTCAGTTTGGGGGGGGGTTCAACGCCGAACTATGCCAACGCTGAATTATGCCGGACTGGTCGATCATCCCGCGCCCGCGCATCGCGGCGGCCTCGCCCGGTCGATAGGTTCCGTAAGTCGCCGCGCTGCCGAGCCAACCGGTCGGCGACAAGCGTCGCCTTCCGCCCAGCGCCCGCTGTATCGCAAGGCGAGCAGACCGGTTGGCCTTTCAGGTTTCTCTCTTTTGGGGGGTTCTCTATTCTAGCCCGAGCAGATGCCCTCCCGCCTCAAGAAGAGAGGCATCTTGCCACGGAGTCACTACGCCAAAGAATCAGTTGCCATGCTGCCACGCCATCAGAATTAATGCCATACCGCTTCAGGCCATGAATCTCATCGCCATGCCATACTTTAATAAAGCTTGCTGATTAACCTTACCCTCTGGTCTCTCATGATTGAAATGATGGTCTCGACCTAGTTTCAAGATGAAGACCAGACACGCTGCCACACGCCACACGTAATCTAGTGACATAGCGACCCCATCATCACATGTAATCCTAGCGTGACGACAAGTGCAGTAATCCCAGCGTGACGTTCGCGTGACGCACTTGCCTAGGTGACGTCGCTAATGTCGTCAGTGCAGTAATCCCAGCGTGACGTCCGCGTGACGCACTTGCCTAGGTGACGGCGTTAATGTCGTCAGTACCGAGGCTATGACGCGGCAGTATTTATAGCCACGCCGGGCACGCCACCGTCGTTGTTCCCTGTCCTTTAGCCGCTGCACTATGCTGATCTAATTCCCTCTCTGGAAGCCGCGTTTCACCCCACCCACCTCCCCAGTCCACCACCAATGTAGTGACTCCTGAAGAATCCCCTACGGGGGGGGTTCTCTATTCTAGCCCGAGCAGATGCCCTCCCGCCTCAAGAAGAGAGGCATCTTGCCACGGAGTCACTACGCCTGATGCAGGCCAACTCTCTGTGCCACCTGCCACCTTTTCTCAGGGCTTTAAATGACTCTTTCCTCTGGCTGTCGACATTCAAAACTGACTGAGGATCGAACCCATGACCTCAAACGTGACTGAGGTCTCTATAATACTAGGCAGCAAGCCAACAAGCCAACTCTCTGTGCCACCAGGCCAGACCGGTGAAACGCGGCTTCCAGAGAGGGAATTAGATCAGCTTAGTGCAGCGGCTAGAGGACAGGGAACAAGGACGGTGGTGTGCCCGGCGTGGCTATACTGTAAATACTGCCGCGTCATAGCCTCGGTACTGACGACATTAACGGCGTCACCTAGGCAAGTGCGTCACGCGGACGTCACGCTGGGATTACTGCACTGACGACATTAGCGGCGTCACCTAGGCAAGTGCGTCACGCGAACGTCACGCTGGGATTACTGCACTTGTCGTCACGCTAGGATTACATGTGATGATGTGGTCGCTATGTCACTAGATTACGTGTGGCGTGTGGCAGCGTGTCTGGTCTTCATCTTGAAACTAGGTCGAGACCATCATTTCATAACAGCTTTGTCTTTATACTTTAGTTTGGACGCCAAGCATACCCTCTACTGTTACCTTGCGTCTTCTGTTGCCCGTACATGCCACAGCATTGGGTTTGCATAAAATCAGATAGAGGCAATTCAAAGTGCTTCACATAAGATGGTCGACACAAGAAAATAAGAGAATAAAAGAAGAGGATAAAATAGACATTTAAAAGCATCACAACAGAGTAGTTGCAAAAATAGTTAGAAACGTACAATACCGGTGCTCAGTACCCATCCCTATTGCAGGTGATGAGCAGAGATTTGACTGATAGCCTCTCCTGGTCTCTCCTCTGCAGATCTCTTTGCCTTGGGCCCAGCAGCAGGTAAAGAACACAGGCTCCATCCTGCACTCCATAGACATCCTGAAGTCTCTGGCCAGCCAGTCGCCTCTGGGGGAAATTACCCTCAACCTGGTTCCAGTGCCTCAGGCTTCATAAAGCATCTCTACATGCATATCCACCATTTGGAGAAACAAGTGCAACCCATTATTTTAAACTTAAAGCCCCAATATGTCACTTTGTTACCTAATATAAAAGCTTTTAAAATATTGTTTATGGTACACTGACTTCTAATAGGGAGAATGGCACCTCTATCATTCCCAATCTGCGTCCTGAACGCCTGTTACTGCACCATGTAACTTCAAGGCTCCGTCCCGGAGCCTGTCGAGTTGCCTGGCTGTAACTTTGTTGTGAAGTACATATAGCAGAGGTTTTCAAAGTGGGAGGCGGGCCTCCAAGCAGTTTAACCCATTGATACCTGATGCAGCATTTGTGTGTGTATCCCTTTAAGACCGCGAACCGCGTTAACGGGTTCGCGGTCTTAAAGGGATACGCACACAAATGAGGGATATACACGCAAATGCTGCATCAGGTATCAATGGGTTAAGGGGATGCTCAGTGAATGGAAGTGGAAAAAATATGACATTTGTTACATTAGTTATCAAAAGGAGATAACAGAATAAATTGTGTGTGCTTTCGTTAAAAAGATAGTTCAGAGATTCAGTAGTTGGGGAATTTGACTGGCACACATAGTCAGTGATGATATGTGAACATGTTCCCAAAGTTTCAGTTTCTGTGCATAACTGCATTACAATTGACGGCAACTGTGCAATTCTCTAGTCAAGGGTAATGAAAATACTTTACCATTTAGTGATGAATACAGAAAACATGAATAGGCTACTTAATATTTAACTTGCTCCTGAAACCTGGCACCTCTTAGCCTTCACAAGTGCATCAGATTGGATTGAAGGACTTCTCAGTGCAATTTTTACACTTTGCAAAGTCATCCTGTGGGCCGGATTGGACCCTTTGGAGGGCCGGTTCTGGCCCATGGGCCGTATGTTTGACACCCCTGAAGTAGAGACTACAAGCAGAAACAATAAAATAAGGCTGATATCTGAACGTACAAACAGAGAAGTGTACTGTAGCATTTATTAGCATCTGTATTTACCACTTGTGGCAACAGAGGCAGCTGTTGCTGCTGCTCAGCAGAAAGTTAGAAATTGGGGCTTTAATGGTAGCACTAGTAGCAACAAAAACAAACTAGAGCACTTTTGAAAACATACTAGGTGGCGGACAAACCTATAACAGTTACAGACTTTTTTTTTCTTCTTTTTGTACAGTAATGTTAAAGTAAAGTAATGTTTCCCGCCAAAAATGTGTTTTGAATACAAGTCTTTGTGTCCTTTTATTTAGACATTAGTTGCTCTACTGAAAAGCACTACATGTACACCGCATCTCTGAGATTCTTCCTTCCTCTCTGTTTATCTAAATGTGATGTTGAAATGCTGCAGTTTCCTGCTTTTCTCTAATTGTTGACCTAAAGGATAATAATTTGTTTTTGCATGTCTTAACTCATTTATATACTTCACAATACTACCTTCCATTTCTCAAACCATGTGATGTAAAATAAAGTACTTTTGAATATGTACTACTTGATTTCCCCCCTTTTCTAAAATTTGCCAGTTAAAATTTGTTCAAGTTTAGAAGTCATGGATGTATGAATTTTATTTATAGGTAGTGCAGGTTTCTGAGTGTGGACATAGAGGAATGGTAACATTCATGTGCTATTAATAAATTGGTAGAATGAGAATTTCCTTCAGCCAGACTAAATATGACATTTTTAAGTGGTGCAGTCGCTTCTATACGTGACTTGTACGTTTGTAGCACGATGTCTAGCATGAGAGGATAGACCAATCATACCATTTACATTTTCCTATATATATTCCAATCATGTAGAACTATTAACTGTTAACCATAAACCTAAGTCATGTCTCCCCTTTAACATACCATTCTAATTAACAATGGGAGCATCCAGGACTAATAGAGATGAGTTACAGCTGCAAACCCTTTTGCCAAACCCAAAAGGAACTGCACACACACACACACACACACACACACGTAATTAGCAACATTTAGCATGTTTGCAGTATTTAGGCAACATCAAACAATTGACAATTGCTTTCTCCTGTCTCCTGCATTGTGTTGGAGTGACTCCATGGCTGCCAAGCACTGCAAACCAGTTGACAATACAATTAATACACAAACAACACACAATAATGATGTGAGGGAGGTGAGATAAGAGAATTCATGATGTTATTAGTGAGTGATATCATCAGTGATGTCACTCACGCAATTGTGAGATCATCGGTGATGATGTCATCAGTGAGTGATGTCATCAGCCCTGTGTCTGCCCACAATGGTGGTCGTGGATGGCTAATGAGGTGGACAGAACGTTGCACCTGGCTTCTTGGCTTTAGCGTCATACAGGTTTGACATAGCCTGGCTCCAAACCTTCGAAGCCACGCCCAGTCCACAGTTGTGAATTGGCTCTTCTCAGTCTGGAATCGCCAGGTTGAAAAGGGTGGTTGCTCCCAACATCTATTGAGTGGCAATGACGCCTGTTTCCAGCCTTCAAAATAAAGGTCACTTGGTAGCAATGACCAATGCAGGATATAAAGCCATTTTGATGATTCACTATTGTGATTTTTTTGCTATGGAAGCAATGACCAGAAGGGGAAAAGTCACTATTAGAAGCAATCATAAATACTCAGACTTCTCCAAACAACAGCCTGCTGTTATACCATACTGTTGCTCTTACAAACTTTGTCCACCAAACTGCTGATCCCTGGTAAGTTGAGCAATGACCCGAGAATAGGAACCCTCATGATGAAGCCTATCACCATTGGGAAAAGACCCTTGAATAAGAGGAAAAAACCATAGGTCTCCAGGATGACACCGATGATTGTCCAGCCAGTCAGAACCATGAACACGCCTCCCAGGAAGAAGCTGGTGGCTTTGGCTTTGTGTTTCTGGAAGAAGAACCTGAAGGTGCGCTCCAGGCCGATGATGAACGACAGACCGGCCACAAACAGAATGTTTCCAATCGCAAGAAGAGCTTTATCGAAAAACAGTATCACCCCAAAGATGAGGAAAAACACCCCGAAGCTCATCAGCCCTATGCCGATTTTCTGTGAATCCGTGAGTGAAATCATTTTGGCACTACTGCCCGCAAATCATGCAAAACTTCTTAGAATTCAAGTTGTTTTGTGTTAATTAAATTGTTGATAGCAGCAGTGTTATTAGAAAGGTTCCAGTTATGTATGGTAATTGTAAAATGGTCACTGTCAACAATGACATCATCAATGATGTCATAAAACACAGATGATGTCATAGGCCTTCTATGCTAATGGGGTGATGGACATTGTGACATCTTCAGTGATGTCATGAAAACACTGATGATGTCGTAGACATGCTAATGAGGTCATAGACAGGGCAGACCCCCGAGTCTGGAATTTGTGCAATATTCTGTGAGGCAGCAATGTGCTGCAAGGCATCCAGTCTGCCGGAAAGCCATTAGAAGAAGAAGAGGTCATAGACAGAGGAGGTTGGCGCGCTGGGACAAGGGCCGAGAGGTCCGGGAACACGGCGGACGAAGAGGAGAGCGAGGCGGCTGGAGGGAGGAACATTGAGGAGGGAGCGGACTCCTGAGTCTGGAATTTGTGTAATAGTCTAATAACGGCATGGCTTCCCTGCAATCTTTAGCTATAGCAAGTTACTAGGTTTGCAGTTTGTTTCTTGTAATGGCTTTCTGGCAGACTGGATGCCTTGTGGCACATTGCTGCCTCTCACAGAATATTACACAAATTCCAGACTCAGGGGTCCGAATGTTCCTCCCTCCAGCCGCCTCGCTCTCCTATTCGACCACCGTGTTCCCGGGCCTCTCGGCCCTCGTGCCAGCATGATGACCTCCCTCGCTGCTCCGCGGCCTCCTGACAACAACCTACAACCCGTCTGGTTTGGTTTGTAAATCAAGCGTTAGCTTTCCACGTGGGCACACACGGGGCTGATGACATCACAATTGTTCGAGTGACATCACTGATGACATCATCACTGATGACATCACCGATGACATCACAATTGCTCGAGTGACATCACTGATGGAGATTGATGTGAAGTCAGGAGAGGACAGAATGTAGAGAAACAGTGGATGGATAAATCCAGAAGGAGGCGATAATGCAACATAAAGGATGCCAACTGCCATAAAACATCACAGAAGAAGAAGAAGACGACATCACTGATGACATCACACTTGCTCGAGTGACATGACTGCTGACATCATGATTGGTTACTTGCTGCACCTACAAAGTTATCACAAACTACCTACCCATTGTGAGATAATCAGTGATGTCATAAAGCCTTCCCTGCTGGTGCTATAATTAGAACCAGTAAAGAAAAGAAAAGCCATACAGTCACTAGTAGTTTTAGCAAATAGTATGTATGGAGGAAACAGATCACTGAAGAGGCTGCCGTTTGTTGAAAACACGTTCAGTCTGAAGAAGATCCCTGTTCGCAAATCTGCATCTAAGTCCAACCTGTACACGTTGGATCGTTCAATCAGGGAAGTCGAGCTGGGTCTGGACTATGGACCTCCGGTGATGAACATTGGAGGCCAGAGCTTGAGGTTTGAAGAGGGACAGTGGATAGCAGACTCTGGTGGGAGTGTGTCTGGAAAGGAAGTACAGTGGCTGAAAAAGAGAAACAAGGAGCTGGAGGAGGAGAACAACCTTCTCAAAATGAAAATTGATATTCTGTTTGACATGTTGACAGAGACTAAGGCAGAGTCTCAGCTGATGGAGAGAGAACTGGAGGAGATGAAGAATAACCATCGCAGGAAAAACTGACAGATCTGACCAGTTCTCTATATATCGCACCTGTCTTTTATGCATTCACAAATAATTGTGAATGTTGATCCGAGGTGAGTTTTACCTTTGTTGTTTGTAGCCTAAAAAGAGTTCAGATGAAGAACAGATTTATGGCTTTCCTATCCACCTGGCTACCATGATGCCTCTGGGTTTTTCTTCCGGTGTGATCCTCCCAGCCTTGTTGCTGACAGCTTGACACCCGTCTCAGGTCCAGCTTGGCAAAAATCTCGTTGATAAATATCCCTTTAAGACCGCAGTGCATCATGTGTAATCAATCGCCTACTGTGGCTAATAGCGGCTAGCTAGCTATGTTACATGGCAGTAAAACGCCACTGAATACGGATCACCAGCGTTAGTTTGTTTATAACCATAATGTGGCTATATTTGTCACGTTCTCTATCTAACTGATACACTGAAAATACTGGGAGGCGGGCCACACCGTCTCTGTTGATGATTTGATTTGACAGTTCTGGGCACGGGTTGGCGTTGGCCAATCCTGGCATGTTCCACCCCCAAATTGATTGTGTTCTGGCGCAAAGCGAGTGGGTTCCAGGACGAAACACGCTCGAGCCAACTGGAGCAGCGCAGTAAATACAATATTCCTGGAATGCAAGTTTAACTAAACAGTTACATGTCCTCTGCATTCTACATCAAATTAAGACATTACCGTTTGTTTTATTTTGTATGTTACATACTTATTGGCCAAGTTATGTTAGTTTATGGGGGAGGAATTCTGCCAGGGTAAAGAAGGAAGTGTAGGCGGCGGCCATCTTGCCTGCAGAGTTTTCAAATCAACCGTTTTAGGAAATGGCAAGCTGCAACAATCAGGTCACTTAAACCGGACCTTGTACCCATCATTATTTTTTACAGCGGGGCATTCAAAAATAAGGTGGATAGAATGAGAAGTCCGTGTGTGTGTGTGCGTGCGCGCACGCGTGATAGGCCGTTTTACGTGCAGTCGGGCTGAAACTCAGGAAGTAAAGAGCACCCATGCGGGTGAGGGAGCCGGATTTTTTAATTATGTGATTGCCCTAATTACCTACTGATGTGATGTCATCAGCGATGTAATCAGAGATGATGTCATCAGTGATGTCATCCTTCCTGGCTGAGGCTATAAGTTCAGTGATGATGTCATCAATGATGATGCTGCGTATGTGATGCGCAGTGTGTGATCTGCAGGGCAGGCGACGAGCCCGCGCAGCGGGCAAGTACAAATCGAGCATGTGTAGCGCGCGAGATTGCTTATATAATAAGAATGAGAAGTGTCCGAGTGTGTGCGTGTGTGAGTGAACAGAATTGTGGCCGGCCACAGCTATGCCGTTTTACGTGCGATCGGGCTGAAACTTTCAGGGGGGTGTAAAAAGCACCCGTGCTGGTGACCTGACGGAGCGGATTTTTTTATTAGGTGATTGCCCTAATTACCTAATGATGTGATGTCATCCTTCCTGGCTATAAGTTCAGTGATGATGTTCAGTGATGTCATACAGCGGGCGAGGCCGCGTAGCGGCCGAGCTGCGTATGTGACGCGCAGTGGCCAACCTGCAGGGTTGCCGAGGCTGCGAGCCCACGCAGCGGGCGGGCCTGGGAATGGAGTATGCGTAACACGTGAGATCTATCTATCTATCAATCTGTGTGTCTGTCTGTCTGTCTATCTATCTATCCATCTATCTATTTATCTATCTAATAATTCCAGGAGTGTCTGTCTGTATGTCTGCGCACAGGAGTGTCTGTCTGTCTGTCTGCACACTCTTGTAATAATAATTCCAGGAGTCTATGTCTGTCTGTATGTCTACGCACAGCAGTGTATGTCTGTCTGTCTGTCTGTCTGTCTGTCTGTCTGTCTGTCTGTCTGTCTGTCTGTCTGTCTGTCTGTCTGTCTGTCTGTCTGTCTGCCTATTTGCCTGTATGTATGTATGTCTGCCAAGTAATTGTGATGTCATCCGTGATGTAGGCTAATAATTCCGGAGTGTCTGTCTGCCTTAATTACCTAATGATGTGATGTCATCATTGATTATGTCATCAGTGATGTCAGAGCAGGCGAGGCCTTGTAGCGGCCCGCAGCCGTGTGTCAGTATATATATATTCACAAGACATACTAAGACGACTATGTCAATGACAGAGGAAGCAAGACAACAGATGTACCGGTTACATACGAGTTGTCGGATTAGTGATCACAAATCTGGTTTGCCTTGAGCCATCACTTCAGATTATTTTAAAAGTGTGATATGTGGGGCACTCCTTTATTGAAAGCAGTAGGCTGTACCAATATTTACTGCCGCTAACAGACAGCAGTTTGTCCAAAGGTGGTATGCCTGAAGCCACCTCACAGTCCCCTCTGGTAGAGGCCCTGCTGGACGAGCTGCTATTCGCTCTCAAGGGCGCGGGAAGGTAGGTGTGAAGGGTGCGGCAGCACCCCCTGGTGGCAAGAGATGGAATTTTCTAAATTGTTGGATTTGGCTGTCCTGTGTTTATAACACCAACAAAATGTATAAAAAAACAGTTTGTGCTTCTCAGCTCTAATCTTATTTCATATGCTCTCTCTTCAAAAGTGTTTGATTTTCATCATAATCTGGTTTTCCATAATAATAATAATAATAATAATAATAATAATAATAATAATAATAAGTTGTGTTTATGCCTGTGTTGCTGTCTGTT